>NC_141004.1:58235811-58409261 GCF_052327205.1 Somniosus microcephalus
CTCTTATGTTATTTTTAAAAGATTTACCAAAAACGTTTTATAAGTACTTTCACTTTCATCTTTCAAGGTATTAAAAGGTAGAAATGTTGCCCGCCAGCAGATTGAGAGAGGGACACAGACAGGCCCCAAAAGCCTGGGACTCGATTTAAAATGTTGCCCGGCAGCAGATTCACAGAGGGACACAGAGAGGCCCCAAAGCCTGGGACTCCATTTAAACCGCCCGGCCCAAAACAGCCCTGGCAACGCCGGGCTCCCCCCAGCTAGTAGATATATAAAAGAGTTTGTCTGTTTGTCTGTCTGTCCGGCTATACAATCAAAAGTTATAGAGCGTACCTACACGCATGTTATATCAAAAGAAAGCTTATCATTAGGGGAGTCTCATAGGCATATTTACTTTTTGGTGAGACAAATATTGTTTGGACAGTATACAAAAAACGTTCAAAAATCCTCAAAACTCCACTCATTAGCGGTTGACCAATCCTACCTCTCATTAGCATTGAGTGACGTGCTGGTTGACCAATCCTACAGTTCAGTGACCTGATGGTTGACCAATCGGTGCGTCACGGGCGGGACCTAATCCTCCAGTCTCCCGAAACTTCGCCGCCATTTTTTTCATCCCCACAGCGACAGCACCAGCCAAACAAACCCCAACATTGCGGCTCCGGGAGCGGCAGGTGAGTTTACACACAGCAGGCGGGGGAGCAGCAGCGGCCAGCCGTCAACCGCGCCACCCGCGGGGGAGCTCAGCTGGGGTCCGTCTCGGCCTGAGATCCCGGCCGGGCCTGAAGCGCTTGGCCCCGCACGGCCGGTATCACAACGGCACTGGGCCTCAGGCGCTAGGCAGGGAGAGGGGAGGGAGGGACAGAGAGAGGGGGAGGGAGAGGAGAGGGGGAGAGGGAGGGACAGAGAGAGGGGACAGACAGGGGCAGGGAGACCGCGCGGCCCAAAATTACCCTGGCAACGCCGGGCACCCCCAGCTAGCATTATATAGAACAAGTGGCTGGCATCTTGGAGGGGGTTCGGTTTATGTCCAGATTATTCTGGCTTTACTCTAGTGGTTTAGAACATTGTAAATGCATTTTACGGGACTACTGTAATTCATTGGTAGCTATCCGATCCCCCTCTACAATTCGTGTTTTTAAGCCAGAAGGCAGACATGTGGCAGCCAAGTAAAGCCTGCTCGATGCTGCAAACAACAGGTAAGTCCGGAGGGATAACTTCTCCACTGGGAAATCATTTTTGTTTGATCAACCTCCAATTTTTGAATCAGTATTACAGCAGGTACCCTGGAGAAGGTGGAGAAATCGCGAGGACTTTAATCTATGACAAACGCACGTGAAAATTCTCACAGAGTCCCTTTCAGTTCTATGTGCATGAGCCTAATAACCCTTTAAAGCCTAGTAGGATACTTTCTTTTAAAACTAGTTCAAGAAATATAGTAGGACATGGATTTTATATCCACAATTCTCCACATGGCAAGTTCCAGATGTCAGCAAGGAAGGAACTGAGTGGAGCCACAAGGGCTTCCCCGCAGGAAGGGAAAAATAATAACTAATTATAACCAGAGACCAATTCACCCCAAGTCACCTTCGTGGATCTCCTACTGGCTGGTTATAGGCTGACACTGGCAGACATTTGGGAACAGATTATGTGTCAGTCTCTCTGGAGGAAGGGATAAGGGTGGCTCAGAAGGTGGCATTCTACTTGTAAGAAGTCACACAACACCAGGTTATAGTCCAACAGCTTTATTTGAAATCACAAGCTTTCGGAGCGCTGCTCCTTCTGAAGAAGGAGCAGCGCTCCGAAAGCTTGTGATTTCAAATAAAGCTGTTGGACTATAACCTGGTGTTGTGTGACTTCTTACATTTGCCCACCCCAGTCCAACTCCGGCATCTCCACACCATTCTACCTGTAGAGAGATAAAATAACTTAATGGGGTCTGAAAGCATTGAAATGAATTGAAGATTTTTTGTCTCTTCATATTTCTGACTCAACAATCAAAAATTTGCAGAAGGATCTGATGATGCAATGCTCATAGATTGAAAGGGTGTTAACTAGTTTATTGTCTGTTCCTTTTATGGGTGCTGCTCAGTTCCTTCTGTTGGCAATAACAGCAGCAACAAAACAAAAACAAAGTCATTCTTACGTAGTAGTCCTGCTGTCCCGTGACCACTTCTTGATCTGGGAGAGTTTATTGATGAGGAAAATTCCCTTCCCTTGAGCTTTTCCACATGGCTTCATTATCCACGTGCTAGTTGGATTCTTCCGGAATTCCTCAACAAACAAATTATAATCGCCAGGCAGCATGAATGTGACAGGGATAAAATCTGAAAAAAATGATATCACATTATTGATATAAGGTTCTGAAGTCCTCTGCTCTCCCTTTCTAGTAGGTGTCAGCTGTGGCTCAGTGGGTAGCACCCTCGCCTCTGAGTCAGAAGGTTGTGGGTTCAAGTCCCACTCCAGGACTTGAGCACATAAATCTAGGCTGACACTCCAGTGGAGTGCTGCACTGTTGGAGGTGCCGTCTTTCGGATGAGACGTTAACTGAGACCCCGGCTGCTCTCTCAGGTGGATGTAAAAGATCCCATGGCACTATTTCGAAGGAGAGCAGGGGAGTTATCCCCAGTGTCCTGGCCAATATTTATCCCTCAATCAACATAACAAAACCAGATTATCTGGTCATTACCACATTGCTGTTTGTGGGAGCTTGCTGTGCACAAATTGGCTGCCGCGTTTCCCACATTACAACAGTGACTACACTCCAAAAGTACTTCATTGGCTGTAAAGTGCTTTGAGACGTCCGGTGGTCATGAAAGGCGCTATATAAATGCAAGTCTTTCTTTCTTTGCCTCAAGTCAGAGTGGATTTGGACTGCAGAAATGACTACCTCTTTAAAATGATTCAACTGCTTCCAATAAAAGCAACTCAATAATATATGCTGGTTTCTGCGGAGTCAAATCTCCATCCTCGATACTGTGGGATATATTTGGTTACAAGAGGAGAACTGTGCATTCGAGATTCGTGCATAGTTTCTCCAAAATCACAAATGGCATATTTATACTACTGTGCATGTGTGACTTTACTCGTCCCACTGTGGACTGTCCCTGATGTCGAGGAAAGGTACTCATGCTAGGAAGAGTATTATTAAAAACTCCCTGGGGGGTGATTTTCATTCAGAAGTCAGGAAGGAGGTGGGACTACAACTTTTGGGGCTGTAGTCCCGCCTTCATCGAGATGCGGCCAATCCACGCAATTTTAACTTGATTGACCTTGTTGAGCCCGCCCAGCGGGCTCAGCAGGCCAATTAAGGGCCACCCGGCAACAGGTGACGTCACAGACTGAAATTTCATCTGTCAAGACGTGTTGACAGATGAAATATCAGTGTTTCACAGCTGTTTGAAGCTGTCAAACACTGACAGTCTTACTTCTAACCTGAGTCCTTCTACACAGACTCAGTTAGAAATCTCACCAGCACAGAAAGCTGCAGGCTGTCACTTTTGACAGTTCACAGCCATTCTGCTTTCTGTGCCGGTTAGACGATGGACTCCCAAAACCTAGAGGAAGGAAGGCTGAAAAGGTAAGTACAGGTAATTTAACTTTCTTTACACACTTTAGACACATCAAACACACTTACCTTTGCACTTGTGCACCCATCACTCACCTGAACACCGACATCTCGACCCCTCCAAGTCCTTCAACCCGACGGGCCGACTCCTCTAACTTGGCGTGGTTTGGAGCCGTCGGGAATCCCACACTTCAAGCTTTAAAAACAGGCAGTTAATTGGCACTAATCCCTTCCCGCCTCGGGTCGGCGGGTCCCAGTGCGGGGCAGGTACCC
Source organism: Somniosus microcephalus (assembly GCF_052327205.1). Lineage (NCBI taxonomy): Eukaryota > Metazoa > Chordata > Chondrichthyes > Squaliformes > Somniosidae > Somniosus > Somniosus microcephalus. The sequence continues at coordinate 58,239,653 of NC_141004.1, forward strand.
GCCTCCTTTGAAACTTACATGGAGGCGGGTTGGGGTGGGACGGTGTCGGGACCCCCGAATTCGGGACTTTAACCCCCCCGCACGCCTCCAATCCCGACTCCACGGGTCAATGAAAATCGACCCCCCTATCTTTGTTTGGTCAGTATATGCCTCAAGCTTGTGGCAGACTGAGGGTTACTTGTTTGACTGCTACCTAACTGAAGCAGTTGCATCCCACGGGAAGACCGTGATGACGCCAGTTGACTCCTATCGAGCAGGCAAGACACACAAGACTGTCTTGTTGTGGGTGAGATGTGGTGTTAAACCATAATTGTGCTTCATTGGGTGTCCCTGATTGATTGCTAACATGCTCCCAGATTAAATCAGCCTGTAAGATCTGACTACAAGGTCAAGGTCATTGCTTTCCATCTGCCCCAGTGTAGAATCAATGGGCTGAACCTCACTCAGAGCTTGCCTGACTCTCACTACGCAGGTTCATCTGTAAAAGAATGTACAAACCACGTGAAAAATACTTTTGTCACATCTACCTTTTGGATAGCTCCTTCGGCCACCTACCCTAACTTTCCTCCAACTCCTGCTTGGGTCTCACCTCCAATTGTGATGCACTTTGGGACATTTAACTACATTAAAGATACTATATAAATCTAAATTATTGTTAAGAATAAAAAAAGAGAAAAATTCAGATAATCTGGACCCTACAGATTCACATGTTTCACCAGCTGTAATTTTGTTCTTAAACACTTGCAAATTAAAAAAAATATTTTAGTTTAAGTGCAGCATTTAACATAGGTGGGGGAAAACTCTGTTCCAGGACAAGCTAGCTACAGCAGTGCAGGACAAGGGAAGGGCGAGTTTTTTTTGCTTGGATGATCCCAAAATTCCAAGGCCTGACGTAGGTTGAGTTCATTTGCACAAAAAGAGACACAGAATTTGACTAAAATAGCATGTTGCTCAATCACTCAAAACAATGACTGAGATATCAAACAAACCACAGGTGTGGAAAGCTGTAATGTCACATTTGTGCAGCAGGGCTGCTCTTCTAAGGATTTAGTTACGGACTACTGTTGGGATAGGGGTGAGGGAGCTTAACCCTGCATCTAACCCAGGATTCCTAGATGCATATACAGGAGACTTTGGTTTATCCGGATGTTGTATGTCCGGAAACCTCGATCTACCGGCAGAAATCAGGAGCCGTTTTGTTAGGTTTTTTTTCTTCTCGTGGCTTTTTTTTCTCAACAGTCAGGCTCTGGAAAGTCTCTCTGAAGCTGTTGCTAAGCTACAGAGAACCTTCCAAGGTACGGGCCGACTGTTTACAAGCTGTTGCTAAGCAACAGTGTTTGTTGTCAGATACGGAGATGAAAACCTCCGTATGCTTCAACATTAGCGCTGGTATGTCCGGCAGTTTTGATAGATCGGCAACAGCTCGGTCCCGTCGGTGCCGGATATCACAAAGTTTCCTGTATTGGGTGGGACAAGTTGAACAGTTCTACTCTCCAGCACAGATATGTGTCACCTTGGAAGAAACTGGAATGGGAAACATCTATTACTGTATATATTTGCTATCACAGTAACAATCGCCACATGATTTTAAAAAGGTGCCTGGAAGCCACTCTGGGATTCTCCCCATAACTGATGTCTCCGGTGCAGCAAAGCAGGCTGCTCAACAACTTGTAAAAATGCAGTAAATGTCCCAAGGCACTCCACAGAGGCAAAGTAGATGCTCAGCAGCAGAAAAGGTAGGAGATATTCTAAAAGCATGGTCAAAAAGATCATAGTTTCAAGGGGGCTTTTGGAAGCAGGATGAGAAGTAGCAAGGCAGAGGGATTCAGAGAGGAAGTTCCAGTGAGTAAAGTTGAGATAGCTGAAGGCTCTACCACCATTGGTTAAATTGGTGGCGATGGGGGTGACACACAGGAGACAAGCGTTGATGAGCAAAGTTATGGCTCAAATATAGGGCTGGCAGAATTTGCAGGCGTGGTAACAACTTGCAATTACATAGCACTTGAAAATAGAAAACCATCCCAAGGGGCTTCACAGAGGCGTGTGGGAAAGAGATACCGAGCCAAACAAGGAGACATAAGCATGGGTGAACATAAGCTTCATGAAAGAGGTGTTTTTTTTTTTAAAGGAGGGTCTCAAAGTAAGAGAGGGTGGTGAAAGGAGAGAAGTTTTATAAGGGAATTCAAGAAAGCACAGATGCCAATGGTGGGGCAAATGGAGGGAGGATGCACAAGAGGCCGGAGACTGAAAAACAGAGGGGCTGTAAGGCTGAAGGAGGCTACAGAGATAGGAATGGTCTTGGTCTGAAGAATTTACGTACAAGGATAACAGTTTTAAATGTGATGCGTTGTGGGACCGGGAGGTCAGCGTTTTGTATGAGCTGAAGTTTATGAAAGGTGAAAGATGGGAGACCAGCAAGGAAAGCATTGGAGTACGGAGGTGCTGAAGGTGTGTGGGATGGTTCTGGTCTTCCTAGTGTTTAGCTGGAGGAAACTATGCCTCATTTGAGACTGGATGCCAAGGGTTTGAAGTTTAACGCAAGGTTGAATAGGACACTAAGATTGTGTACTGTTGGGTTCAGAAAGGGTAATGGAGTCGGAACCAAGGGTGAAGAGTTTTTGGCGGACGCAGGATGATTTTCAGTTGGAGGAAGTTCTGGCTTATCCGTGATGATGTTGGATAAGCAGTCTGACAACACAGGGGTGATGCTCGACTTGAGGGTGGTGGGAAGGTAAAGTTATGTGTCATCAGCATACATATGGAAACTGACCCCATACCTACAGATAATGTCACTGAGGGAATAAATGTAGATGAAAAGGAGGGGCCAAGGATGCAACATTGGGTTCCTCTGAGCAGGAGAAGGAGCTAAAGAAATGCTGGGTGTTGGGAGGGGCAAGAATGGAACCAAGCAAAGGGCAGTCGTACAGAGGTGAATAATTCTAGGGTGGTGGGGGAGGATGGAGTGGTCAACTGCACTGTTCATCCAAACAAATCAGCTCATCACTTCATTATTTGCATTCACCAACTATTAAATTTATGCTCTTAAGCACGTTTAGTACCTCCTGCTTTTTAAAAATGTATTCCTCATGATATGTAATCAATCATAGTCTTAAGAAGAATGCACTATACTTAGAATAGACTAGTGAAAGTGCTGAATCTTTAAACAATCTAGGAAAATGTCATAATTAAAAATCTGGAGCAGCACTGTACACCAGAACTATCTTTAGCTTGAATTTCATACTGCAAATTCACTGGCCCAGCATGACAACCAAAAATATGTTACACTGTACTATGACACAGGTTACACTACCTTGTCCTTTGTAGTGTTGTGCTGGCCTTACTGCCAAGTTTAAGATGGCTACCACTAATATCACTGCAATATTGCTTGTCCTCCCACCTCACGAGCTCTGTAAGATTTATTTTCCCAATATAGCTTTTTCCTTCAGAGATCTTCAGCAATAGATGAGAGAATGACTTTCCAAAAGTCCCCCCAAAAAATGTTGATTAAGTATTTCCAGTGTACAATGCTTTGAAACAGTACCCATTACTTTCCAGCAGAATCCATTACTGAGATTTCTTAGCACTCAGAAAACAATCCTGCTCTCAGCTACACTTCCCTTCTGACCCATCAGCTGTTTTACAGAAAATGGTACAAACCTCCACCAACAGCCGATCCAACCCAATCTACAACCACACTTTCCAGCATGGCAATCCTAAGGGCACTGAGGCCAACTGAAGTGCCCTACCAACATAACCAGCTGAGATCAGCTAACTTAGGACAGAACAGGTGTCAAACCTGCAACTTCCCAATCCACATGACTCAGTACCACATCGGGGAACTTTTGTGGAAGCTTCAACATCTGTAAACTTTGATAGAACTTCTAAACTACCTCAAAAAACACCACATACAATGGAATTTTATAGACACAGCTGCACAGAATAAACATTTTACATTCAGAACTCCCGTTTAGTTGCATGCGCCAGAGACACCAACATCCAAAATGCCCTAAACAAGCACATATTCAAGATACGTTTTCACATGAGTAAGTGCATTTTGCAGCATAGTGTACTTCAACTGGAGACAAAACTAGATCTGCTCACGATGCCGCACACTAAGTGAAGTTCAGGAATCGTCCAGACCTCTGAGAAATCAAAGCACATGTCTCTGGTCTCTCAAATTTCTGCCAATTGTAAACAGGAAAACAGCCAGATTGTGAAGTAACCTTTCACTTTATCTACAATAGCCCTGTGATCAACTGATAATCTTAACTAATCACAGCATTAATCAACCTATCAAAATAGCCAGCACTTGTTTCAGTGTTTTTTTTTAACAGAAGACCACTGTCATAGATTTAACAATGAATAAACCTTGAAGTAGTTTTTTGGGGCTTTGCTTGTTATCTAAACCATGGACATCTATGTTGGCCTAAATTTTCAATATGAATAACATCAGTGCAAGGCAATGAACTTGTAGGGAAGCTGCAGCGGTTATAATGACTAGATTAAATTAGTTAATGTAATCAAATAACAGAAAATCACCAGAATAAATTGGATGACAACCTTATTTATAACTTGGAGTTGTTCAACAATCTGAACTAACTCCTGTCATCACATTTAAGGTTTCTCCATTTACCTAGATGAACATATTTGCCATTTTCATCCTTCTCCACAAGTGGGCTTGCTTCCCTCTCTAGCTCTCGGCGATAGCGCTTGATATTCTTTACCATCAGGTCCTTCCGTGTCAACTCATAGTGGTTTGGGAAATGGTTCACAATTTGGTCATCATTCAGACGGTAGCCATTTTCAATGCTGAAAACATTTCGAATTGTCTGTACGCTCATCCTAAGAGAACAGTAAGCAACAGTGACCATTATATTAGTTTAAAATATACAACTTTCAGGACATTTAAATAACTACATTCTCTTTTTAAGTTTACAATCCCCTTCCTGTTACTAAGACATTACTCCCTTTCCCATTCCTCTTGCTTGGATCTCCCTGTGCCACATACCGCCCCCAGCTCAGAGGCCTTTACCAATGCTGCTCTGACAATGACCAGCAGACCACTAGGAGGGGCATTACAGTGATGCTGAAAAATCCTTCTCCTCCGTGGAGAAGACGGAGTCCCAATTATACAATATAGATTTGAGATTACAGATTTGTTGAACACGTTCTTAACCATTTTATTGTATCCACCCAATTTTAACAAAGCAAATGAATAGCTGCAATTATTCCAAACACTGTGGTAAATTCTTCTGTGACTACTATTTGTGCTTAAATACATTTTTAAAAACAAGTACTCATTTTGTCTAAGAATTTGAGGAAAGTTTTCTTCCCCTTCAATCAATACTGACTAGATAGTATTAAAGCCTCACCCCTCACCCTTTTCTCCAACCTCTCAATAACAACTGCCTCCATTTATATAGCACCTTTAATATAGTACAGAAAACTCTTTGGTATCCGGCACCGACGGGACCGGCATGTTGCCGGTTGATCAAAAATTCCGGATGACGGAGAGGGTTATCTACCGAGGCTATTTTTAACAAAGAAAAATAAAAAAAATCAAGAAATGTGCAGTATACAGTAATTGGGTACTCACCTACAGAATGTTGTGTTAAATGGATGGTGGAAGATGCTTGATTAAGTACAGTACTGCCAGTTGAGGGTAATGAAATGCAATGACTACCAGCAGCGTGGGAGACACACAGTACCCCTGTAAAATGGTGGATCAGAAGAGACTACCGGCAGCACGGGAGAGTCAGACTCCTGTTACAGGGGTATTGAGGTGTTCCGACTTCCGACAGCACCAAGAAGCCGAGTAGTGGCAGTTTGGAGAACTACCCTCCACTGACTAACTCGGCCACCGCGGGAGACTCGGACTCGGCAACATTGCCAGTTATTGAGGTGTTATTTTCGGAGTGAGAATTTTGCTGGTTAATAGAGAATTCTGGATATTTAGGTGCCGTTTAAACGAGTTTCCTGTACAGCGCCCCAAGTCACTTCACAGGAACGTTAACAAACAAATCTGACACCAAGCCACATAAGGAGATATTAGGACAAATGACCAAAAGCTTGGCCAAAGAGGCAGGTTTTAAGCAGTGTTTTAAAGGAGGGGAGAGAGGTAGAGAGGTGGAAAGGTTTAGGGAAGGAATTCCGGAGTTTAGGGCCTAGGCAGCTGAAGGCACGGCCACCAATGGTGGAGCGATTAAAATCGGGGATCCACAAGCGGTCATGATTTGGAGGAGCGCAGATATCTGAGGGTTGTAGGGCTGGAAGAGATTACAGAGATGGGAGGGGGGGTGGGCGGTGCGGCATGGGGGGAATGAGGCCATGGAGGGATTTGGCAACAAGGATGACAATTTTTAAATTGAGGCATTGCCAGACCGGCAGCCAATGTAGGTCAGCGAACACAACGGTGAACGGGACTTGGTGCGAGTTAGGATATGGCTTTAACCAGCATAAGAGATTTAAAAAATAGAAAAATAAAATGTTATCACTCATTTATACATTAAAAACCCTGTCCAATAAGGTAAGTTTATTTTTAGCCCCGTTAAAAACATAAGAAATAGGAGCAGGAGTCAGCCACTTGGCCCTTCGAGCCTGCTCCGCCATTCAATAAGATCATGGCTGATCTTCTACCTCATCTCCACTTTCCTGCACTATCCCCATATCCCTTAATTCCCTTAAAAACTCAAAAATCTATTGATCTCTGTCTTGAATATACTCAACGACTGAGCCTCCACAGCCCTCTGGGGTAGAGAATTCCAAAGATTCACCACCATCTGAGTGAAGAAATTTCTCCTCATCTCAGTCCTAAATGGCCAATCCCTTTTTCTGAGACTGTGACCCCTGGTTCTAGACTCCCCAGCCAGGTGAAATATCCTCCCTGCATCTACCCTGTCAAGCCCTGTAAGAATTTTGTATGTTTCAATGAGATCACGGGCTGGATTTTCATTGAGGAGTCGGGTAGGAGGCGGGACTACAACTTTCGGGGTTGTAGTCCCGCCTCCATCGAGTTCTAGCCAACCCACGCGATTTTGACTTGATTGACCTTGTTGAGCCCGCCCAGCAGGCCAATTAAGGGCCACCCGGCAACAGGTGATGTCACAGATTGATATTTCATCTGTCAAGACCTTTTGACAGATGAAATATCAGCGTTTCACAGCTGTTTGAAGCAGTCAAACACTGACAATCTGTACTCCAGGTTAATTCCTTCCTCTCAGGATTATTTAGAGATCTCCCCGGAACAGAAAGCTGAATGCTGCAATTTTTGACAGCTCGCAGCCATTCTGCTTTCTGTGCCGATGAGATGAGGGACTCCCGAGACCTGAAGGAAGGAAAGCTGTAAAGGTAAGTAAAGGTATGTAAAACTTCTTTAAACACTTTACACACACCAAACACACTTACCTTTGCTTTCATGCACCCATCACTCACCTGAACAACGGACATCTCGACCCCTCCAAGCCCTTCATCCCAACGGTCCACCTCCTCTAACTTGCCGTGGTTTGGAGCCGTCGGGAATCCCACACTTCAACATAAAAAATAGGGATTAGGCTAAAAACTGCCTGTTAACTACCTGTTAACAGGCAGTTAATTGGCACTAATCCCTTCCCGCCTCGGGGAGGTGGGTCCCAGTGCGGGGCGGGTACCCGCCTCCTTTGAAACTGGCATGGAGGCGGGTTGGGTGCGGGATGGGTTCGTGCCCTCCAATTTCAGGATTTTAACCCCCCACACGCCCCCAATCCCGCCTCCACGGCCCAATGAAAATCCAGCCCCACCTCTCATTCTTCTAAACTCTAGAGAATATAGGCCTAGTCTACCCAATCTGTCCTCATAGAACAATCCCCCCATGCCAGGAACCAGGCTGGTGAACCTTTGTTGCACTCCCTCTATGGCAAGTATATCCTTCCTTAGGTAAGGAGACCACAACTGTACACAATACTCGCGGGGTGGTCTCACCAGGGCCCTATATAATTGCAGTAAGACGCCTTTACTCTTATACTCCAATCCTATTGTAATAAAGGCCAACATACCATTTGCTTTCCTAATTGCTTGCTGTACCTACATGTTAACTTTCAGTGATTCGTGTACAAGGACACCCAGGTCCCTCTGAACACCAACATTTCCCAATCTCTCACCATTTAAAAAATACTCTGCTTTTCTATTTTTCCTACCAAAGTGGATAACTTCACATTTCTCCACATTATATTCCATTTGCCATGTTCTTGCCCACTCACTTAGCCTGTCTATATCCCCTTGAAGCCTCCTTGTATCCTCCTCACAACTTACATTCCCACCCAGCTTTGTATCATCAGCAAACTTGGATATATTACATTTGGTCCCCTCATCCAAATCATTGATGTAGATTGTGAATAGCTGAGGCCCAAGCACTGATCCTTGCGGTACCCCACTAGTTACAGCCTGCCAACCCGAAAAGGACCCATTTATTCCTACTCTCTGTTTTCTGTCCATTAACCAATCCTCAATCCATGCTAGTATATTACCCCCAATCCCATGAGCCCTAATTTTGTTTAATAACCTCTTGTGTGGCACCTTATCGAATGCCTTCTGAAAATCCAAATACACCACATCCACTGGTTCCCCCTTATCCATTCTGCTAGTTACAACCTCAAAAAGCTCTAACAGATTTGTCAAACACAATTTCCCTTTCATAAATCCGTGTTGACTCTGCCCAATCCTATTATTATTTTCTAAGTGCCCTGTTACCACGTCATTAATAATCGATTCCAGCATTTTCCCTAATACTGAGGTCAGGCTAACTGGTCTGTAGTTCCCCGTTTTCTCTCTTCCTCCTTTCTTAAATAGTGGGGTTACATTTGCTACCTTCCAATCTGCGGGAACCGTTCTAGAATCTATGGAATTTTGGAAAATGACAACCAATGCATCCACCATCTCTACAGCCATCTTTCAAATCCCTAGGATGTAGGCCATCAGGTCCAGGGGATTTATCGGCTTTCAGTCCCATTAATTTCTCCAGTACAGGTAGACTATCCTTTATCCGAAAACCTCGGGACCAGCCGTGTTTCCGTTTTCGGAAAATTTCGGATTTCGGAAGGTATTTTATAAGACTGGGAAATTTGTCAGGGGTGGGTCGGCGGGGGGGTCGTTGGGGGTGGGGGTCAGCGGGGGGGTCGGCGGGAGTCGGGGTCGGCGGGGGTGTCGGCGGGGGTCCGTGGGGGGTCGTTGGCAGGGGTCGGGGTCGTGCGTCACTCTGGTCATGTCGTGCGCACGACTTACGCTGAACGAAAAAACCTTCGGTTTTTAGAGGGTTTCGGTTTTCGGAAGTTCGGATAAAAGGTAGTCTACCAGTACTACTTTTTTACTAATACTAATTTATTTCGGTTCCTCATTCTCACTAGACCCTCGGTTCTCCACTATTTCCGGGAAGTTTTTTGCGTCTTCTTCCGTGCACTCCTGCTCCTCCCGGCCCACAAGGATTGCTTCCCGAGGCTGTGCCCTCGCTGCAGCTACCTGCAGCTATCGAACTCCGGGATCCCTGGCCGGCTGCAGTTAAACCTGCACAGCAGGTTAAAGCAGAGGATTCAGGCCGCATTATCATATTTAAAATGTCAATCCGCCTCCTGGCAATAAGAACATAAGAAATAGGAGCAGGATTAGGCCACTTGGCCCCTCGAGCCTGCTCCGCCATTCAATAAGATCATGGCTGATCTTGGGCTCAAAGCTACTTCCCCACCCGCTCCCCATAACCCTTCACTCCCTTATCTTGCAAAAATCTGTCTATCTCCACCTTAAACGTATTTACTGACCCAGCCTCCACGGCTCTCTGGGGCAGAGAATTCCACAGATTTACGACCCTCTGAGAAAAGAAATTTCTCCTCATCTCAGTTCTAAAAGGGCGGCCCTTTATTCTAAAACTGTGCCCCCGAGTTCTAGATTTCCCCACAAGGGGAAACATCCTCTCTGCATCTACCCTGTCAAGCCCCTTCACAATCTTATATGTTTCAATAAGATCCCCTCTCATTCTTCTAAATTCCAATGAGTATAGGCCCAGCCTGCTCAACCTTTCCTCATAAGTCAACCCCCTCATCTCTGGAATTAACCTAGTGAATCGTCTCTGAACTGCCTCCAATGCAAGTATATCCTTCCTTAAATAAGGAGATCAAAACTGTACGCAGTACTCAAGGTGTGGTCTCACCAATACCTTGTACAGTTGTAGCAGAACTTCCCTGTTTTTATACTCCAACCCCTTTGAAATAAAGGCCAACATTCCATTTGCCTTTTTGATTACTTGCTGTACCTGCGTGCTAACTTTTTGTGTTTCATGCACAAGGACCCCCAGGTCCCTCTGAACTGTAGCATTTTGTAATCTCTCTCCATTTAAATAATAATTTACTTTTTTATTTTTCCTGCGAAAGTGTATAACCTCTCACTTTCCCACATTATACTCCATTTGCCAAATGTTTGCCCACTCACTTAGCCTGTCTATATCCCTTTGCAGATTCTTTGAGTCCTCTGCACAACTTGCTTTCCCACCCATCTTTGTATCATCTGCAAACTTGGCTACATTACACTCGGTCCCTTCATCCAAGTTATTAATGTAGATTGTAAATAGTTGAGGCCCCAGCACCAATCCCTGTGGCACCCCACTAGTTACCATTTGCCAACCGGAAAATTACCCATTTATCCCGATTCTCTGCTTTCTGTTAGTTAACCAATTCTCTATCCATGCTAATATATTACCCCCAATTCCGTGAGCTCTTATCTTATGCAGTAACTTTTTATGTGGCACCTTATCGAATGCCTTCTGGAAATCCAAATACACCACATCCACTGGTTCACCTTTGTCCACCTTGCTCGTTACATCCTCAAAGAACTCCAGCAAATTTGTTTAACATGATTTCCCTTTCATAAAACCATACTGACTCTGCCTGACTGCATTATGATTTTCCAAATGCCCTGCTACTGCTTCCTTAATGAAGGACTCCAGCATTTTCCCAACAACAGATGTTAGGCTAACTGGTCTATAGTTTCCTGCTTTCTGTCTCCCTCCTTTCTTAAATAGGGGTGTTACATTTGCGGTTTTCCAATCCGCTGGGACCTCTCCAGAGTCCAGGGAATTTTGGTATATTGCAACCAATGCATCCACTATCTCTGCAGCCACTTCTTTTAAGACCCTGGGATGCAGGCCATCTGGTCCAGGGGACTTGTCGGGCTGGATTTTGATACTGGAGGCGTGTAGGAGGCGGGACTACAACTTTTGGGGTTGTAGTCCCACCTCCATCGAGTTGTGGCCAACCCACTCGATTTTCACTTGATTGACCTTGTTGAGCCTGCCCAGCGGGCTCAGCAGGCCAATTAAGGGCCACCCGGCAACAGGTGACATCACAGATTGACATTTCATCTGTCAAGAGCTTTTGACAGATGAAATATCGGCGTTTTACAGCTCTTTGAAGCTGTCAAACACTGACAATCTGTACACGAAGTTAATTCCTTCCTCTCAGGATGATTTAGAGATCTCTCCAGAACAGAAAGCTGAATGCTGCAACTTTTGACAGCTTGCGGCCATTCTGCTTTCTGTGCCGGTGAGATGAGGGACTCCCGAGGCCTGAAGGAAGGAAGGCTGTAAAGGGAAGTAAAACTTCTTTACACACACCAAACACACTTACCTCTGCACTCATGCACCCATCACTCACCTGAACACCGGACATCTCGAACCCTCCAAGTCCTTCAGCCCGACAGTCCGCCTCGCTAACTTGCCGTGGTTTGGAGCCGTCGGGAATCCCACACTTCAGGAATAAAAATCGGGATTAGGCTAAAAACTGCCTGTTAACTACCTGTTAACAGGCAGTTAATTGGCACTAATCCCCTTCCCGCCTCGGGGAGGCGGCTCCCAGTGCGGGTCGGGTACCCGCCTCCTTTGAATCTGGTATGGAGGCGGGTTGGGGGCGGGATGGGTTCGTGCCCCCCGATTTCGAGATTTTAACCCCCCACACGACTCCAATCCTGCCTCCACAGCCCAATGAAAATCCTGCCCGTCGTCTTTTAGTCCCATTATTTTACTAAGTACTATTTCCTTAGTGATAGTGATTGTCTTTAGTTCCCCACTCCCTGTGGCCCCTTGATTATCCATTTTTGGGATGTTGTTAGTGTCTTCTACCGTGAAGACAGATACAAAATATTGACTGCCCGCTCCACCCCCGCCCCCAAACCCCCGTCTCACCTGAGTAAAGGCGAAAGCAGGCGGGTTGAAGTCGGGTTTTAGATTTTATCAATTTTCACTCCCCCCCGCCTCACCCTGCCTCCAACCCAACTGTTTTTTTTCCATGTGAAAATTCCCCCCACAGTGTCTCTCTGGGAATGAACTCTACCGAACTGCAACTAACTTCAAAGTAACGTCAAAACTATAAATTAATCCAAAATTCCTTTCTGGCTAAATAGGTAAAATTCATAAACGATTACACCAGATTTCTGCCTTTTAATTTGGGCTCTTCAAAGGTTAACATCCGAACATGTTAATTCTCTTGTCCATTATTTTAACAGAGCTGTTAACCTGACTAGAGTCCTGGCGAATCGAATAACTAGGGCTGTAGAGAGGGATTTAAACTAATTAGTGGGGGGGAGGTTTTAAGAGAGCGAAAAATAAAAATGACAGCGGAGTGTTGGTGCAGGCTCGATGGGCCAAAATGGCCTCTATCTGCACTGTGGGGTTTCTGTGATTCTGTGAGAAGGCAATAGAGCAAGGTAGCAGTGGGGGAATTAAAAACCAGAGCGTGTCAGGAAGGGACAGAATGTATAATGAAAAAGGTAAAGTAGGAAAAGGGGTAAAAGCAGGAATAAATTGTCAGAAAACATATTTGAAAGTTCTTTATCTGAATGCACGCAGCATTCGTAACAAAATTGACGAGTTGACGGTACAAATAACTACACATGGGTATGATCTGGTGGCCATTACGGAAACATGGCTGCAAGATAATCATGACTGGGAACTAAACATACAAGGGTATTTGACAATTAGGAAGGACAGACAGGAAGGAAAGGGAGGTGGGGTTGCTATGTTAATCAAGGATAGAATCACTGCAATAGTCAGAAATGATATTGGGTCAAAGGATGAGGATAGTGAAATCGTTTGGGCGGAGATAAGGAATAATAAGGGGAAAAAGTCACTAGTGGGCGTAGTCTATAGGCCTCCTAACCGTTGCAACTCTGTTGGTCGGAGTATAAATCAGGAAATAGTTGGGGCTTGTAATAAGGGAACAGCTGTAATCATGGGGGATTTTAACTTTCATATTGACTGGACTAATCAAATTGGGCATGGCAGCCTTGAGGAAGAGTTCATAGAGTGTATTAGGGACGGGTTCCTTGAGCAGTATGTAACTGAACCAACCAGGGGGCAGGCAATCTTAGATCTGGTCCTGTGTAATGAGACAGGATTAATAAAAAATGTCCTAGTAAAGGATCCCCTTGGAATGAGTGACCATAATATGGTTGAATTCCAAATTCAGTTTGAGGATGAGAGAGTTGGATCTCAAACCAGCGTACTGAGCTTAAATAAAGGAGACTATGAAGGTATGAGAGTAGAATTGACTAAAGTGGACTGGGAAAACAGATTAAAGTGTAAGACGGTACAAGAGCAGCGGTCTACATTCAAGGAGATATTTCACATCTTTCAAGATAAATATATTCCACTGAGGAAAAGGGGGAATAAAAGAAAAGACAGCCATCCGTGGCTTAGTAAAGTAATAAAGGATAGTATCCGACTGAAAACAAGGGCATATAAAGTAGCCAAATCTAACGGGAGGATAGAAGATTGGGAAGCATTTCAAAGCCAGCAAACAATAACTAAAAGATTAATTAAGAAAGGGAAGATAGATTATGAAAGTAAACTAGCAAAAAATATAAAAACAGATAGCAAGAGTTTCTACAGCTATATAAAAAGAAAAAGGGTGGCTAAAGTGAACGTTGGTCCCTTAGAGGATGGGACCGGGAAACTAGTGGTGGGGAACATGGAGATGGCAAAGACGCTGAACAAATATTTTGTATCAGTCTTTACAGTAGAGGACACTAAAAATATCCCAACACTGGACAAACAGGGGGCAATGGGGGGGGGAGGAGCTAAACACGATTAAAATCACTAAGGAGATGGTACTCAGTAAAATAATGGGACTGAAGGCAGATAAATCCCCCGGACCTGATGGCCTACATCCTAGGGTCTTGAGAGAAGTGGCGGTAGAGATTGTGGATGCATTGGTGATTATTTTCCAGAACTCCCTGGACTCAGGAAAGGTCCCGGCAGATTGGAAAACTGCTAATGTAACACCCTTATTTAAGAAGGGAAGTAGACAAAAAGCTGGAAACTATAGACCAGTTAGCCTAACATCTGTGGTTGGCAAAATGTTGGAGTCCATTATTAAGGAAACAGTAACAGAGCATTTGGATAAACATAATTTAATAGGACAGAGTCAGCATGGTTTTATGAAGGGGAAGTCATGTTTGACAAATTTGCTCAAATTCTTTGAGGATGTAACATACAGGGTGGATAAAGGGGAACCAGTGGATGTAGTGTATTTGGACTTCCAAAAGGCATTTGACAAGGTTCCACACAAAAGATTACTGATCAAGATAAGAAATCACGGGATTGGGGGTAATATACTGGCATGGGTGGAAGATTGGCTATCTAACAGAAAACAAAGAGTTGGGATAAATGGTTCATTCTTGGGCTGGCAATCAGTAACTAGTGGTGTTCCGCAGGGGTCAGTGCTGGGACCCCAACTCTTTACAATCTATATTAACGATTTGGAGGAAGGGACCGAGTGCAACATATCCAAGTTTGCCGACGATACAAAGATGGGAGGGAAAGCAGTGAGTGAGGAGGACATAAAAAACCTGCAAAAGGACATAGACAGGCTAAGTGAGTGGGCAGAGATTTGGCAGATGCAATATACTGTTGGAAAGTGTGAGGTTATGCACTTTGGCAGAAAAAATCAAAGAGCAAGTTATTATCTAAATGGAGAGAAACTGCAAAGTGCTACAGTACAAAGGGATCTGGGGGTCCTGGTGCATGAAACACAAAAAGTTTGTATGCAGGTGCAGCAGGTGATCAGGAAGGCCAATGGAATCTTGGCTTTTATTGCGAGGGGGATGGAGTATAAAAACAGGGAAGTCTTGCTGCAGTATACAGGGTATTGGTGAGGCCACACCTGGAATACTGCGTGCAGTTTTGGTTTCCATATTTAAGAAAAGATATACTTGCTCTCGAGGCGGTTCAGAGAAGGTTCACTCGGTTGATTCCGGAGATGAGGGGGTTGACGTATGAGGAAAGGTTGAGTAGGTTGGGACTCTACTCATTGGAGTTCAGAAGAATGAGAGGCGATCTTATCAAAACATATAAGATTGTGAGGGGGCTTGATCGGGTGGATGCGGTGAGGATGTTTCCACTGATGGGTGAGACTAGAACTAGGGGGCATAATCTAAGAATAAGGGGCTGCCCTTTCAAAACTGAGATGAGGAGAAACTTCTTCACTCAGAGGGTAGTAAATCTATGGAATTTGCTACCCCAGAGAGCTGCGGAAGCTGCGACATTAAATAAATTTAAAATGGAGATAGACATTTTCCTAGCAGATAAGGGAATTAGGGGTTACGGGGAGAGGGCAGGGAAGTGGACGTGAGTCTAGATTCGGATCAGCCATGATCCTATTGAATGGCGGAGCAGGCCCGAGGGGCCGTATGGCCTACTCCTGCTCCTACTTCTTATGTTCTTATGTTACTTTATTTCAAATGGATCAATGCTTCTAATCAAGTAATGGTCAAAACAATTTCATATGAATGCCTAGGGCCTATCATCAAGGATCAGTGTCCTCAAATATAATTTAGGTGCTTAAAGTCACAAAGAAAATTGATAAGATGG
Organism: Somniosus microcephalus; assembly: GCF_052327205.1. Taxonomy (NCBI): domain Eukaryota; kingdom Metazoa; phylum Chordata; class Chondrichthyes; order Squaliformes; family Somniosidae; genus Somniosus; species Somniosus microcephalus. Next base: position 58,255,536 of record NC_141004.1, read on the forward strand.
AGGTAAAGAATTTTGTGTAGAACCAAGAAAGAGAACCGGAGAAAACGAGTGCCTCAGAACAACAGGTGTACAGTACAGAAGGAGGCCATCCAGTGCTGGTAATATTTAATATTATAAGTAGAGAAAACTGTAAGGTGATTGTGATGTAAAGAAAAAGTTTTGCACACTTAACAGTTGCAGACTGGTGGAATAAGCTGGCATCCAGCACTGTGAATGCTGGCATTTGAAACATTCAAGAAGGAAGCAGATTGACTGCTGATTCAACAGGAGGCAGTAGAGTACAGACTTGTTGCTAAAGCAGGCAGGAATGAAAATGGCCAATGCAGGTCCTGAAAGATGTGCTCTTTTTCACCCAACCCCTAGTTTAACATATAAATGTTTTTTTCAAAAAATTTAATTTTTGTTTAAAATATTTAATTAAATGGCATTTTAATTCATTTAAAATATGTAATTAAATTTTTTTTAATTTCATGTGTTCATGTATTTTTTAAGTGATCCCCATTCATACTTATGGGGTTTCCGTACGTACGGAACTCCCATAAGTATGAATGGGGATTCCCTTCTTTTACTGGTTGGGCCGGCCCACATGGTCCCAGGGGCACTTACGAACCGCATACGCCCCTGGGATACGCCTCTACCCGCGTGTACCCGGAGAGGCCCAGGATCGCAAGTCTCCATACCTCCCGGACCACCAGGTAAATGCGTAGATTTTTTACAGCTCAGAGGCATCTGCCCGCGGCAAGCCGCCGATCGCAAATGCTGGGCCATGGTCTCAATCTTAGTGCCAAAGAAGTCCATAAACTCCTTGCATGCAATCGGAGGTGAGGGTAGATGGGGCAACAGAAAAGGGTTTAATGAGATGGATGGAAGTGAAGAAAAGATGCCGGGGGTTATCTTTGCTCTCTGTGTCAGGGCCGGATCTGATACTAGAGAGAAGCAGAGTGAGACTCCCTGGAAGAGGAGCTCTTTCCCAGATAACTCCTGCTCGCAGACATTCTTCTTCATCTTTTCTGTCTCCAAAAATGTTCATCAGGAAAGGGCCAACCATCCAGAGTGGTGGTTGTGTCAGTGTTTCGATGATTTTATTGCTAAATAGTTACTTAGATGAATTATGCTCCACATTGTCTCCACTCTGCTTTGTTTCAGAGTCAGCTCAGAACTTAACAGCTGATTTACGCTTCACGTTCTGCATCGGTGCAAAGCTGAAATGTAAATCATCGGCCGCAGACCTGACTCCAGGATGGTGTGTTGCCTCCCTGGTGCCAGTCACTGAATGGCTGCAGGACATTCTGAGGGGGGGGAAGGTGAACAGCCAGAGGTCGTGGTCCACATCGGTACCAATGACATAGGTAGAAAGAGGGATGAGGTCCTGCAGGGAGCTAGGAAAGAGATTAAAAAACAGGACCTCAAAAGGTAGTAATCTCCGGATTACTCCTACTGCCACGTGCTAGTGAGTACAGAAACAGGAGGATAGAGCAGATGAATGTGTGGCTGGAGAGATGGTGCAAGAGGGAGGACTTTAGATTCCTGAGGCATTGGGACCGTTTCTGGGGGAGGTGGGACCTGTACAAGCTGGACGGGTTACACCTCAACAGGACCGGAACCAATATCCTCACGGATAGTGCTGTTGGGGAGGGTTTAAACTAGCTTGGCAGGGGGATGGGAACCTGAGAGTGGATTCAGAAGGGAGAGAGCAAAGCCGGAAATGGAAGGCAGAAAATTAGTAAGCGAGTTTGGTAGGCAAAGGAAACAAAGGCTAGAAAATAGTCAACAAGTGAGTTTGGCAGTGCTAAATGGTATATACTTCAACACAAGGAGTCGAGGGAATAAAGCAGATGAGCTGAGGGCACAGATAGACACGTGGGAGTGTGATATTATAGCTATTACTGAGACATGGCTGAAAGGGCAGGAATGGCAGCTCACCATTCCTGGTTACAGGATTTTCAGACGAGATAGAGGGGGGATAAAAAAAGGAGGGGGGGGGTCGCAATTTTGATTAAAGAATCAATTACAGCTGTGAAGAGGAAGGATATCTTAGAAGGATCATCAAATGAGGCCACATGGGTTGAACTGAAAAACAAAAAAGGGGCAATCACACTGCTGGGAGTGTACCTCCGAACAATCAGAGGGAGATAGAAGAGCTAATATGGAGGCAAATTTCTGAGACATGCAAAATAGGGCAGTAATAGTAGGGGATTTCAACTTCCCTAATATTAACTGGGATAAAATTAGTGTGAAAGGCATAGAGGGAGCAGAATTCTTAAAATGCATTCAGGAGAACTTTAGCCAGTACGTAGCAAGCCCAAGAGAGGGAGCGGTTCTGGACCTAGTTTCAGAGAATGAAGCTGGGCAGGTGGAAATGGTATCAGTGGGAGAGCATATAGTGATCATAATTCAGTTAGATTTAGGGTAGTTATGGAAAAGGACAAGGATAGACCAGGAATAAAAGTTCTCAATTGAGGAAAAGCTAATTTTACTAAACTGAGAGGTGATTTAGCCAAAGTGGACTGGAGACAGAAACTTGAAGGTAAATCAGTGTCAGGGCAGTGGCAGGTATTCAAGGAGGAGATAGTGAGGGTTCAGAGCAAGTATGTTCCCTTAAAGAAAAAGGGTGGGACTAACAAATCTAGAGCTCCCTGGATGTCGAGGGGTATACAGGGTAGGATAAAGAAAAAAAGGGAAGCTTATGACAGGTACCGAGGGCTCAATACTGCAGAAACCCTAGAGGAGTATAGAAAGTGCAGGGGTGAAATTAAAAAGGAAATTAGGAAAGCAAAGAGAGGGCATGAAAAAAACATATTGGCAAGTAAAATCAAGGAAAAGACAAAGATGTTTTATAAATACATTAAGAGCAAGAGGATAACTAAAGTAAGAGTAGGGCCTATTAGGGACCATAAAGGTAACCTGTGTGTGGAAGTGGAAGACATGGGTATGGTTCTTAATTAATACTTTGCATCTGTTTTCACAAAAGAGAGGGACGATGCAGACATTGAAATCAGGGAGGAGGAGTGTGAAATATTAGAGGAAATAAACAGTGAAAGAGGAAGTATTAAGGGGTTTAGCATCTTTGAAAGTGGATAAATCCCCAGGCCCAGATGAAATGTATCCTAGACTGTTAAGAGAAGTAAGAGAGGAAATAGCAGAGGTTCTGACCATCATTTTCCAATCCTCTCTGGCTACAGGTGTGGTGCCAGAGGACTGGAGGACTGCTAACATGGTACCGTTGTTTAAAAAGGGAGAAAGGGATAGACCGAGTAATTACAGGCCAGTCAGCCTAACCTCGGTGGTGGGAAAATTATTGGAAAAAATTCTGAGGGACAGGATAAATCTTCATTTCAAAAGACACGGATTAATCAGGGACAGTCAGCATGGATTTGTTAAGGGAAGGTCGTGTCTGACTAACTTGATTGAATTTTTTGAGGAGGTAACAAGGAGGGTCGATGAGGGTAGTGCATTTGATGTAGTCTATATAGATTTTAACAAGGCTTTTGATAAGGTCCCGCACGGCAGACTGGTCACAAAAGTAAAAGCCCATGGGATCCAAGGCAAAGTAGCAAGTTGGATCCAAAATTGGCTCAGAGGCAGGAAACAAAGGGTAATGGTCGAAGTGTGGAAGGCTGTTTCCAGTGGGGTTCTGCAGGGATCAGTACTGGGTCCTTTGCTTTTTGTGGTATATATCAATGATTTGGACCTGAACATAGAAGATAGGAGCAGGAGTAGGCCATTCGCCCCCTCGAGCCTGCTCCTCCATTCAGTGCGATCATGGCTGATCATCCAAATTCAGTACCCGGTCCCTGCTTTCTCCCCATACCCCTTAATCCCTTTAGCCTTAAGAAATATATCCAACTCCTTCTTGAATATATTTAATGTATTGGCCTCTACTGCCTTCTGTGGTAGAGAATTCCACAGGTTCACCACTCTCTGGGTGAAGAAATTCCTCCTCATTTCTGTCCTAAATGGCCTACCCCTTATCCTTAGACTATGACCCCTGGTTCTGGACTCCCCGACCATTGGGAACATCCTTCTTGCATCTAGTCTGTCCAGTCCTGTCAGAATTTTATAAGTTTCAATGAGACCCCCTCTCATTCTTCTAAACTCCAGCGAGTACAAGCCCAATCGACCCAATTTCTCCTCATACGTCATTCCTGCCATCCCAGGTATCAGCCTGGTGAATCTTCGCTGAACTCCTTCCATGGCAAGAACATCCTTCCTCAGATAAGGCGACCAAAACTGCACACAATACTCAAGATGTGGTCTCACCAAGGCCCTGTATAACTGCAGCAAGACATCCTTGTTCCTGTACTCAAACCCTCTCGCTACGAAGGCCAACATGCCATTTGCCTTCTTAACCGCCTGCTGCACTTGCATGCTTACCTTCAGCGACTGGTGCACAAGGACACCCAGGTCTCGTTGCACTTCCCCTTCTCCCAATCTATTGCCATTCAGATAATAATCTGCCTTCCTGTTTTTGCCACCAAAGTGGATAACCTCACATTTATCCACGTTATATTGCATCTGCCATGCTTTTGCCCAATCACCCAACCTATCCAAATCATCCTGGAGTTTCTCGGCATCCTCCTCACAGCACACACGCCCAGCCAGCTTTGTGTCGTCTGCAAATTTGGAGATACAGGTAGACTATCCTTTATCCGAACTTCCGAAAACCGAAAACCTCTAAAAACCGAAAGTTTTTTCGTTCAGCGTAAGTCGTGCGCACGACATGACCAGAGTGGCGCACGACTTACGCTGAGCAGGGCAGAGGGTCACAGAGTTCCCTCCTGGGTAGGAGATTGCAGGCCGAGCCGGGCAGTGTGAAGGAGGTGCCGGGAGAGTGAAGCCAACAATACAGCAGCCCGTCCAATAGCTGCAGCGGCCCGTCCGATATTCTTTTCTCCACCCCCCACCCGACCCGACCCCCGACCCGTCCGATATTCTTTTCTCCCCCCTCCACCCGACCCGACCCGACCCCCGACCCGTCCGATATTCTTTTCTCCCCCCCCCCCCAGACCCGAACCGAACCGCGGCCCGTCCGATATTCTTTTCTCCCCCCCCACCCGGCCCGACCCGACCGCCGACCCGTCCGATATTATTTTCTCCACCCCCCACCCGACCCGACCCCGACCCGTCCGATATTCTTTTCTCCCCCCCCCCACCACCCGACCCGACCCGACCCGAACCGCGGCCCGTCCGATATTCTTTTCTCCCCCCCCGACTTGAACCGCGGCCCGTCCGATATTCTTTTCTCCCCCCCCACCCGGCCCCCGACCTGATTTGCGGGCCAGCTTAGCAGGAGTCAGCCGATATCCGGCTTTCCAGAGAAGCAGGAAGGGGAATGAGACACGGAACAGTCGCAAGAGGTAGCCTGAACTTTTAAAATTTATATTAAATACAAATTTCCCAGTCTTATAATAATACCTTCTGAAATCCGAAAAATTCCGAAAACCGAAACTCAGCTGGTCCCAAGGCTTTTGGATAAGGGATAGTGTACCTGTATTACATCTAGTTCCTTCGTCTAGATCATTCATATATATTGTGAATAGCTGGGGTCCAAGGACCGATCCCTGCGGTACCCAACTAGTCACTGCCCGCCACTCGGAAAAAGACCCGTTTATTCCAACTCTTTGCTTTCTGTCTGCCAACCAGTTCTCTATCCAAGTCAATACCTTGCCCCCAATCCCATGTGCCTTAACGTTACACGCTAATCTCTTATGCAGGACCTTATCGAAAGCCTGCTGAAAGTCCAAATACACCACATCCACTGGTTCTCCCTTATCTATTTTACCAGTTACATCCTCAAAAAATTCCAGTAGATTAGTCAAGCACGATTTACCTTTTGTAAATCCATGTTGACTTTGTCCGATCCTGTCACTGTTTTCCAAGTGCTCTGCTATTACATCTTTTATAATGGACTCTAGCATTTCCCCCACTACCGATGTCAGGCTTACCGGTCTGTAATTCCCCGTTTTCTCTCTACCACTTTTTTTGAATAGTGGGGTAACATTAGCTACCCTCCAATCCATGGGTACTGTTCCAGATTCCATCGAATGCTGGAAGATGATCAGCAAAGCATCTACTATTTCCACGGCCACTTCCTTAAGTACCCTAGGATGTAGATTATCAGGCCATGGGGATTTATCGGCCTTCAATCCCATCAATTTCCCTAACACCATTTCCCTACAAATACTGATTTCTTTCAGTTCCTCCCTTTCATCAGACCCTATGTTCCCTAACATCTCTGGGAGGTTATTTGTGTCCTCCTTTGTGAAGACAGAACCAAAATATGTATTTAATTGGCCTGCCATTTCTTTGTTCCCCATTATAACTTCCCCTGATTCTGACTGCAAGGGACCTACGCTTGACTTCACCAATCTTTTTCTCTTCACATATCTATAAAAGCTTTTACAGTCAGTTTTTATGTTCCCTGCAAGCTTACTCTCATATTCTATTTTCCCTTTCTTAATTAATCCCTTTGTCCTCCTTTGTTGAATCCTAAACTGCTCCCAATCCTCAGGTTTACTGCTTTTTCTGGCCAATTTATATGTCCTCTCCTTGGATCTTATGCTATCCCTAATTTCCCTTGTTAGCCACGGTTGAGTCATCTTTTTTGTTTTATTTTTATGCCAAACTGGGATGAACAAATTCTGTAGTTCATCCATGCGGTCTTTGAATGTTTGCCATTGCCTATCCACCGTCAACCCTTTGAGTGACATTCCCCAATCAATCCTACCCAACTCACGCCTCAGACCATCGCAGTTTCCTTTATTTAAATTTAGGACCCTAGTCTCTGAGTCGACTACTTCATTCTCCATCTTAATGAAGAATTCGATCATATTATGATCGCTCTGACCCAAGGGGCCTCATACAACAAGATTGCTAATGAATCCTTTCTCGTTACATAATACCCAGTCTAAGATGGCCTGATCTCTGGTTGGTTCCTCGACATATTGGTCCCTTAAACACTCCAGGAATTCCTCCTCCACAGTATTGTTACTAATTTGGTTAGCCCAATCTATATGTAGATTAAAGTCACCCATGATGACTGCTGTGCCCTTATTGCACACTTCTTTAATTTCCCTTTTAATGCCATCCCCAACCTCTGCATTACTGTTTGGAGGTCTATATACCACTCCCACTAACGTTTTCTGCCCCTTGGTATTTCTCGGTTCTACCCATACAAATTCCACACCATCAGAGCTAATATCCTTCCTTACAATTGTGTTAATCCCTTCTTTAACCAGCAATGCTACCCCACCTCCCTTTCCTTTTTGCCTATCTTTCCTGAATATTGAATACCCCTGGATGTTGAGTTCCCAGCCTTGGCCACCCTGGAGCCATGTTTCCATAATCCCAATCAAATCATATTCGTTTACCTCTATTTGCGCAGCTAATTCATCCACCTTATTACAAATGCTCCTCGCATTAAGACACAAAGCCTTCAGGCTTGTTTTTTTAACTCTCTTTAACTTCTTAGGAAGTATGATTAAGACGTTTGCAGATGATACAAAAATTGGCAGTGTGGTTGATAATGAAGAAGAAAGCTGCAGACTGCAGGAAGATATCAATGGACTGGTCAGTTGGGCCGAATGGAATTCAATCTGGAGAAGTGTGAGGTAATGCATTTGGGGAGGGCTAACAAGGCAAGGGAATACACTATAAATGGTAGGACACTGAGAAGTGCAGAAGATCAGAGGGACCTTGGAGTGCATGTCCACAGGTCCCTAAAGGTAGCAGGACCGGTAGATAAGGTGGTTAAGAAGGCATACAGGATACTTACCTTTATTAGCTGAGGCATAGAATATAAGAGCAGGGAGGTTATGCTTGAACTGTATAAAACACTAGTTACACCGCAGCTAGAATATGGCGTGCAGTTCTGGTCACCACATTACAGGAAGGATGTGATTGCACTAGAGGGGGTGCAGAGGAGATTTACGAGGATGTTGCCTGGGCTGGGAAATTTTAGCTATGAAGAAAGACTGGATAGGCTGTGGTTGTTTTCTTTGGAACAGAGGAGGCTGAGGGGAGACCTAATTAAGGTGTATAAAATTATGAGGGGCCCAGATAGAGTGGATAGGAAGGACCTATTTCCCTTAGCAGAAGGGTCAATAACCAGGGAGCATAGATTTAAAGTAATTGGTCAGAGGTTTAGAGGGGATTTGAGGAGAAATGTTTTCACCCAGAGGGTGGTGGGGGTCTGGAACTCACTGCCTGAAAGGGTGGTAGAGGCAGAGACCCTCATCACATTTAAAAAGTACTTGGATATGCACTTGAAGTGTCGTAACCTACAAGGCTACGGACCAAGTACTGGAACGTGGGATTAGGCTGGATAGCTTTGTCTGCTGGCACGGACAACATGGGCCGAATGGCCTCCTTGTGTGCAGTAAATTTCTATGATTCTATGATTCACAGCAATGCTAAACTTGCGGTGTGAATGCACCCTTGAAGAGAAAAACAGTGATGTCCATGGAGGATGGTCTGCGAGGAGCAAAAAACTAGCAGAGATAGGGCGAATTAAACAAATAAAGAGGCGTAGACAACGATCAAGAGAGAGAGAGGCACAAGTACAGAAAGGGACTGAGTCTGACAGGGTGTTCCACAGCGTGAGGGTGGAGATACTGCAGGGGCGCTGGTGACTGCACTGTATCACAGAGAGTGAGTCCAGGGGCAGCTCCTCCTGTGTCCCAAGCATCAGGGTAGCCTTTATAAAAATCTCAGAATGTAATACCAAATAAATGGTAACTTAATTTAAACCACACAGCAGTGCCTGCCTGTGCTTCACTCACCAGTAGAAGTTCCAATCTTCATCAGTCGATGTCTGACTCCAGCCCCTCTTCTCAAAATTATTCACAAGCACCGATTTCTCGATGTCTGTCGCCCATTTGACTTTCCCGGCCATAATTTTACAGGAGGTGAAAAAAATATCTTAAATTGAGCCAATCAATAAAATACGAAATACTGGAAGGCTTGGCCGTGAAACGCGGCGATTTGACAACTCATCTCAGTCAAACCTCCACGGCCTGCCTCCTCCCCCCGCGCTACTGCACGGCTCAATGCGCCTGCGCACCCAAGAACGGCGCCCGGAGGGACTGAAGGCGCATGCGTGCCTGCGTGGCATCATGGGAGTTGTAGTTTTTGCGCCCGGCGGCCGCCCAATATATCCCGTGAGGCAGCGCGCGGCGTTTGCCATAGAGACGCGGCTGCGAGCGGGAGCGTGTCTGAACGCCGGCTTCTTGTGCCCGACGCTTACCGCTTGCCAGGGTGTGGTGGACGAATACACCGGAGCTGTCAACGGCAGTGTAAACCTTTAGTGGCGGGAGGTGCGATCGAATAGAGGGAGATTGATCGGAAAGGCGTTTAAATACATGGAGCTGCAGTGGTAGGAAGGACCAGAGCTGGGGGATTGGGAGTTCCTTCAGACGATCGAACGGTGGTTTGCCCCGAAACGTTCACCCGCTGTCCGTCCTGTGGTGCGTTTTCTGTTTTGTTATTGGTGGAGTCGTGTGTATTTTATTTTTTAGGAGTGTGATATACCAAATCAAAATGGGTTTAATATTTAAACCGAAATGAGCGAGGCTTCATTGCTCTTGAGGATAACGCAACGCTGAGGTATCCTGCCCTCAACATATTCCAGAGTGTGTTGTGCATTATAATAAGACATCGTAATAATTTCAGATTGAAATAATTTTACTTGTGATTTGCAGTTATTTTTCTTTTGATTTCTCACGCTTTGGTTTATTGTTTCTCGTTTTAATTTTTGCTGGCAGTGCTGTAATCTTGGAGGGCAGGGATGGTTGAAATCTGGAATAAAATCTTTAAATGTTACATTTTATGACGGCCAGACCCCTCTAATAGGTCACAGACAATCATCTTTCATATAAAGGTATTTTGGACTCCCAAAATGGCTTGGTGAGTAAATGCACCGTCTGGTGTAGCTCTGGGCCATACAGGCTAGAAATGTCCAAGATGCATTGGGTGTCGCTTTGTAACTTCCTGCTCCATCTACACAACTTGCTGTCATCTGCAAATCATCCGAGTCATTCATGTGTGTTGAAAAGCTGTGGCCCCAGTACAGATCTCTGGGGAACACCACTTGTCACATCCGTCCAATCAGAGTACCTTCCCTTTATCCCTGCTCTCTGTCTCCCAATTACTCATCCATGTCAGAAATTTACCCCAATTCTGTGTGCTTTTATTTTTGCGAATCGCTTGTGCTAAACCTTATTAAATGCCTTCTAGAAGTCCACCTCCTCAAAAAGTTCAAATTTGTTAGTCAGACATGACCTACCCTGGCTTTCTTTGATCAACTTATACTTGTTCATACTTGTTCATGTGTTCCGATGATAGATTCCAGTAACTTCCCCACAACTGATGCTAAATTGGCAGGTCTGTAGTTTCCTGGTTTATTCTCTTTCCCCCCCCCCCCCCCCCCCCCCAACTCCCTTCTTAAATAATGGGATGACATTTGCCATTTTCTAATCCAAAATTATGATGAATGCATCTGCAATTTCCTCTTACTTATTTTAATACACTGGGGTGGAAACCATTAGATCCTTGATATTTGTCTATCTTATATTCCATTATTTTCTCCATTACCTTTTTTTTACTTGTATTAAATCCACTAAACTCCTCCCCTTGACTTATTTTTAGATTTCCTTGTACTGCTGATTTTGTTTCTCTTCTACTGTGAAAATGGATACAAAATATTAATTTAAGAAGACTGCCATTTTTGTATTGTCCATTATAGTCTCACTTGCATCTGTCGTTAATGGGCCCACATTACCCCTTACCACCATCTTTCTCTTAATGGCCCAAAAATTCATGTAACTGGTCAGCGAAAAGTGCTCGCTGTTAGTTAGACTTGCCCTTGCCTGTTTAATCTCCATGATATTTTGCGTGGTAAGTTGCTGGAAGTGCGAGATGGAAACATGCGCCCTCTACAGAGCATCTAGGTGAACAGGACAAGCAACTGTGTATCTCCTTAACCATTCAGATTGAAGGGTTGTGAAATGAACACAGCAAGGTCTGAACAAGGATGTGTAAGTTAGAATGGTGAATCCAATGTCAAATCGGGTACAGAAAAGGGAGACAGTTTTTTAAATCTCCAAAATTAATGAAAACCTGAAGGAATGAGACTTCACACACTTCATCACCACATGTTGCTGGCCGATTTGCACATTAATAACGGTGTACGGCGTATCATTTGCACACCGTTATTTTTCTCAGCAAATTCTGGGCCATTATTAGGGTTTCCATTGCCTGATCACTCTTACTGAAATCCTTTATTTTTCCTGCTTTTATCAGTATTACTATGCCTCTTCCTTTCCCAATTTCTCTGTCCTTTCTAAAAAATGCTATAGCCTGGATTACTTAGCTCCCAGTCCTACCCACCTTGTAGCCAGATCTCTTGTTGACGACTACATCATACCCTTTAGGCTGAATTTATACTTCTAACTCATTTGTTTTATTTCTTATGCTACAAACATTTGTTTACAAAGCTCTTATTTAGGTAACTATACAAAATGGATGGGTTGCACCTCAACAGGGCAGGGGGGACCAATGTCCTCATGGGGAAGTTAATTAGTGCTGTGGGGAGGGTTTAAACAAATTTGGCAGGGAGTGGGGAACCAGGATGAAACATCAGAGAGGAGAAACAAGGCGCACAAAAGTTTGGAAAAGACAAACATTAAAATAAAGAGTAGTTCAGAAATAGGAAGGATCAGACAGGAGAAATACAAGGCAGACTAAGGTGGGTTTGGAGTGCATGTGTGTAAATGCACAGAGCGTGGCGAATAAGGTTGGTGAGCTGCAGGTGCAAGTTGCCACGTGGGATTATGATATAGTGGCAATAACGGAGACCTAGCACAAACAAGGGGAGGAATGGAAATGTAATATTCCTGGCTACAATGTACTCAGGAAAAATAGGGAAGGAAATAAAGGAGGGGGGATGGCAGCATTGATCAAAGATACTGTTACAGCCCTGGAAAGGGATGATGTGCTTGAGGATTCAAAGACAGAATCTATTTGGGTAGAGCTGAAGAACAGAATAAGAGCTGTTGCGCTGCTGGCCGTGCACTATAGGCCAAATAGTGGGAGGGAGATGCAGGCACATTTCAGAAAGATGCAAGAACAATAGAGTAGTGATAATGGAGAATTTCAATTATCCTAATCTAGACTGGGAAAATAACAGTGTAAATGGCAGAGAGCAGGAGGGTTCCTGAAATGTGTACAAGTAAACATTCTTAATCAGTATGTTTCTACCCCAATAAGGAAAAGGTATAGAAATTAAAATGAAACAGAAAAAGGAGGCTTATGATAAATGTCAGGTTCATAATGCGGTAGAGAACCAAGCTCAATACAGAAAGTGCAGAGGAGATCTGGAAAAGGAAATAAAAGGGACAAAGAGTGTATGAGAATAGATTAGCAGGTAGCATAAAAGGGAACACTAAAGTATTTTATACACACATAAATAGTAAAAGGATAGTTAAAGGAAGGGGGGCCGCTTACGGACCACAAAAGGAAATCTTCTTGTGGAAGCAGAGGGCACAGCTGAGATACTGAGTATTTTGCATCTGTCTTCACTAAAGGAGAGGATGCTGCCAATATCACAGTAAAGGAGGAGGTAGTAGAGAAATTGGATAGAATAAAATAGATAAAGTGGAGGTACTTAAAAGGTTGGCAGCGCTCAAAGTAGAAAAGTCACCCTGTCCAAATGGGATGCATCCGAGGTTACTGAGGGAATTGAGGGTGGAAATAGCAGAGGCTCTGGCCACAATCTTTTAATCCTCCTTGGATATGGGAGTGATGTCAGAGGACTCGAGGGTTGCAAATGAACCCCTGTTCAAAAAAGTGGAGAGGGATAAACCAGGTAACTACAGGCCAGTCAGCCTAATGTTGATGGTGGGGAAAATTTTAGAGACAATAATCTGAGACAAAATTATGGGTTAATCAATAACAGCCAGCACAGATTTGTTGGAGGCAAATCATGTTTGACTAACTTGATTGAGTTTCTTGATAAAATAATAGAGGGTTGATGTGTATATGGACTTTCAAAAGGCGTTTCATTAAATGCCACACAATAGACTTGTTAGCAAGATTGAAGATTGGTGGGATTAAGAGGCAGTGACTGCATGGATATGAAATTGGCTGAGGGACAGAAAGCAGAGAATAGTGGTGAGCGGTTATTTTTCCGACTGGAGGGCTGTGTACTGTGGTGTCCCCCAGGAGGTGGTATTTGGACCACTGCACATTTTGCTGTATATTAATGACCTGGATTTGGGTATACAACAACAACAACTTGTATTTATATAGTGCCTTTAACGTAGTAAAACGTGCCAAGGCGCTTCACAGGAGTATTATAAAACAAAATATGACACCGAGCCACATAAAGGCAGATGATCAAAGAGGTAAGTTTTAAGGAGTTTCTTAAAGGAGGAAAGAGAGGTTTAGGGAGGGAATTCCAGAGCTTAGGGCCTTGGCAGCTGAAGGCACGGCCACCAATGGTGGAGCGATTGAAATCGGGGATGTTCAAGAAACCAGAATTAGAGGAGTGCAGATATCTTGGAGGGTTCTGGGGCTGGAGGAGGTTAGAGATACGGAGAGGCGAGGCCATGGAGGGATTTGAAAACAAGGATGTGAATTTTAAATCAAGGCGCTGCTTAACCGGGAGCCAGCGTAGGTCAGCGAGCACAGAGGTGCTGGGTAATGTTCCCTCTAATTTTTTTTTTTTGTGCGTGGTCCCTTTAACTGGCTGCGCAGCCCATTCAAATTTTCACGCATGCGCGGTTTCTTCCATTGAAAAACCGGTGCGCAGTCTGCGCGGGACCTCGACAGCTGCACGGCCGCGCAGCTTCGTGGGAACGTTGATGAGTGAACAGGACTTGGTGCAAGTTAGGACACGGACAACAGAGTTTTGGATGACCAAGTTTATGGAGGGTAGAACGTGGGAGGCCGTCCAGGAGTGTGTTGGAATAGTCAAGTCTAGAGGTAACAAAGGCGTGGATGAGGGTTTCAGCAGTGGATGAGCTGAGGCAGGGGCGGAGTCAGGTGATGTTCTGGAGGTGGAAATTGGCGGTCTTAGTGATGGCGTGGATATGTGGCCAGAATTTCATCTCTGGGTCAACTATGACACCAAGGTTGTAAACAGCCTGGTTCAGCTTCAGACAGCTGCCAGGGAGAGGGATGGAATCGGTGGCTAGGGAACAGAGTTTGTGGCAGGGACCGAAGACAATGGCTTTCATTTTCCCGATAACTGGAGGAAATTTCTGCTCATCCAGTGTTGGATGTCGGACAAGCAGTCTGACAATTTAGATACAGTGGAGGGGTCAAAAGAGATGGCGGTGAGGTAGAGCTGGGTGTCATCAGTGTATATGTGGAAACTGATGCTGTGTGTTTGGATGATACAGGGCATATTTTCAAAGTTTGATGATGACACGAAACTCGTAAAAGTAGTAAACAGTGAGGAGGATGGTAACAGACTTCAGGGGGACATAGATAGATTGGTAAATGGGCAGGCATGTGGCAGATGACATTTAATGCAGAGAACTGTGAAGTGATTTCTTTTGGTAGAAAGCATGAGGAGGAGCAATCTAAACCTAAATAGTACAATTTTAAAGGGGATGCAGGAACAGAGAGACCTGGGGGTCTTTGAAGGTAGCAGGACAGTTGACAATCTGTTAAAAAAGCATACGGGATCCTTGACTTTAAAATAGAGGCATAGAGTACAAAGCAAGAAAGTTATGCTAAACCTTTATAAATCACTGGTTAAGCCTCAGCTGGCATATTGTGTCCAATTCTGGGCATCACATTTTAAGAAGGATGTCAAGGCCTTGGATGGTGCAGAGGAGATTTACTAGAATTGTACCAGGGATGAGGAACTCCAGCAACTTGGAGAGACTAGAGAAGCTGGGATTGTGGGACATTTTAATAGAGGCGTTCAAAATCATGAAGGCTTTTGATAGAGTAAATAAGGAAAAATATTTCCAGTGGCAGAAGGGTCGGTAACCAGAGGAGGACACAGATTTAAGGTAATTGGCAAAAGAGCCTGAGGTGAGATGAGATTTTTTTAATGCAGCGAGTTATTATGATCTGGCGTGCACTGTCTGAAAATCTAGTTAGATTGATTGGCTATGATAAATTGACCCTTAGTGTTAGGGGGATTAAATACGTGGGGTTACGGGGATAGGGTGGGATATGTGTTGGTGTAGGGGTTACGGGGATCGGGTGGGATATGTGTCGGTGCAGGCTCGATGGGCCGAAATGGCCTCTATCTGCACTGTGGGGTTTCTGTGTGTTCTGTGTGTAGTGGAAGCAGATTCAATAGTAACTTTCAAAAGTGAATTGGATAAATACTTGAGGGGGGGGGGGGAAATTGCAGGGCTATGAGGCAAGAGCAGAGGAGTGGGACTAATTTGAAAGCTCTTTCAAAGAGCTGGCACAAGCATGATGGGCCGAATGGCCTGCTTCTGTGTTGCAATATTCCAAGACCTGTCCCCACCCTGCCCATAGGCCCTGATGGTGAAAATTTCTCACTTTTTGACTTATGGCACTTTGTTGTTGATGCTCTGTACGTTGCTATACAGGTAATTTAATATGTTTCTTATTTTTCATCACTCCTGCTTTATTTTTAACAGGTTTTATTATTACTTCCTGGAACCTTTTCTGCTCCTGGAGTATTTATTATCTTTATCACTTTTTTTTACTCTGACCTTTGCTTATGCATTTTTCTTATCTTTAGGTTACTGTTTTTTCCACCCGGATCCTGCTCTGAACTGGAATGTGATAGTTTAGCTTATCTCAGCTGGAGTGGCAATTGGGGCACTGCAACCTGTATCTGCACCTTAGGGTAAGGAGGTGAAAAATCTCCTGCTCCTGATTCAGTGAGAATTGACAGAAAATCGGGGGCGGGCAAAGTTTTACTCCGCTGTGATGATCCACATATTTGAACAGCGCATTGACAGTCTTTGTTTATAGAAAGCACTTTCACAGATATAGTGCATTACCATATCCTGTAAACCTTTCTCTTACTACGGCTCGGACTTCGAGAATTACGAATAAGCGTAACAATGACAGACAAGTATGTGATCAATAAAATAGGTCTTTATTCACACTATAGTTCAAAATTCAAGTGTACAATCGCAATCAGTATGTGCCCAATTTACCCGTACATAAAAGTATTTCCCAGCAATTTACACGCTACCTCTGAGCGATTTATATTCCAAGTCAACCGTACATAAAAGTACCCCTTTTAACAATATCTAAGCTCCATGCCTTTCTGTCGACCCCACTCGTATATCACTGTCTGCCTCCCTCTGATAGGTCACTTTCACTCCAAACCTTCCCTGATTGGAGTTCCTTCTGCATGACACGTTCATGTTCCTGTGAGGTGTGTGGGGGCAGGACTTCCTCGTCAGTCATGTTCCTCCTTCCTGTCCATGTGGCCTTTCAGACAAAGGACCATATGCTGACCACCAGGCAAAGGACCCCCTGCTGCCTTCCACCATTTTGAATCCGTCTGTAACCATTTCATAATTCATTCTGAACTTCAATCTCCACACGGTAGCAGTGGTTTTATTACAATTTTTAGAATCTTACAATCCTCAGGATGTCCCAAGGAGCTGTGCAACTGATGGACTACTTCTTGAAATGCAGTCATTGGTGCTTTCTAGGCAAGTGTGGCAGCAAGGTCCCAGATCCAGCAAATGAATGAATGAACAGATAACTTGTTTTGGTGGTATTACTTGAAGGAGGAGTGTTGAACAAGATACCAGAAGAATTGCCTATTCATCAAACCGTGCCATACAATGTTTTACAGCTACCTGAGCAAACAAACAAGACCTTGGTTTAACATCTCTCTGACAATGCAGCAGTCCCTCACTACTACACTGAGGTGTCAATCTAAATTATGTGCTAACATCCATAATGGAGTTTTATCCCACACTCTGGTCACTCAAAGATGAATGCTATCAACTGAGCCACACTGACACTAGTTTAGGCTCAGTTAGAACATAACATAAGAAATAGGAGCAGGAGTTGGCCTTTCGAGCCTGCTCTGCCATTCAATAAAATCATGGCTGATCTTCTACCTCATCTCCACTTTCCTGCACTATCCCTATATCCCTTGATTCCCTTAATATCCAAAAATCTATCGATCTCTGTCTTGAATATACTCAACGACTGAGCCTCCACAGCCCTCTGGGGTAGAGAATTCCAAAGATTCACCACCCTCTGAGTGAAGAAATTTCTCCACATCTCAGTCCTAAATGGCTGCCCCTTATTCTGAGATTGACCCCTGGTTCTGGACTCCCCAGCCAGGGGAAACATCCTCCCTGCATCTACCCTGTCAAGCCCTGTAAGAATTTTGTATGTTTCAATGAGATCACCTCTCATTCTTCTAAACTCGAGAGAATATAGGCCTAGTCTACTCAATCTCTCCTCATAAGACAATCCCCCCCAACACACATATCCCCCCCCCCCAACACACATATCCCAGGAACAAGTCTGGTGAACCTTCGTTGCACTCCCTCTATGGCAAGTATATCCTTTCTTCGGTAAGGAGACCAAAACTACACAATACTCCAGGGGGTTGATTTTGTGGAACCTGTCGGGAAGAAGGCGGGACTTCCCCTTTCAGGTTTCTGACCATCTACTTCGACGTCCAGCCAATCCGCACGATTTTCCCTTGATTGCCTTGTTGAGCCCGCCCAGCGG
The DNA here is from genome assembly GCF_052327205.1 of Somniosus microcephalus. Taxonomy (NCBI): domain Eukaryota; kingdom Metazoa; phylum Chordata; class Chondrichthyes; order Squaliformes; family Somniosidae; genus Somniosus; species Somniosus microcephalus. Next base: position 58,273,239 of record NC_141004.1, read on the forward strand.
GCTCAGCAGGCCAATTAAGAGCCACCCGGCAACAAGTGACGTCACAGACTGAAATTTCATCTGTCAAGATTTCTGACAGATGAAATATCAGTGTTTTACAGCTGTTTGAAGCTGTCAAACACTGACAGTCTGATTTCTAAGATGAGTCCTTCTGCGCAGACTCATTTAGAAATCTCAGCAGCACTAAAAGCTGAAGGCTGTCACTTTTGACAGATCGCAGCCATTCAGCTTTCAGTTCCGGCTGAGTGCTGCGCTCCCGACGGCTACAGGAAGAAAGGCTGTTAAGGTAAGTAAAAGTTCTTTACACACTTTAGACACACCAAACACACTTACCTTTACACTCATGCACCCATCACTCACACGACCCCTCCAGCTCATTCAACCCGACGGCCCGCTGCTCTAACCTGGCGTGGTTTGGAGCCGTCGGGAAACCCACACGAAACCCCTCAAAATGGGGGTTAGGTTAAAAACTGCCTGTTAACTACCTGTTAACAGGCAGCTAATTGGCACTAATCCCTTCCCGCCTGGTTTTGGCGGGTCCCAGTGCGGGGCAGGTACCCGCCGCCCCTGAAACTTACGTGGGGCGGGGTTTTGGGCGGGATGGTGTCGGGACCCCCAAAGTCGGGATTTCCCCCCCCCCCACATGCCTGAAACCCCACCTGACGGCTCCCCGAAAATCTAGCCCCAGGTGTGGTCTCACCAGGGGCCTATATAATTGCAGTAAGATGTCTTTACACTTATACTCAAATCCTCTTGTAATAAAGGCCAATATAACAACAACTTGTATTTATATCGCGCCTTTAATGTAGTAAAACATCCCAAGGCGCTGCGCAGGCGTATTATAAGACAAAAAATTTGACACTGAGCCACATAAAGCGAAATTAGGGCAGGTGACCAAAAGCTTGGTCAAAGAGGTAGGTTTTAAGGAGCGTCTTGAAGGAGGAAAGAGAGGCAGAGAGGTTTAGGCAGGGAATTCCAGAGCTTAGGGCCTAGGCAACAGAAGGCATGGCCACCAAAGGTTGAGCGATTATAATCAGGGATGCTCAAGAGGGCAGAATTAGAGGAGCGCAGATATCCTGGGCTGGGTTGTGGGGCTGAAGGAGGTTACAGAGATAGGGAAGGGGCGAGGCCATGGAGAGATTTGAAAACAAGGATGAGAATTTTGAAATCGAGGTGCTATTTAACCAGGAGCCAGTGTAGGTCAGAGATCACAGGGGTGATGGGTGAACGGGACTTGGTGCGAGTTAGGACACAGGCAGCCGAGTTTTGGATGACCTCAAGTTTTTGTAGGGTAGAATGTGGGAGGCAAGTCAGGAGTGCTTTGGAATAGTCAAGTCTAGAGGTAACAAAGGCATGGATGAGGGTTACAGCAGCGTATGAGCTGAGGCAAGGGCGGAGACAGGCCATTTGCTTTCCTAATTGCTTGTTGTACCTGCATGTTAACTTTCAGTGATTCGTATACAAGGACACCCAGGTCCCTCTGAACACCAACATTTCCCAATCTCTCACCATTTAAAAAATACTCTTGCTTTTTTATTTTTCCTACCAAAGTGGATAACTTCACACTTCTCCACATTATATTCCATTTGCCATGTTCTTACCCACTCACTTAGCCTGTCTATATCCCCTTGAAGCCTTCTTGCATCCTCCTCACAACTTACATTCCTACCCAGCTTTGTATCATCAGCAAACTTGGATATATTACATTTAGTCCCCTCATCCAAATCATTGATGTAGATTGTGAATAGCTGAGGCCCCAAGCACTGATCCTTGCGGTACCCCACTAGTTACAGCCTGCCAACCCGAAAATGACCCGTTATTCCTACTCTCTATTTTCTGTCCGTTAACCAATCCTCAATCCATGCTAGTATATTACCCCCATGTCAAACACGATTTCCCTTTCATAAATTCGTGTTGACTCTGCCTAATCCTATTACTATTTTCTAAGTGCCCTGTTACCATGTTCTTAATAATAGGTAGCATTTTCCCATCTACTGGTGTCAGGCTAACTGGTCTGTAGTTCCCCGTTTTCTCTCTTCCCTCCTTTCTTAAATATTAGGGTTACATTTGCTACCTTCCAATCTGCAGGAATCGTTCCAGAATCTATGGAATTTTAGAAAATGACAACCAATGCATCCACTATCTCTACAGCCACCTCTTTCAAAGCCCTAGGATGTAGGCCATTGGGTTCAGGGGATTTATCGGCTATCAGTCCCATTAATTTCTCCGGTACATTTTTTTCACTAATACTCATTTCTTTCAGTTCCTCATTCTCGCTAGAGCCTTGGTTCTCCAGTATTTCTGGGAAGTTTTTTGCGTCTTCTTCCGTGAAGACAGACACAAAGTATTTGTTTAATTTCTCTGCCATTTCCTTATTCCCCATTATAATTTCTCCTGTCTAAGCCTGTAAGGGACCCACATTTACTTTCGCTAATCTTTTCCTTTTTACATACCTATAGGAAGCTTTTACAATCTGTTTTTATGTCTCTCGCTAGTTTACTCTCATTCTATTTTCCATTTCTTTATCAATTTCTTGGTCCTCCTTTGCTAAATTCTAAAATCCTCTCAATCCTCAGGCTTACTACTCTTTTTGGCAACATTATAAGCCTCTTCCTTTGAGCTAATACTATCTTCAACTTCTCTTGTTAGCCACAGTTGGACTTTTCCTGTAGGATTTTTGTGCCTTAAAGGAATGTATATTTGTTGTAAATTATGTAGTAATTCTTTAACTGCTAGCCATTGCTTGTCTACCGTCATACCTTTTAATGTATTTTCCTAATCTACCGTAGCCAACTCACCCCTCATACCTATGTAGTTTGCTTTGTTTAGATCTAAGACCCTAGTTTCGGATTTAACTAAATCACTTTCAAACTCAATATAAAATTCTACCATATTATGGTCAGTCTTCCCTAAAGGCCCTTTTAATATAAGGTTATTAATGAACCCTTTCTCATTGCACAATACTAGATCTAAAATAGCCTGTTCCCTCGTTGGTTCCTCAACATACTGATCTAGAAAACTATCATGCATACATTCCATGAATTTGTCCTCCACACTGTTACTGCAAATTTGGTTTGCTCAGTCTATATGTAGATTTAAAGTCCCCCATGATCACTGTATTACCCATGTTACATACCCCTCTAATTTCCTGATTTATACTCTGCCGTACATTACAACTACTGTTTGGGGGCCTATAAACAACTCCCACCAATGTTTTCTGCCCTTTGCTGTTTCTTAGCTCCACCCAAACTGATTCTACTTCTTGATTTTCGGAGCTAAGATCCTTTCTCTCTACTTTCATCATCCCATCCTTTATTATCAGGGCTACCCCTCCTCCTTTTCCATTATGCCTACCCCTTCTAAAAGTTATGTATCCTGGAATATTTAGTTCCCAACCTTGGCCACTTTGCAAACACGTCTCCGTTATGGCTATTAGGTCAAACCTGTTCATTTCTATCTGCACTATTAATTCATCTATTTTGTTGCGAATGTTTCACGCATTCAGATATAGTGCCTTTAGCTTTGACTTATTTCTATCTTTCCCTGATGTCACCTTCGTCACTGATGCGTTATTACCTTTGTTACTCTCTCTGTCCCTTCCTGACCCACTCTGCTTATTTTTACCCAAAACACTACTCTGCTCTCGAGCCTTGACATTTCTCTCGCTGCTTTTAAATTTACTCTTTCCTGAATCCTCCCACCCCTTCTTCATTAGTTTAAAGCTCTGTCTACTGCCCTAGTTATTCGGTTCACCAGGACACTGGTCCCAGCCCAGTTTAAGTGGAGCCCATCCCAGTGGAACAGCTCCCTCATTCCCCAGTACTGGTGCCAGTGCCCCATGAACTGAAACCCCTTCCTCCAACACCACTCTTTGAGCCACGCATTTAAACCTCTAATCTGTTTGTGCTATGCCATTTTCACGTGACTCGGGTAGCAACCCAGAGATTGTTACCTGAGGTAGAGGTTCTCCCTCAGCAGAACCTCTACCTATGTCGTTGGTTCCTACGTGGACTACAACAACTGGATCCCCCCCCGCCCGCCCCCCCACTCCAATTTCTTCTCCAGCCGCGAGGAGATGTCTTTAACCCTGGCACCGGGCAGGCAACACAACCTTCGTAACTTTCGGTCACGGCTGCAGAGAACCGTATCTATCCCCCTGACTATACTGTCACCTACCACAACTACATTCCCTTTCACTCCCCCCCCCACTTGAATGGCCTCCTGCACCATGGTGCCATGGTCAGCCTGCTCATCCATCCTGCAGGCTTTTCCCTCATCCACACAGGCAGCAAGAACCTCATACCTGTTGGATAAGGGAAAAGGCTGAGGCTCCTCCAGCACTGCACCTGGGGTCCCCTTACCTGCCTGAGTTGCAGTCACACACTCCTGTCCCTGACCACTAACCAGACCTGTACCACTACCTAACCTAAGGGATGTGACTGCCTCCTGGATCAAAGTGTCCAGGTAGCTCTCCCCCATCCCTGATGCCCCGCAATGTCTGCACCTCAGACTCCAGCTCAAAATCTCTGAGCTGAAGTTGCTCAAGATGCAGGCACTTACTGCAAACGTGGTTGTCCAGGATCACAATGTTCTCCACAATCTCCCACATGCTGCAGTTGTGGCACACCACCTGCACTGCCATCCCTATATGACCTTGTTTTATTTAATTAAATTTGTATTTAGGTAACTTAGTTTACAGTGTGGTTTCTTGACTACTTACTTGATCTAGATTAAGGTAAGGGTACTGAAATTAAATATCTACCTGTAACACAAAGCACTACAAGTAGTTAAGGCAAAAAGCAACAACTCCTTCCCCCCTCTTCTCCGAATTCCAACTCTTTCCAAATTCCCAACTAAAACACTCTGTTAAAGTCCCCTCTGTTTAATCCCGCTATGCGCAGAAGTTATGAAAAATGGCCACTGGCTAAGGTACTGGTGGGCAGTTGGCACTTTGGAACCATACCACGCATGAGTCTCTGTTCTCGGGAAAGGTGGGTGAATTAATTTTTATGGGGAGGAAGAAAACTAGTGTCAAAAAAAATTAACAGTGAGTAGTTATGCACATATACAAGAGCTTTCAATGTACAAAAGTATCATTTAAATTGCCTGATGGTTCATAGAATAGATTTGCTGAGCATTAACATCAGAACCAGTACAAAATTAGATTTTGAAGATTCATTACCTATTTATAATACTCTTGTAGAAAATATTTATATCTTCTTTAAATTGGAGTCTGTGGTGCTTTAAAAATCAGAAATTGGAAGAGTGCTTTTTTGACCAGATCTTTTCTGCAATAATGCTTCAGGAGTGATAATCTGATACCACTGTATTAAGTCTATTTCAGATAATGTAGCCTAGTGCTAATACCAAAGTTTTCTGCTTAGCAACAATTGGGTGCTAAAATTATTGTACATCTGATAATTGTTCCATGCTACCTGTATACCGTTGTAAAACTTTGTGGGCTATGCTGCTGATGTCATTTGGCAGCAGACGCGCTTGTTTTTAAGATTACTGTCTTCTGATTTCACTGAGCTAAAGGTTTATGACATGCACCTGCCTTTGCCCTATCTGTATCTGAACTGCACAAGAGTATCACTGGCCAGATAGTTTGCATCAGTGCAGAATCAGCAGTTGCACTGTCAGAATGTGCAGACAATTGACCTGTAGCTGGCAGGCGGTGATTCGAGATGGTGTGCTTGGACTTAATACCACTGTCTCACATTTTGGAGTTTACTGGAAGTTGTATCTAATGTTTATATTAAAGTTGTTTTAAATTAGGTGATGAAGAAACTTAAAAAAAACTTAGCAAAAGCATTGTAATCTGCAAGGGTTAGAGAAATGGCCACAGTGGCATTTCCAGTAACCGGTGTAACTGATATACAGATATTGAAATGAAAAGATTTTTTACAAAAATAACATCTTTTCATATCCAAAAGATCTTTATTGTAGAAATGTTGTGAACTAGCATGCTGATTTGGGAACATAGGAACAGGAGTAGGCCATTCAGTCCTCAAGCTTTTTCCACCATTTTATTAGATCATAGCTGATCTGTACATTTACCCGCCTTTGCTCCTTAGACACGACGGACTGAATCGCCTCCTTCTGTGCTGTATAATTCTATGATTCCCTTATCTAACAAAAATCCATCGATCTCAGTCTTGAAAATTTCAGTTGACCCAGCATCGACAGCCTTTTGAGGGAAAGAGTTCCAGATTGCCACTACCCTTTGTGTGAAAAAGTGCTTCCTGATTTCACTCCTGATTGTGCCCTCTTGGTTTGGAATCCTCCACCAGAGGAAATAGTTTTGAATCTTTTCATCATTTTAAACACTTTGATTAGATTACCCTCAACCTTATGAATTCCAGTGACTACAAACCATGTTTATTTAACCTGTCCTCATAATTTAACCCTTAAAGCCTCTTGATTTCACGAAGATCAATCGGACATTAACAATTCAATAGTCTGGCCTTGTGACAGAAGCATTCTGAAACCTAATTACAAAGAATGATGGGGAGATCGTCTTTTTTAAACACACCTGTTGCTTTCTCTTACAATGCTTTAGATTTGGGGAATAGATCAAATGTGACAGCAGCCTAATGCAACAATACAACCGCCACAGGACTTGATGACAGGCACTTTAACGAGGTGTGAACAGCAGGCCCGCTTAATATATTTTATCTTTGTAATTGACGTCTATGGTAATAGAAAATGGCTAGCACCATTTGCCCAATATAAGCGGTTGTCTAGGATAAACAGTGATTGTGTAAGTGGTGGCACTGTATATGGCAAGTATAAATTTATATTGCATAGGCATGGTGGAAAAGTAATCAGGAAGTATATGTAACATTTGCAAGGTGTGAGTGTATGCATTCTTGGAATGCTAAAGGTGCTATATAAATGCAAGTAGTTGTATCTTTTTCATTCAATGTTTATGTTGACTGAACATTGAGTAGTAATTATAAAGTGAGCGATAAGCTTTGTTTATATTATAGGTATTTTCTTAACGGGATTTTCTCACTCAATTGAACAGTTTTTGAGGTGATTCAGTTCTCGGCCAAGGCCTGTGGAGAGAGAAAGAGTTAACGTTTCAGGTCGATGACCTTTCGAAACTGGTTCTGACGAAAGGTCATCGACCTGAAACGTTAACTCTGTTTCTCTCTCCCCAGATGCTGCCTGACCTGCTGAGTATCTCCAACATTTTCTGTTTTTATTTCAGATTTCCAGCATCCGCAGTATTTTGCTTTTGTTTCACCATATTGATTTATTTGTACATTATATTGTTCCGGCGGCCATGGGTTTGGTAATGTGATGACTGCGTTACATCATGAGCTCTTTTATTTACTCCTAGCATTCACCAGGAAGGAGCCTCCCCCGTGCGCAGCTTTCCTTTTGTGTCCTTTTGGTTTTTGCCCATTTTTTTGCGAGGAGCCAATCGGAACCCAGTTGTAGGCGGAGGCATGGAGAGGAGCCAATCGCATGTGCCAATGCTTAGCGCTTGTGGGTCTGGCCGAGGGCCAATGGGCGCTTTTGATACTGTTTGGGTGCGAGGGGCCAGCTGAGGTGAGCCGGGTCCGGGCACAGAAACCGGCTCTAACACGCGGGTGAGTGCCGTCTGAGGCCCACAAACACTCTTTAAAAGTTGCTTTCGTCCTTTCAATCCCAGACAGCTGGGGAAAAGACGCGGCTCCGGGGCGGGCGAAGCTGAGCAGCAACCTAGAGATTTGATCTGGTTGGTTAGTTGGCCGGCAGATAGATTGAAAACTGGGACAGGTACAACCGCCGGTTCAAGTGAATGAATTTAATGGGGAACAATGGCAGTACCTTCATTCCTAGTATTGGTATCGCACAAACCGGCTTGGTAATGTTTGGGTGACGGCATGAGCAATAGTCACTGGCAAATCGGTGCTTGCACTGTGGAATAGGTTTTGTGGTGAAAGAGCAACATTGTAACCCAGGAATGGTAAAACTTTATATCTAAAGGAAATCGGAGATAAATGTTTCACTTAGTGATTGTCTATCTCGCAATGGTTGTATTTTCACTTTTCAATTGGATCTTCGGTTGATTTTTTGTTAATAGATTCAAAATCATTATAATTGTGATAACCGGGGATGTCGAGCCGGATTTTCATTGAATATAATTTTGAACACGAAACAGCGATTTACTTGTACTTCTTGCAATTTAATATACTGTATTCGCTGCTCACGATGCGGTCTCCTCTACATTGGGAAGACCAAACGCAGATTGGGCGACCGCTTTGCGGAACACCGCCATTCAGTCCGTACGGGTGACCCTGAGCTTCTGGTTGCCTGTCACTTTAATTCACCGCTCCGCTCCCACTCTGATCTCTCTGTCCTCGGGCTATTGCATTGTTCCAGTAAAGCTCAACGTAAGCTCGAGGAACAGCACCTCCTCTTTCGATTGGGCACTTTACAGCCTGCCGGACTCAACATTGAGTTCAACAATTTCAGATAATTATCCCTGTCCCCATTTTTCATGCAGTATGATTTTTGCCGTTCCCATTTGCAACATTTTATCTTTCCTGCCTCTTACAAAAGTACAGAATGTTCTTTCTACTTCTTCCTCCCCGCCTAACCCCCACCCCCTGTCTCTGCACCTGCTTAATATCTGTTACATCTCCAGCTTTTTCCAGTTCTGATGAAGGGCCCCAGACCTGAAACGTTAACTCTGTTTCTCTCTCCACGGATGCTGCCTGGCCTGCTGAGTATTTTCAGCATTTTCTGTTATTACAAATTTTATACTTCCAAGCAAGTTTGGGAATTTGCTATAGTCTTGTGCATATCTAGTATTGCATGTAGGCCTGACCGGAAAGGGGTAGTGGGTTCACTTCCCTGAGAGACATTAGTGAACCAGTGGGCTTTTACTACAATCCAGCAGCTTTAGTGGTCATTATTTGTGGTGCTAGCCCATAAAGTACAAGATTTATTGAATTCAGTTTCGTAACTTGTCAAGATGTAATTTGAACTTGCTAGTGCAATACCGTAATCACCACATTGCCAACCCCTCTGTAAGCTCCACATTGTCAAGGATACAGCTGCCCCAAATCCTAACCTCCCCTATTGCCCACAATCATCTACACAGACTCCCTGTGTATATATTAAATTTAAAATCCTTGTTTTCATCTTTGCTCTTATTCAACCCTGCTGCAACAACCTCCTTCAGCCGTGCAACCCCTTGCACACTCGACTGGCCTCCTGTGCAAACCCCTCCTTTCACTCCATTAAAGATGGTAGAGCTTTCAATCGCCTCAGCCATCTTAATAATAATCAACTTTATTGTCATTGTTAAATCTCTTTGTCTCTCTACGCCTACATTTTAAAAGCCTTCTCGAAGCCCATCTTGTCAACCTAGACTTCAGCCACCTCTCCTAATCTCTTTCCCATAGCCTGGTGTCCATTCTCTTATTTCTCTGCAAAGTGACATGGAACATTTTTTTATTACATATTAAAAAGTGTGTATAGTTGGATTGACCCAAATCAAATGTGTGGCTAGAGTTGCATCCTTGTTTTCCAAGTTCATGCATAAACATCTGCAGTGTCAAGAGTAAAGTGCTTTAGCTGGATTAATACCAACAGCACTCGAAATCACCATTTGTTGACATTTCCTTGTATAAATTTCAAAATGGCGTATGTAATTTTTATACTCTTCGAAATTATAATTCCCTGTGTCAAATAGAATTTTGTAACTGCTTTAGACTGGGACTTTGTTCCTCAGTTTGGTACTAATTGGTTCCTAGTTTAATGATTGTAGAGAGCTTGATCCATGTGTGCAAATCAATCCTCGTAAGTATGCTAGTAGCAACTTCCCAATATTCCAAGTCAACTGTTCCGATCACATTTTTGACAGCAGTTGTTGGTGAAAGAGGGTAAGGATGTCCATAGTTGTCAAGATTTGTGCAAAAGAAATGCAGGGAAGTAAGAAGAGTTGATGTTCCAAATAATTTTTTAAAAACCGTATTCTTTTGAGACGGTAAAGCAAGATGTGGGGGAAAAGTAGAAGTTATAAAACTGCTTCCGTTCTGACGGCAAAATGGAGGAAGGAGGCAGAGGCCAGTATTATATGCATTAAAATAATAATAGTTGTCTTGGGTAGCATTACAGGGCTGCAACACAATCTTAGTTGAATGATTTATAAAGTTGGCTCAGGATGATCTATGGTTGTGACTTTCTTAAAATCCCTTAATCTCTGCAGGATTTTAATGCACTTGAAGCCATCTATTACATTTTAAAAGTACCCAAATATCTTTTTGTGAAGATTTCTGTGTCCTAAGATCTTTGAATTTGTAAAATGCATACAATTCAGAAGTTAACAAAAATATTTTTATATTGAATTCTCGTTTACGCTCATCTATATTTTGTGAACACATTAAGATTTTATGAAACTATTGTGGAGTTTCATTGCACAGCGGTTGTAGGAGGAGTGCATTGATACATCCTGGTTTCTTATGGCTGATTGTTCTGAAATCATCACAACTTAAAGATGTCGAGGCTGTTTTTGTTTTGTGTCTTCGTTTTGGACAAATATTTTTGTTATACTATGGAGCTAGTTTCATAATGAACAACTGTACCTTAAAAAAACAGTAGCTTTGTGTAATGTTGCAGGTTAAGTTGTTGAGCTAATAAATGACATTCGTGTAGTGATTGATCTGATGATGGATAAGGTGAGACTTGTGGTGACGCGTAGTGTCCTATTAGAGCAGTGTCATTGGCTGTCGGATTTCATCAAGGTGGACTCAAACAGATGGAGTGCTAGTATAATCTGTCTACAATACCGACTGTTACTTTCCTAGTAGGTACTGCTCAAGTTACAACGATGACTGAAAGTGAATTTCCATGATGTGTAATATAGTTGTCACTATCGGTGTGGCCAATTTCCATGTGTTGAAGAAGGGGAGATTGAGAACATGTACACAGAAAGGAGAATTAGCACCTTTTTTAGGTTTTGGCGGGGGGGGGGGTTATTTCATGCCCTGGCTTGGCAAATGATGGCTTATTTAAAGAAAAAAAGTGAAAAATGTGCTCGTGTTTGAGTTGAAAGAATACAGGACTTATTTTCCTCTGGCAGTTTAAAAAAAATCTTGCGTGTTCATATCTTGGGTTGTGCACTATTCACTGCTTAAGGTTTGGCAGCTAGCTTGCTTCCAGATCCCTATCCGTGCACTTCTTGAGCCAGATACTATGATGTGTGCAAATAGGTGAGGCGAATGGCTTCCTAGGTAGAAAGCACTTTGTTTCTACTTGGTGCAATATCTGGTACAGCTGAGATTAGGAGCTCTCACATGGAAGTATGACCTACTCATGTCCTACCTTATGACTATTGGAGCAGCACCATACTGTACTTGGTTTTTGTACAGAAGGAAATGACTAGGTGGTTCAATCTGAACATGCATGGGGTCTCTGCATAGTCAAGATACTGTGCTTCTAATGTTCTTGAGAGCTGAAGAAGTTTAATTTTGCAGCTGTACCCAGGCAAGCGAATGGAAATTTAAGGGCTTTTTGTTTACCGACCTTCAACTTCTTGAACTTTGATCTTCTGGTTTAGAATGTCATTTGAGCTTCTGAATGACATTACAGTCTTGAATGCACTTCAGTTAATTATGTTCAATGCTATACTGCTGACATCCAAACCACAAAAGAATCTCGAGCTGTCTGTACACATCATCCAAATTCAGAGGTAGTTGCAGTTCATAATGCCGTTCAACAGCATTGTTATAGTGGCTGTTGTTTTTGTTCTGAGTGATTTATGCTGCTATGCTCACTGTGATGAGGTTTGACGATTTGAATAACTTTGTCTTCGCTCTTAACTTGTCTACTGTTGTGTTCTTATCTCCATTTCCTAAGGGTAAGGGGTACAGCATTAGTTAGGACAAGTCTTGCATGACCTGGCAGGAGAAACCAGTGACGTAGAGTGATGGTACTGTAGATAATAGAGCTACTACATATTTGTGTAGGATTCAAAATGGATGCAAAACCGGTTTGCTTTTGAGACTAGAGCAATAATACACTGCCATTAATTATGTACGCCTTATTAAATTTCTATTGCTATTTTGCATGTTATTTGTAACGACTATTTTTAGCACTTCTCATTTTTGAAAGGTCATGCAACATCATGGCTGTAACAAATGAATGAAGCTATGCTTATTCACTTCATTGCCTCTTGTCTTTGTGAGTTCAGTGGATACCTATGAGTGGTAGAAAACAATTAATATACCTTGTGGGTTATTTGAGTTGTAAACGGCATGAGTTTTTACTTTTTTAATTTGTCAGCCTTTTAAACCCCCGTGTCAGTTTGTAACCCCACCCCCCCAGAGTGTATAATAAACAGTGTAGCAAATACATTTGGATTTGGGCAGGGTGTGTGTTTGCTGAGTTGTAACAAACAGATGAAGAATCATATGAATGATATTCAAATTTAAATGACAGGTATTTTTGAACAGTTTTACAGAAATGCAAAGTCGGTATTGGAAGTAGAGGTTAAGTGACTCTGGCAGCTGCTGAGATGTTTGCCCTGTTATTGAATCCAGCTTGATAATAAATTGCCTGAGGTCATGACCAGCATAACTATTTGAAATTTCTTTTGGGTAGGGGGGAGGAATTGTAGATCTTTAAAATAAGTAGGGATGCATAATGAAGACTAAGTACAAAGTGGGATACAGACAGCTCTTCTATCATTCATATACTAAGTGTTGGACACTGCACATGTGGTATAAAGTTTATATTGTAGCTAATTCTCTAGTTCAGGAAACTTTTATCCGGCACCGATGGGACCGGTGTGGTGCCGGTTTATCCAAAAAGTCCGGATTACAGAGAGATATACTTACCAAGGTACGAGAGCCCCGTACACGGCCACAGGTGCAGGAGCCCCGGTTACACGGCACTTGTGCAGGAGTCCCGGTTACACGGCCACAGATCCAGGAACCCCGGTTACACGGCCACTAATATATAGTAAAACTTACCTGAACCTACTCCTGAATTTTGCCGGTTAACAGAGATTTTAAAAGAGAGTTTCCTGTATGGTGAATTTGTAATGTATACAATATTTTGCCAAAGCATTGAGAGTCAGTCTTCCTGCTAACCTTCTCCTCTCTAGAAGGTGTTAACTGTTATTGCTGGAGAATTGGTCCTCGGGTGCTGGTTGCCCTCCAATATCTATTGCAAGTGGCTGTTCATTGTATGAGCTTAGATGGTGAGTATTGGCAGACTATTGATCTGTTGGGAGGTATGGGCATCACAGCTAAGTCTGACCCTGCCTGTTTGTGTGCACACATTATCTCTATCTCTTTCAATACTAGTAACGCTGTTATCGGGTAGAATATTCAGTGCCAAGGGTACTTTCATTTTGTATTTTTGCTTTCCAGCCCTCTTCCTCTGTAACTTGCGGGGGGGGGGTGTGGGGGGGTGGTCTTGCTTCCCTTGTGTTAAATGTTAACTTAGAACTTTGTTTTTGTAGGCTGACTGCAGTCATTTGGGCCAACTGGTTTGCAGCATGGCTTCAGGTGGCAGCGATGGAGACCCTTTCAGAACAAATCCAGCCAAAGCGCAGAAGAGCCGTCGTAGGCACCCATCAAGACCTGTCACAGGTGAGTGCTAGCCTTTAAGTAATTCAAAAGATTGTGCATCCTATAATTCTACAGATACATTTGTTAGAGATGTAGATCCACTAGAAGTAGGGGGAAGAGTCTGAACAACCTAATTACCTGTTGACTTTTTCTTTGTAAAAGTAGAGGAACACAAAAACAGGCTTCGTAAACGTCCACATGGTAAGCAAGATGCCTTTGCATAATTTGGATTTTAATTGGTAATGACAGTTCTAAATTATACCTACTGAGTTTCTGATCTATATATTTTTCATATGCACTATGCTTTATAAAACATACTTTTATGATTTTTCTGTGTGCTGTGGTGGTTGAAATCTACCCCAGACTATAAATGACAGGCTTGTGCTCCATTGATATCTCGTCCCACTGACAATTTCTGATTTGGAATTCTTATAGTAAACGTTGGTGGGCATTTACTTGTGGGGACATCACAAGAGTCTGCTCTTTTTCTCGTCTGGTAACATTCTATTTGTTGTCCAGTGTGATGTATTAAGGATGGTCACTACATGGTGCCACAGGGTCATTATTATTACTTATGAAATCATACAGAAAGGCGTGGTGCATTCATAAAGGGGAGAACAGAAGAATTACGTGGGGCAGGGGTGGGTGGGGCTATCCTTGCTTTACGCAGAATGGATATATTTGTTAGCAAACCCAAACAGTTACTAGTTCTGTTAATGCACAGTCTGAAAAAGTATATAGGTTCTAATTGCCCAGAGTGATGAAGGGTCCCAGACCTGAAACGTTGACTGTTTCTCTCTCCACGGATGCTGCCTGGCCTGCTGAGTGTTTCCAGCATTTTCTGTTATTTCAGATTTCCAGCATCTGCAGTATTTTGCTATTTTACAAATTGAGATGGGCTCGTTCTGAGTTCTGACATTCCTAGCATTGGTGCATATTCTAGGACAAATGCTGTTAAATGCACTAAAGTTTTTAAAGTGCCAATTCATTCAAACGCCTGACTTTAATCAGTTTTGACTTCTAACTTCTTTGATAGTGAGTATGCATGTGAATGTAGCTTTTGTCATCCTCTTACCTTAAACAGGCAGGGGACATGCAACCTGTTCAATGACCTCTGCAGTACTGCTTTTAACTGCTCATAACTCAGTTGACATTGGTCCACGGGACCTGCGTTTGACAATGGACCAGGGAGAATAATGGTTAATTTGATGGTTCATTGAGTATATGCTGAGGCTTGCTTCTTGCAGTGTGCTGCCCAACAGGAAGCTGCTTTTGTAGATTTTTTTTACTAATCACCTCCAACAAACATCCAAACAACTGTGTGAACAGTGTACCTTTTTTGGTTTCTGTTATGTTTCTCTGATATTTACGGTGGGTCAGTGACTTGTCAGCTACAGATTCTGCTGCCTTTTCAAGTGTTGATGTATGCAAGAGATCTAGGGTGACACATTCTCTGTGGCAATGGTCTTTGTTCACTCCTTATGGAGAAGAGCATGGCAGCATCTCTGCCTTTTTGTCTGACTCTGCAAAATTGGAAACCTATGTGCAATAAACATGGTTACGGATTTATATCCTAGGTCTTTTATATAGTTCCAATACATTTAATGTTTCTGGTTATTTATGGTACAGTGTAGTTTAGGGGAAACCTCAACCAACCTCTTCGTGCTAGCTTCCTGTTTGTGTTGACTTGGAACATGAGTCATCGACAATGTACTGATACCAAGTAATTAAAGTGTCTGTCCAGTGATAAGACTGCTGTGTCATGTGAACGTGATACAGTACATGGGGTTTTTTGACAACTTTTGCCCCTTCACCTCACCTCTCCCCTTATTGCTGGGAACTTTTCCATGTATGCTGCTCACCCTTCTGTACTCGCTTAAGTGGCTGCTGTTCATGTGTAAGCCTCAGCGGTGAGTGCTAGTGGGCTATTCAACTGCAGTGTCGATAACAGATGAGCCCAGTCCTATCCTTGCCTGATCTTGGGAAGAAAGGGATAAGCCAGGAAATTAAATGAGTTAGTCTTACTTCATTTGTAGGTAAACTTCTAGAGTCCATAATACAGATGGAAATTAGTGAACAGTTGGAAAGGCATGGGCTAATCGGAGACATTCAGCATTGATTTGTAAAAGGTAGGTCATGCTTGACTAATTTAATTGAATTTTTTGGGGAAAATTAGAGTGTGTAGATAAAGGGAAATGTGGTAGATGTTGTGTTTAGGGATTTTCAAAAGGTGTTTGATAAGTTGCCACATAATGAAAGCTAAGATGCATGGTATTAAACGGAATATAACTATATGGATGGTTAGGGAACAGAAAGCAAAGAATAGAGGTGAATGGATATGTTTTGGATTAGCAGTATGTTGGGTAGTGGTGTGCCCCAGAGATCTATATTGGGACCTGTTTTTTCCATTTATATAAATGACTTGCACATAGGCATTCTGAGGAAGTTTGCTAAAATGCCAAATTAAAAGGTATGGGAAACGGTGCAGAAGAATTCAGAAGGCAGATTAGCAAAGTGGGCATATACAAAGAGATGTGAAATAGTAGAATTTGGGAAAGGAAATAGTGAAAGGAAATCTACCCGAAAGGATAAGATCCTTAACGTGGAGGAAATAAAGATATTTTGGGGTGCACATACAAAGATCTGTAAAGCTGGAAGTGTAGGTAGGAAAGGCCATAAAAAACAATGGTATGCTGGATTTTATACTGCAGGTCATTGACTATAAAAGCAGAATAATTATAATGATTTTGTACAAGACATTGGTTAGGGCTGATTGGCGGCCTCCTGTGCTGTAAATTAATTTAATTTATATTGAGTGTACATGCACGTACTTCCAACAGTGTAACTGGATAGCGATCAGGACTAGGAACACTGGTGAGTTTTCCCTTTCCTAACAGGAGCAATGAGGCTAATTGTAGCGCCACCCCCTCACTCCACCCAAGCTAACTCTGCACAAACCAAGAATCAAATCTGGGTCTTCCCAGGTCTGAATGGCTCAATTACTCATTAGCTAAACTTGTGAAGCCATTGGGGGAACTGCCACAGCTGGTACATTTGTAGGCTGGTACATTTTTCTACAATGGCTGGTACAGTGTGGATCCACAATGTCTTAAGTATTTTGACCTAGCATTCTTCAATTCCAAATCTAAATGAATCCCTTTTTGTATGTTTCAGTTTCAGACATGGGCACTGTTTTTGTTTATCAAACATTCAGACAATTCAAATAACTTGCAGGCACTTTATAAGTGGATGTGAACATGGGTGGAAATGCAGGACAGAACACTGTTCATTATCTACAGATTCATTTTTAAGAGATGTGGCTTAATATTGATCTCTGCATGTGTGCTATTTTTATGGTTTGTGCTGAGCTTGGTTTGTAGAGGAGGTACAGCATTAGTTTAAATGGTTTGGTATTTGCTGCTATACTACTGGTAAAAAATGAGACTTTTTCCTCTCTTCCCCTTTGTGCCCTGATGTGTGGACCCACTGGTATGGTTTCATGAGTTTTTGCTGCCCTCCTTAACCTAGACAGGAGTGCCGGTGTGCTTTTGAATCACTGTTAACATCGTCCAATGCTTTCTTGCTTTGTGCGCGCACACACCCTTTGAAGCATGAGTTGAGATTGGCTGCACATGGGTGATATAGTAGCTTAGCAAACCGTCTGCTGATCTTTTGCTCTTCATGAAACCTAAAGGGCGGATAGCGTGAAAGTCTCCCCTCTCTGTGGTCTGTGAAAGCCCTAAGTGAAATATGTTGTCCTTTTTAACCCCATTCCTTGTTGGCAAGAGTTTGTGGCGCAATAGTCCGACTAGTGGGAAATGGAAAAATCGCACTGATAAGTAGAGTGTGTTTGAAGTTAATGTACTTTGTTGAGACCAGTAGAGCGGTTTTGTTGTGCGTCTAATCACCCTGCAGTTGATGCTGATACTGGGTTCAGGAAGTGGAAATTCATTCCGCAGCACTGACTTCCTTTAGTCATGTTGTCGTTATTTTTGGAATAATGTAGCTAGGTGATCACTCAGTCAACTCCTTCATGCTAATTTCCTGTATGTGTTGACTAAGGCTTGAGTCATCCATTACATATCGATACCGAGTCCTTGACCACAAAAATTCCCAAAGAGCTGATTGTTTAAATGCACTATAAAAATGTAAGTGTTTAGGATGAGTGTCTGAAACATCTGCTAATGTATTTAGTGTCTGAAATATTTGCAAATGTTTCATTCAGTATTTGTAGCTGTGAATGTTGGACCTTGGTTACTACTGATTTTTGATGCCACCCAAATCCTGTTTTATACAAATTGCTACTGTAATATCATTAAGACTTTGTACTGTTTATCGCAGCAATACAGTCTGGAATACTTTCAGAGGTAGGTTTGTTGTCAAATATATGGCACATTATTTGGGGGGGAAAATGTCCAATTGACCACATAATCTCATTTAAGCTAAGGAAAAGGTTATTGGTCAGGATGACTTGATGATTATTGGTGGGTTGAGCACCGGATTGAACTATGTGCTGCTTCTCGCGTCTTCTATCACTACACTGTGCAAAAATCTGTATGCCATGGGTGATGGGATTCTCATGTACTTCTGTGGACCTGCAGTTCCACATAGGAGTAGGTCAATTGCTAAGAGAGAAATTAACTCTACAAGCAAGCACTTTATGTTACTCTGTTTTTAAGGAGTTTTCTTCACAGTGGAATGATGTAGAAATACTCTGGAGACTGATTAGTTAGTTGAACACATAGATGCCAACTGAGTGGATTGCCATGCCCTGAATCACTTCAGCAAGTTCATTCTTACTGTTTGCATTAAATGAACAAGTGGGTGTAATTCTGGGTATCTTCAAAAGTGCACGTGGTTTATAGGTGACCATTTACTATTAAATGGAACTCTCGAGGTAACTTCCTCTTAACAGTTAACCTGCTGAGAATCTGAAAAATAATAGGCCAGATTTTGCTGAAAAGATAACGGTACGTGAATGCCGTACTTCATCTCCGTGATTTTCATGAAGTTGCTGGATTTGCACATTAATTGCCCATTAAACTCATAATAGAAAGTTAAATTTAGTAATTAACAACATAAGTGCCCTTTTGACAATGTGATAATTGTTGATGACTGCCAATCACCCTCTGTTACCCAGAAAGTGAATAATTATAAGCTTTGAGTCTCAATCCTTTAGGTTGTGAATTGTTTTAGGAGATTTTTAAAAATATCACATTTTAAATGTGTCAATTTTTTTTTTGCTTTTCTGCCTCTTTCTCAATCCAAACTTTCCCTCTATTTTTCTTTCGGTCCTTCCTCTTTATTTCTCAATCCTTAAATCTCATTGGTTAAGGTGATATATTTGTCCCATTGTTCAAGATCCTAGATGATCTGTTTTATCCCATTGTTGTTTGTGGGAGCTTGCTGTGTGCAAATTAGCTGCTGCGTTTCTTGCATTACAACAGTGATGACACAAAAGCACTTTGGCTGTAAAGTGCTATGTGACGTCTTGAGGTTGTGAAAGGCGCTATATAAATGCAAGTTTTTTAAAACAGCTTTCTTTAAATATTTAAGCAGTTTCTCATTCGCCATCACTACCCCCTTCATGTAGTTGAGTAGGTACGAACATTCTGTGTCATTATCACTAGGTAGTTTTGGATGTAGAAGGCCCTCTATTCCCTGCCCTCTTAGATTTTTCCCTTTCCAAGATACCAACATTGCCATCTTCCGTTATTTGTTTTTAAATGAGCCCTATGTTCTGGCCAGCTAATAACCTGTGTAAAGAAATGCTTTAAAACATTGTCTTGAATTAGTCCTTCACTATCCAGACTCTGCGCTCTTGTCTTGCTGCCCTGATGCATCTGTACACAATATTTCAGATTTGCTTTCTCTATTCTATTAAGTAACTCTCCTTCTACTCAGTCCTCTCTCAGATAAGCTAAGGCTCTTTACCCGCAAAGACTTATCAAATTTTTCCTTTTCTCTCTGACAAATGGAATTGGCTTTGTTGATCTCCTCTGCACCGCCTCTGAGGTTAGGAAGGCTCCCATGTGCCATGGCAAACAGACTTCTGGCTTAGCTTGTCAGATGTTCACATGCTCCAGTTTACATTTTATTGTTCCAGTATGCTGCATCTTGGAACTTTAACCTGATGTACCACTGATTTTTTTATATTTCTCGGGCTATTATGGTCTATCGTGTGCCGTGCTGAGGGAGTGCTGCACTGTCGGAGGTGTCGTCTTTCGGATGAGACTTTAAATCGAAGTGTCGTCTGCCCTCTCAGGTGGACGTAAAATATCCCAAGGCACTATTTGGAGAAGAGAAGGGTGTCCTGGCCAATATTTACCCCTTAATCAACATCACTAAAACAGATTATCTGATCATTAGCTCATTGCTGTTTGAGGGATCTTGCTGTGCGCATATTGGCAGCTGCTACATTGCTTACACTACAAAAGTGACTACGCTTCAAAAGTACTTAGTTGACTGTAAAGCCTTTGAGACATCCTGAGGTTAAGAAAGACGCTTTGGAAAAACAAGTTCTTTGTATAACTGGCTGAGTTTGTAGAAGGAATGGTTTATGTAAAAGAAATCGGCTTCTGAAAATCATACAAATTAGCAGAAATTGACAAATGAGATTGTACTTGAAACTTTAACCTACCAACGGAAGAAAGTCGACCGTTTGCTGTAGCTCAGTGTTTTGGGGGGGGGGGGGGGGGGAAGGTGATGTGAATGGGGGAGGCATGTGGTGGAAGGAAAATGTTATTCCACACACGAGGCTGACTGGAGAAATTGTAAGTGACACATTGACAAGGGTGTTGAACAGAATTTGGAATGGAAAACAAAGGCTTAATTTTGGTTTCAAAAATGAGGCCTTATTTTTGGAAAATGGTAGAAGGAAAAAAAACTCAACGCTATAGCCAAATTTTCCAGGAAATGTAAGTGTTTCCTATAACTGACAGCCTCTCACATAGACATGATGAGAAACTGAAAGCATGCTGATACTTCTGCTAGTGAGCTACAGCAGTTCAGAGTGTTTAGGATTAAAAATAGTGGATTTCTCAATCCTTTTTTCTGCAGCATTTAAAATCACAGATTTGTTTGTCATCAACTTCTTAAAAGCACTAGTATGTGAATGTCTGGTATTCTGGGTGATGGCTGAAGTACACGACACATCCTGACAAGTTGAACAGAATTGCACTTATTTCAATATGGTGCTCTTAATTGAATACTTGATATTGCAGCTTGTTTAGAATGCAATACCCATTTAATTATTACATTTATTACAAAACTTATCTTTTTAAAAATATGGATAAGTAAAATGCATACAAAACTCGCTTCTCCCTTCCTCCTCACTGACGGATCTAGTTCCTTACCTAATCTGTCTCAGCAGTGAATGAAAGCTAATTATTTTTGTGGTGAACTTGAAACAAAATGACCAGTTTACAGCAGGAAAAGACTGTTTTATTTTCGGTTTTGTTGCAGTAGCATTTTTCAGTAAGCTGATATTTTTGGTTCATTAAATATAAGTGTTGGTTATTATATTATGCACTGTATCTAAGCATCCTCTGATGCCTCAGTAAGGAAATGCACCACGTGGGTGATACTGAGCCATACAGATCAAAGGTTACTTTGATTTGTGATCTGTGCTGAGTTAGCTGATCATGGGTAGAGCTGCAGCAGCTGGCTTTTGTGTTCCTAAGCTATGCAAGGGAGAAAATATCATCCAAGAGTGTCTCCACTTCTTACTGCTACCAAGTACATGTGTGTATACTAACTGACAGCAGGATTAGATTCACGTCATTATCCTATTGGTTGAATAGCCTGTCGGCACTCAATACTAGTGTCTAGACTCGCACAGGACATTTGGCCAAGGATTCTGAAGTGATGCCAGTGCCCATGGATCTGTTTCCACATAAGCAATCACCTTCGAGGGCAGACGGCAGAAATTATTTGAGGGTGAAGGAATATCATCTCTATCTCTCTATAATATATATGAATTCACAAATATAAAGAAAAGGAAAAAATATCATCGGCATCTGTCTTATTACTATATACAACAACAATGTACTGTTTGTGCTTCATAGAGGAAGGTGTTGTACAGGAGACCGAAGATGTCTTCAGGAGTTACGTCTTCTTCAGGTACCAATCAGAGAGGGACGAAGGAGAGAATATCCCAGAGGATCCAGAGATAACGGAGATGCATCAGCCTCCTGAAAGGTGGGATATTGGTACAGTGTAATATAAAGTTAAAAGTAGTGTTAAGTCGACACTAACAAACTGAAGAAATATTAAATGCAGTTTGTAGTATCAACATTTGCAGGTGAGTTATTGATCTTTTGTTATGATTCAATCATGTTTCTTCTTCAGTCTGAAATTTTTGACTTAAAACTATCTTCAGGTTCACTATTGCTATAGGTAAGTTGTTTTCTTGTGCTGACTGGTGATCAAAAGTGGGACTCCTAGATGATTTGTGTGTGTTTATCCTCGTTCCTCCATGCCAAAGATACTGAGGCTTGATCTAGTGTCCTTGTTGCTAATAGAGTAACCTACAGACAATAGCAAAATTTGGGGGGAGATAGCGGAAGGGCTTGCCATAATTTTCCAATCTTCCCTAGATTTGGGGAGGTGCCTGAGGATTGGAAAGTAGCAAATGTGACACCATTGTTCAAGAAAGAGTGTAAGGGCAATCCTAGTAACTACAGGCCGGTCAGTTTAACATCAGTGGTGGGTAAAGTTTTAGAAACAATAATCAAGGAAAAAATTAACGGGCACTTGGAGAGGTTTAAGCTAATTAAGGAGAGCCAAGATGGATTTGTAAAAGACTGATCGTGTTTGACTAATCTAATTGAATTTTTTGATGGAGTAACAGAGGATTGATGAAGGGAATGCAATGGATGTTATCTACATGGATTTTCGGAAGGCGTTTGACAAAGTACCACATAGAAGGCTGGTTAATAAAATTGAGACTCGTGGAATAGGTGGGGCAGTGGAATATGGAATTGGCTTAAGGACAGAAAACAGTGAGTTGTGGTAAATGGCTGTTTTTCAGACTGGAGGATGGTAGACAGTGGTGTTCCACAAGGGTCAGTGCTGGGGCCACTGCTTTTTTGATATATATAAATGGCCTGGATATTGGAATACAGTAGAATTTCTAAATTTGCCGATGACACCAAACTTGAGGGTGTGGCAAATAGTGATGATATCAATCGACTGCAACAGGATATAGAAAGGCTAGCAGAATGGGCAGACAAGTGGCAGATGGAATTTAATACAGAGAAGTGTGAGGTGATACATTTTGGCAGAAGGAACAGGGAGAGGCAATATACACTTAATGGCACAGTTTTAAAGAGTGTGCAGGGACCTGGGAGTTAATGTGCATAGGTCCCTGAAGGTGGCAGGACATACTGAGAGAGTGGTTAACAAAGCATATGGGATCTTGGGCTTCATAATTAGAGGTATTGAGTACAAAAGTAGAGAAGATATGCTGAACCTTTACAAAACACTGGTTAGGCCACAACTGGAGTATTGCATCCAGTTCTGGTCACCACACTTTAGGAAGGATGTGAATGCCCTTGAGAGGGTGCAGAGGAGATTTACCAGAATGGTTCCAGGGATGGGTGATCTTAGCTACAAGGACAGGTTGGAGAAGCTGGATTTGTTTTCATTAGAGCAAAGGAGGTTGAGGGGTGATTTGATAGAGGTGTACAAGATTATGACTGGTTTGGATAGGCTAGATGGGGAAAGGCTGTTCCCACTAGTTGATGGTACAAGGACTAGGGGACACAGATTTAAGGTTTTGGGCAAGAGATACAGGGGGGATGTGAGGAAAAACTTTTTCTGTGCAGCGAGTGGTGATGGCCTGGAATTCGCTGCTGACGGAAGTGGTGGAAGCGGAGACACTCGATGGTTTCAAGGGGAGACTGGATAGGCACTTGAGGGAAATAAATTTGCAGGGATACGGGAATAAAACGGGGGAATGGGACTGACTGAATTGCTCTGCAGAGAGCCGGCATGGACTCAATGGGCCGAATGGCCTCCTCCTGTGCCGTTATGACTCTATGACTGCGGATGCTGGAAATCTGAAATAACAACAGAAAATGCTGGAAACACTCGGCAGGGAACAGTAGCATAGTGGTAATGTTACTGGACTAATGATCCAGAGACGTAAGTTCAAATCGACGATGGCAGCTGGGGAACTTAAATTCAGTTAATTAAATAAATCTGGAATCAAAAGCTAGTATCAATAATGTTAACCATGAAACTATCGGATTGTCGCAAAAACCCATCTGGTTCACTAATGCCCTTTAGGGAAGGAAATCTGCCGCCCTTACCTGGTCTGGCCTATATGTGACTCCAGACCCACAGACTCTGAAGTGGCCTAGCAAGCCACTCAGTTGTAACACGAAACACAATGGACCGGAATTTGGGGCCACGCAAATGCCGGCTTCAGGCATGTGAAGCTCATGCCCAAGAAAAGAGTTGGGCTTTTTACCCAACTTCTGCCTGCTGAAAGGCCACAGAATAAGAGTTTAAAAGAACATTAAAAAAATTTTTAAACATTAAGAAACCTGTGCAATAAGGTAAGGAGAAGCTGGATTTGTTTTCATTAGAGCAAAGGCGGTTGATGCGTGATAGTCCCACAGACAAGTCAAGGTTATTTTTAGCCCCTTTAAAACAATTTAAATGTATTTCTAAAATATTTAATTAATGGCATTTTAATTAATTTTCTATAAGTAATGGTTTTCTTTATTTCAGTGTGTTGGTGCATTTTTGCAGTCATCCCCATGCATACTTTTGACAGTTCTGTGCGTACGGAATTGTCAAAAGTATGAAGGGGGATTCCCTTCTTCCATTGGTTCGCCTGGCCCATGTGATCCCAGGGGTGCTAGTGGATCGCATGCGCCCTTGGGATACATGGGCCTCTGGGCATTTTGAAGAAGCGAGGCCCAGGATCGCCAGCCTCTGTATCTACGGAGCCAGCAGGTTAGTTCGTAGATTTTTTACCGACTGGAGGCATCTGCCCGCAGGGCCAATAATAAGAATAAAACCGGGCGGACCACCCAGCATCGACCTTGACACCGGATATGTACACAACAACGGCACACCCAGCCCAGTCGACCCTGCAAAGTCCTCCTCACCAACATCTGGGAATTGTGCCAAAATTCGGCGAGCTGTCCCACAGACTAATCAAGCAACAGCCTGACAGTCATACTCACAGAATCATACCTTTCAGTCAATGTCCCAAACTCCTCCATCACGATCCCTGGGTATGTCCTGTCCCACCTGGGGTGGCGGCACAGTGGTATACAGTCGGGAAGGAGTGGCCCAAAGTGCCGAGTGGATGATCCATATCAGCCTACTCCTGAGGTCCCCACCATCACAGAAGCCAGTCTTCAGCCAATTTGATTCACTCCACGTGATATCAAGGAACGGCTGAGCACACTGGATACAGCAAAGGCTATGGGCCCCGACAACATCCCGGCTGTCGTGTTTCAGTACAGCTACAACACTGGCATCTGTCCGACAATGTGGAAAACTGTCCAGGTATGTCCTGCCCACAAAAAGCAGGACAAATCCAATCCGGCCAATTGCCTCCCCATCAGTCTACTCTCAATCATCAGCAAAGTGATGAAAGGTGTCATCGACAGTGCTATCAAGCGGCACTTACTCACCAATAACTTGCTCACTGATGCCCAGTTTGGGTTCTGCCAAGACCACTCGGCTCCCGACCTCATTACAGCCTTGGTCCAAACATGGACGAAGGAGCTGAATTCCAGAGGTGAGGTGAGAGTGACTAGCCTTGACATCAAGGCAACATTTGACCGAGTGTGGCATCAAGGAACCCTAGTAAATCTGAAGTCGATTGTAATCAGGGTTGGGGGGAAACACTCCACTGGCTGGAGTCATGCCTAGCACAAAAGAAGATGGTTGTGGTGGTTGGAGGTCAATCATCACAGCCCCAGGACATCGCTGCAGGAGTTCCTCAGGGCAGTGTCCTAGGCCCAACCATCTTCAGCTGCTTCATCAATGACCTTCCCTCCAACATAAGGGCAGAAATGGGGATGGTCGCTGATGACTGCACAGTGTTCAGAGCCATTCACACCTCCTCAGATAACAAAGCAGTCCATGTCCGCATGCACCAAGACCTGGACGACGTTCAGGCTTGGGCTGATAAATGGCAGGTAACATTCGCACCACACAAGTGCCAGGCAGTGACTATCTCCAACAAGCCAGAGTCTAACCACCGCCCCTTGACATTCAACGGCGTCACCATTGACCAGAAACTTAACTGCACCAGCCACATAAATGACTGAAGAACCAAAGGCAACATGAAGAAAAACTTTTTAACGCAGCGAGCGTTAATGATCTGGAATGCACTGCCTGAAAGTGTGGTGGAGGCAGATTCAATCGTAGCTTTCAAAAGGGAATTGGATAAGTACCTGAAGGAAAAAAATTGCAGGGCTATGGGGAAAGGGCGGGGGAGTGGGACTAGCTGAAGTGCTCTTAGAGAGCCAGCACAGGCTCTGTTGTGTATGTACCTTTAAGGGAATAACTGGTCTCAGACTGCAGTACCGGCAATGACCACCCCTGTATAAAAGGCCCTAGCAGGCTTCTGTAGTTTCAGTTTCCAGGTTGTCTCCATTTAGTAAAGACTTGTTATAATCAACTCCTGCAGTCCGTGTCTCAATTATACACGGACATAATACTGGCGACGAGCAGATACGAACTTACCTACAATCTGCACCACCTCATGGGGATCCATCCCTGAAGTGAAGTTATCAGAGGTCGAGGCCAGAAGGAGGAAAGAAACAGTAGAAACGGGCGTCAACCGTGGGCATCCGCCTCTGAGTCAGCGGAGTTGAAGATTTGCAGGAGAGGCTGTCGAGAGGGGGGCTTGGTTATCCTGTCGATGGTGCTTCAGCTAATCGGGCTGGTGACAGGTAGTACACTGATCCTTCCTGGGCTGCGGCGGTCTAGAGTTCGAGCGGGTGGCTTGCAACGGGGCCGAGCAGCGTTGTCGGGAAGAGGAGAGACAGGGTGGAGCACACTGGGCGCGGCCGGTGCTACGAAGCCGGGCAGCGTACAGACCCGAGAAGAGGGAGGCAAGAGTCCTGCAGGGTTGTTCCGACGACGGGGAAATAAAAATTAAAAAATTTAAATTAAACGCGCAAAAAGCCGCGAGGAGCTGCAGTTTGCCACGGAAACCGCGGAGAGCGGCGTTAGCAGCAGCGCGGGGGGAAGTGTGCGAAGACTTTTAGGGCATCGCCATCAAGGCATAAAACGCCAGCAACAGCGCTAGCAACAGCGGAGAAGACAAAAGCGCGGGAGGCGCCATTTTGTTAAATCGGGGAAGAAGGCAAAGCGCGGGAGGCGCCATCTTAGATTTTCAAGATGCCAAAGACTGGCGATATCATTGCCTTCGATAATGCAATAGAAGACTGGACCACGTATGTGGAAAGAGTCGAGGTATATTGCGAGGCAAACGAAATAGCCGATGAGAAAAAGGCATCGGTATTGCTAAATTTAATGGGCGCAAGAACGTATGGCCTATTGCGGGACCTGATTACTCCAGCCAAACTGAAGGCGAAGAGTTTTAACGAAATTGTTGCTATCCTACAGGAACACCTCTATCCTACAGGAACACCTAAATCCTACATCGCTGCTGATAGCAGAAAGATTTAAATTCCACAGGAGAAATCAGCATAAAAATGAGAGCAATGCTGATTACCTTACGGAACTACGCAAGCTATCAAAGCACTGCCAGTTCGGAGCAGGACTGGCAGATACCTTACGGGACAAATTTGTCTGTGGACTCCTGAGTGAAGGAACCCAGAAGAGGTTACTCTCAGAGAAAGAGCTGACGCTAGATAAGGCTTTCAGCGTGGCAGTATCGTACGAAGCAGCAGCAAGGGGAGCTGCGGAAATACAACAAAAGCCACAGGAATACGGCACCCACGAAATGACACAGGGATTTGCAAAATGTTATCGCTGCGGCAGAACAAACCATGACCAGAAGGACTGCTGGTCCAAGGACAAAATATGCAGGCAATGCGGAAAGATGGGACACATTGCACGAGTTTGCAGGTCTGGGAAGAAGACCAACGACAACAGAAAGGCTACTAAGGAACCGTACAGGAAAGTACAAAAGATGACGGACAGTAGTTCAGAAGACCAGATGAGCGATAGTGAATCCGGGAACAAGAGACTAAGCTGTCTCAAACTTCACAACGTAATCGCAAAAGAGGATCACCGAACCAATTGGGTCACCCTCACGATAGCAGGGTCCCAAGTCAAAATGGAATTGGATACAGGATCAGCTCTAACCGTCATGAATCGACGAGACTACGAGCGGCTATTCTTACACATACCCTTGAGAGAGACATCCACTGTCTTGAGGACGTATACGGGGCAAAAAGTATACCCCAGAGGAAAAATAAGGGTGCCTGTCGAATACAACGGCAAGAAAATATGGAAATTGTATCTCTACATTCTGCAAGATGGTGGACCACCGTTAATGGGACGTGAATGGATCAGAAAGATAAGTTTAGACTGGCACTCCATTCAAGCACTGACGGCTGGTAAAAAGGATGACGACGTCACTCCTGGACGATTGTCAACAATCTTAGCTGACGCCAAAGAGGTATTTCAACAAGAACTGGGCACTCTTAAAGGCGTAACCGCCTCGATAAAAATAGAGGAGAATGCAATTCCCAAGTTTTTCAAAGCAAGACCAGTACCGTATGCAATTCGCCCAGCCGTCGAGGCAGAGCTGGAGAATGCAGGCGTGTTATCTAAGGTAGACTGGAGCGAGTGGGCGACACCCATCGTCCCTGTCATGAAGAAAACGTTAAACAATAAGTCTGAGGAGCCAAGGAAGGTTCGCATCTGTGGGGACTTCAAGGTGACGGTGAACCCAGTCCTTCACACAGTACAATATCCTCTTCCAAGGATAGAAGATATCTTCGCCTCACTATCTGGAGGGAAGCGTTTTACAAAAATTGACCTAGCACAAGCATATTTGCAGGTGGAGGTTGAAGAATCCTCTAGGAAGTATCTCACGATAAACACTCACAAAGGTCTTTACCAGTATAATCGACTGGTATTCGGAGTAGCATCAGCTCCGGCGATATGGCAAAGAGCGATGGAACAAGTCCTGCAAGGGATTCCGGGGACTCAGTGTTACTTGGACGACATCCTAGTGACAGGTGAAGATGACAGTGAACACCTTGCCAACCTAGAGCAGGTGCTCACTAGACTACGTGAACATGGGCTACGAGCCAATCGCCCCAAGTGCGAGTTTTTTAAGAAACAGATATCGTATTGTGGCCACGTGATTGATGAAGAGGGGTTGCCTAAGTCCCCTGACAAAATTGAAGCGGTAGTTAAGGCTCCAGCGCCTGAAAATGTGTCGCAACTGAGGTCATTCCTCGGATTGGTGAATTACTACCATAAGTTTATGCCGAATTTGTCCACAATTCTGCACCCACTGAACGTCCTACTACGAACGGGAGTAGCATGGAAATGGAGCGATGAATGTAAGCGGGCCTTTCAGAAGAGTAAGGACCTAATCACTTCAAGAGAAGTATTGGCTCACTACAACCCATCACTACCGATAAGACTGGCGTGTGATGTGTCTCCCTACGGCATTGGGGCGGTACTGTCACATAAATTCCTTGATGGTTCAGAGAGGCCGATAGCTTTTGCGTCACGCTCGTTAACTTCAGCCGAGCGTAACTACGCCTAGATTGACAGAGAGGCCCTCAGCCTGGTGTGGGGGGGGTGAAGAAGTTCAATCACTACCTGCACGGTCAGAAATTTACTCTACTAACTGATCATCAACCTCTTCTCCATTTTCAACCCTCAGAAGGGCGTACCGATAATGACGGCACAACGGCTACAGAGGTGGTCCCTTTTCCTAGGGGCACACCAATATGACATCGAGTACAAAGGAACTAAACAGCATGGGAATGCTGATGGATTGTTGCGCTTACTGTTGCCGACGGTGGAAGAAGAACTGGCAGTGGATCCAGTAGAGTTATTCCACTCGACTATAGTCGAATGTCTCCCGGTGACGAATGCAAACATAGAAAAGGAAACAGGAAATGACCCGACACTCTCCTGGGTCTATGATTTAACGGTGAAGGGATGGCCAGCACATGGCGAGAATGCTGGCAGCAGTGGTTCGCCAAGAAGAGAACAGCTGTCAGTGTGCAGAGGAACCTTGATGTGTGGATCCAGAGTTGTAATTCCACCCAAATTGAAGGATAGAGTGCTCAATGAGCTTCATGAGGGTCATCTGGGAGGGATAAAAATGAAGAACTTAGCCAGAGCGTTTGTGTGGTGGCCGGGAATCGATAGAGAAATCGAAGAGATGACCAAGAGCTGTGCAGGATGCCAGAAGGTCCAAAACGCCCCACCACAAGCCCCTCTACATCCATGGGAGTGGCCCTCATCTCCATGGCAAAGGGTGCACATTGATTTTGCTGGTCCCTTTATGGACTCGATGTTTTTAATTGCGGTGGATGCACATTCAAAGTGGCCAGAGGTAATAAAAATGTCCTCAACCACCACAGAAAAAACTATCACAGTTTTACGAACCATATTCGCCAGGAATGGGCTGCCTGAACAGATTTGCTCTGACAATGGACCACAGTTTGTGTCTGAAGAGTTCCGGAGGTTCTGAAAGAACAATGGTGTTAAGCATTACACATCCGCCCCATATCATCCAGCCACTAATGGCTTGGCCGAGAGGTTTGTTCAAACATTCAAGAAGGCTATCAAGGCAATGTGTAATGAAGATATACCCCTACAACACGGATAACTTCTTGTTTGCCTACCGGAATGCAACACATGCGGTTACCAACCAAACTCCAGCCATGATGTTCTTCAATCGAAGACTACGATGCCGCTTGGATTTGGTTAAGCCAAACGTCCGAAGAGATGTGGAGAACAGGCAGTTTCAGAATATGAATGAAAGGCCGACCAGGAGTTTTAAGATAGGTCAACCAGCTTTGGCCCGGGACTACCGCACAGAGAAATGGCAGCCAGGAACGATCTGTACACGGCAAGGACCTCTAATGTATACCGTGGACGTTGGAGAGAGCATTGTAAGACGCCATGCTGACCAGATTCTAGAGTCACTGGAAAACGTCAACTCCACACCACGATCTGATACACCTGGCGATGAAACCGAAGTACCAATGGCATCTACCGCAGAATCGGTGATATTGGAAGCAGACGAACCAAACAACGACATTGATCCCGACTCAACCTTGCCAGAAGAACCTGATACCCCAAAGAGGCGTTATCCAGACAGAATCAGGAAGCCTCCTCAAAGACTGAACTTATAATTGCTTAACTTCAACCAATGTATCTAGCAATTGTAATTAGTTATTATTTAGTTGTTAAATGAATGTTGTGTACTGTTTATCTAAAAGGGGAGGAATTGTTGTGTATGTACCTTTTTAAGGGAATAACTCTTCTCAGACTGCAGTACCGGCAGTGACCACCCCTGTATAAAAGGCCCTAGCAGGCTTCTGTAGTTTCAGTTTCCAGGTTGTCTCCATTCAGTAAAGACTTGTTATAATCAACTCCTGCAGTCCGTGTCTCAATTATACACGGACATAATAGGCTCAATGGGCCGAATGGCCGCCTCCTGTGCTGTAACCATTCTATGATTCTAAGAGCAGGTCAGAGGCTAGGTATTCTGCGGCGAGTGTCTCCCCCCTGACTCCCCAAAGCCTTTCCACCATCTGCAAGGCACAAGTAAGGAGTGTGATGGAATACTCTCCACTTGCCTGGATCAGTGCAGCTCCAACGACACTCAAGAAGCTCGACACCATCCAATACAAAGCAGCCTGCTTTATTGGCACCCCGTCCACCACCTTAAACATTCACTCCCTCCACCACAGGCGTACCGTGGCTGCAGTGTGGACCATCTACAAGATGCACTTGCAGTAACTCGCCATGGCTTCTTCAGCAACACCTCCCAAACCCACAACCTCTTCCACCTGGAAAGACAAGGGCAGCAGGTGCATGGGAACACCACTTCCAAGTTCCCCTCCAAGCCACACACCATCCTGACTTAGAAGTATATCGCTGATCCTTCACCGCTGGGTTAAAATCCTGGAACTCCCTCCCTAACAGCACTGTGGGAGTACCTTCACCACACGGACTGCAGCGGTTCAAGGTGGTGGCTCACCACCACCTTCTCGAGGGCAATAAATGCTGGCTTTGCCAGCGATGCCCACATCCCATGAACGAATAAAATAGTGTCAGGCAGCATCTGTGGAGAGAGCTCTCCACAGATGCTGCCTGACCTGCTGAGTGTTTCCAGCATTTTCTGTTGTTATTTCAGATTAACTTTGAAAATCCACCTTATCCCATTTTTATAATTCACAGGTTTTTACACTTCATTTTTCTGACCGTAGATTTACACACTATGGAGGGAAAGAAAGACTTCCATTTTTTTTACAAGTGTCTTTTCATGTCTCCCAGAGAGCAATTTTTGTATAAACAAGTAATTTTTTTTTTGGAGTACAGTAATTGTAACATAGGCAGACATGGCAGACATTTTACACAGCAAAGAGATAAATGGCAAATTATCTTGGTGGTGTTTTTGGGCAGAACACTTGGAAAACTCATCCTTAAATAGTGCCATAAGATCTTTAATGCCCATCTGAACCATAGGAACGGACAGACAGGATCTTGGTTTCACATCTCATCCTTCAGTATTACACCAGAGTTTCTATCTATATTTTATGCTCAAATTGTTGAATAGGACTTGAATTCACAACCTTCTGACTGGTGAGTTCAACTAACTGAACCAAGCTGATAATTTTTTTTTAAAAGAGGAGACTTATGCTAATTTGTGAATAACATCACTATATTTGATAGGGTGTGGAGGAAAGTAAAGAAAGAGAAAAGATATCAAAGATCAATATTTTGTGCTTTTTCTTTTCACTCGTGTAGTCTTTTGCACACTTCATGATGATGTTTGGTCTTTTTAGGTTGGGGGACAGGGTGGTTTGCACAGAATAAACCGAGCTGTTGTGCAGCCTATAAAATATAAAATATGTAAGTAGAATCATGGAATGCTACAGCACTGAAACGGGCCATTTGGTCCATGAAATCTACATCAGTGTTTTTCTCCATCAGCCACCTCATCTGAGCATCGCAAGTTATTGTGAGTTTCTACATGGCAGTTACCTTCCTCTTTTTTTTTTTCTCTTTCCCCCTCAGTACTCCAACTCTTGTGGGCCGGCAGCTTGCTCTTATTGGAGATGACATCAATCGCAGATATGATCTGGAGTTCCACAATCTGTTGTCAACCCTGCCACTCAATGCAGAAAATGCATACGACTATTTCCGCAAAATAGCTGATGGGTAAGGGCCTAGCTGATGGTTTGTCTTCATAATTTACACTCTTTTCAAAGCTTCCTGAGCCAGCTAGAATGCAAAGAGATAGCATGCAAGAATTTGTATATGCATGTGCATTTATTTTAAAGAAAACTTAATCCATTTAATCTGATAAATCTAGAGTAACATTATTGACCGTGATTGTAGATTTTGACTGGACAGTTAAAAGTTAGGTGTGCGGTGCAATTCGAAGCATAAGACATAACCATTTAGGCTCAGGTTCGGCAAATAAAACTGTTGCAAGCGTTGACGAGTTGCTCCTACCCTTGTGGAAAAATAAAATAGCACAATCGAGTTTTAAATAACTGTGTCCTAAGTCACTATTTGACAAGTTCTGAAATAGTTTATGTATGTTCACTAAACTATTACATACAATGTTCATCTTTATTTGAACTTGGAAATATCTGGTGACTTCGATTAGAGCTTTTCTGCATTTTTGATCATAGGAATGAAACATCAGTGAGTGTAGATTGTAATCATTATAACAACGTAATGTTTGGAACATTTGGTCCAGCAAACCCACTCCATCCAGAGACCATGTATGATTATTCTATCACAGACTCTCACCTGCCACCACTCGTTGATCCACTATTTTAAGGAACTCAATGTACTTTTCCCTACCTCCCCAGGAAAGAAATTCAACCAGTCTATATAACAGTCAATATCCCTTCAATACATATACATACAACTCCCTTCTAATAATTTCAAAGGATCCCCAACTCATACTTTCTCTGGGAGCCTGTTCTCCCAGAGGTAAGCAAGTGTTCACATCTAAGATATTAGGTGTCATTGTCTTGTGTATCTATTAGTGCTTCAACAACAACAACTTGTAATTAGAGAGTGCCTTTAACGTCGTAAAACGTCTCAAGGTGCTGCACAGGAGTATTATAAGACAAAAAAATTTGACACCGATCCACATAAGGATAAATTAGGGCAGGTGACCAAAAGCTTGGTCAAAGAGGTAGGTTTTAAGGAGCATCTTAAAGGAGGAAAGCGAGGTAGCGAGGCGGAGAGGTTTAGGCAGGGAATTCCAGAGCTTGGGGCCTAGGCAACAGAAGGCACGTTCACCAAAGGTTGAGCAATTATAATCAGGGATCCTCGAGGGCTGAATTAGAGGAGCGCAGATATCTCGGGTTTGGGAGGGTGGGGTTGTGGGGCTAAAGGAGATTACAGAGATAGGGAAGGGGCGAGGCCATGGAGGGATTTGAAAACAAGGATGAGAATTTTGAAATCGAGACGCTGCTTAACCGGGAGCCATTGTAGGTCATCGAGCCCAGGGGTGATGGGCGAACGGGACTTGGTGCGAGTTAGGACACGGGCAGTCAAGTTTTGGATGACCTCAAGTTTACGTAGGGTGGAATGTGGGAGGCCAGCCAGGAGTGCGTTGGATTAGTCAAGTCTAGAGGTAACAAAGGCATGGATGAGGGTTTCAGTAGCGGATGAGCTGAGGCAAGGGCGGAGACGGGTGATGTTATGGAGGTGCAAGTAGACGGTCTTTGTTATGCTGCGGATAAGCAGTCGGAAGCTCATTTCAGCGTTAAATATGACATCAAGGTTGCGAACAGTGTGGTTCAGCCTCAGACAGATGTTAGGGAGAGGGATGGAGTCAGTGGCTAGGGAACGGAGTTTGTGGCAGAGACCGCAAACAATGGCTTCGGTTTTCCCAATATTTAATTGGAGAATATTTTTGCTCATCCAGAACTATATGTCGGATAAGCAGTCTGACAATTTAGACACCGTGGAGGGGTCGAGACAAGAATTGGTGAGGTAGAGCTGGGTGTCGTTAGCGTACATGTGGAAACTGATGCTGTGTTTTCAGATGATGTCACCAAGGGGCAACATGTAAATAGGAGGGGGCCAAGGCTAGATCCTTGGGGGACACCAGAGGTAATGATGCGGGAGCAGGAAGAACATAAGAACATAAGAAGTAGGAGCAGGCCAGACGGCCCCTCGGGCCTGCTCCGCCATTCAATAGGATCATGGCTGATCCGAACCTAGACTCAACGTCCACGTCCCTGCCCGCTCCCCGTAACCCCTAATTCCCTTATCAGCTAGGAAACTGTCTATCTCCGTTTTAAATTTATTTAATGTTGCAGCTTCCACAGCTCTCTGAGGTAGCAAATTCCATAGATTTACTACCCTCTGAGTGAAGAAGTTTCTCCTCATTTCAGTTTTGAAACGGCAGCCCCTTATTCTAAGATTATGCCCCCTAGTTCTAGTCTCACCCATCAGTGGAAACATCCTCCCCGCATCCACCCGACCAAGCCCCCTCACAATCTTTTATGTTTCGATAAGATCGCCTCTCATTTTTCTGAATTCCAATGAGTAGAGGCCCAACCTACTCGACCTTTCCTCATAAGTCAACCCCCTCATCTCCGGAATCAACCGAGTGAACCTTCTCTGAACTGCCTCGAGAGCAAGTATATCTTTTCTTAAATATGGAAACCAAAACTGTACGCAGTATACCAAGTGTGGCCTCACCAGTACCCTGTATAACTGAAGCAAGACTTCCCTGCTTTTATACTCCATCCCCCTTGCAATAAAAGCCAAGATTCCATTGGCCTTCCTGATCACCTGCTGTACCTGCATACAGGAAACACTTTTTTATCCGGCACCGACGTGGTGCCGGTTCATCAAAAATTCCGGATAACCGAGAGCTATAGTAAAAGATACGGAGAGCTGAGAGCTCCGTATAAAGCAACAAACCCTGTTGCTTAGCAACAGGTGCAGAACAATGGCCACAAGTTCCAAGCGTCTCTGTAGCTTAGCAACAGCTGCAGCCACACCCTTGCACAGCAACAGATCGAGGAAGGCAAGTACAATATGAAGTAAAACTTACCTGAACCTACTCCTGAATTTTGCCGGTTAACCGAGATTTCCGGTTATTTAGGTGCCGGTAAGTCGAGAGTTTCCTGTACTAACCTGTGTTTCATGCACCAGGACAGGACCCCCAGATCCCTTTGTACTGTAGCACTTTGCAGTTTCTCTCCATTTAGATAATAACTTGCTCTTTGATTTTTTCTGCCAAAGTGCATAACCTCACACTTTCCAACATTATATTCCATCTGCCAAATTTCTGCCCACTCACTTAGCCTGTCTTATGTCCTTTTGCAGGTTTTTTATGTCCTCCTCACTCACTGCTTTCCCTCCCATCTTTGTATCATCGGCAAACTTGGATATGTTGTACTTGGTCCCCTCCTCCAAATCGTTAATATAGATTGTAAAGAGTTTGGGTCCCAGCACTGACCCCTGCAGAACACCACTTGTTACTGATTGCCAACCCGAGAATGAACCATTTATCCCAACTCTCTGTTTTCTGTTAGATAGCCAATCTTCCACCCATGCCAGTATATTGCCCCTAATCCTGTGATTTTTTTTATCTTGTGCAGTAATCTTTTGTGTGGCACCTTGTCAAATGCCTTTTGGAAGTCCAAATACACCACATCCACTGGTTCCCCTTTATCCACCCTGTTTGTTACGTCCTCAAAGAATTCGAGCAAATTTGTCAAACATGACTTCCCCTTCATAAAACCATGCTGACTCTGTCCAATTAAATTATGCTTATCCAAATGTCCTGTTACTGCTTCCTTAATAATGGACTCCAACATTTTACCAACCACAGATGTTAGGCTAACTGGTCTATAGTTTCCAGCCTTTTGTCTACCTCCCTTTTTAAATAAGGGCATTACATTAGCAGTTTTCCAATCTGCTGGGACCTTTCCTGAATCCAGGGAGTTTTGAAAAATTACCACCAATGCATCTGCAATCCCTACCGCTACTTCTCTCAAGACCCTAGGATGTAAGCCATCGGGTCCAGGGGATTTATCCGCCTTAAGTCCCATTATCTTACCAAGTACCATCTCCTTAGTGATTTTAATCGTGTTTAGCTCCTCCTCCTCCCCCCCCCCCCCCCCCATAACCCCCTGTTTGTCCAGTGTTGGGATATTTTTAGTGTCCTCTACTGTAAAGACTGATACAAAATATTTGAGAAGCCATTGCAGGTGATTCTCTGGTTACGATTAGATAGATAAGAATGGAACCAGGCGAGTGCAGTCCCACCCAGCTGGATGATGGTGGAGAGGCGTTAGAGAAGGATGGAGTGGTCAACTGTGTCAAAGGCTGCAGACAAGTCAAGAAGGATGAGGAGGGATAGTTTACCTTTGTCACAGTCACAAAGGATGTCATTTGTGACTTTGATGAGAACCGTTTCTGTACTGTGGCAAGGGCGGAAACCTGATTGGAGGGATTCAAATATGGAGTTGCAGGAAAGATGGGCATGGATTTGGGAGGCAACAACATCTTCAAGGACTTTGGAGAGGAAAGGGGGGTTGGAGATGGGGCGGTAGTTTGCAAGGACAGAGGGAT
The DNA here is from genome assembly GCF_052327205.1 of Somniosus microcephalus. Classification (NCBI taxonomy): domain Eukaryota; kingdom Metazoa; phylum Chordata; class Chondrichthyes; order Squaliformes; family Somniosidae; genus Somniosus; species Somniosus microcephalus. The sequence goes on from NC_141004.1 coordinate 58,310,582, forward strand.
CATGGTTTGGATTTTTGAGGAGAGGGGTGATGACGGCAGATTTGAGGGAGAGGGGGACAGTACCAGAGGAGAGAGAACCGTTAACAGTATCAGCTAACACGGGAGCCAGAAAAGGAAGTTGGGTGGTCAACAGTTTGGTGGGAATAGGGTCGAGGGAGCAGGAGGTGGCCCTCATAGACAAGATGAGCGCAGAGAGGTCATGAGGGGAGATCGGAGAGAAACTGGAGAAAGATGTGAGTTCAGGGCTAGGGCAGGGAGGAACCTTAGAGGAAGTTTGGCCCAGTGGGCTAGGGGAAGGAAGGGAAGTGACAGAGGTAGCTGAATGGATGGTCTCAATCTTGGAGACAAAGAAGTCCATGAGCTCCTCACATTTGTTATCAGAGGTGAGGGTGGAGGAGACTGGAGAGGGAGAGTTGCAGTTTATAACTTAACGTGCTTTTGCTATTTTGACATTTGTTACTGAACTCTACCTTTAAGGCTGTCTTCCTCTTCCTCTATCCCCAATGGAAAGTGTTTGGGACTGTTTGGGTCGAAGTAGAAAAATGTCCCAGAAGTGATTCTCCGGACTGAACTGAATTTTAAGCTCCATAATTCAAAATATAAAAATCTTAAAATCTAGTGTTTTAACTTTTGTATTGAATTGAGGTGTTAATGTATTTTAATTCCACATAGCTAAATGACTTGCATTTTGCACACTCAGCCTAGATCCATAACTTAGTACTGCTGTGGCTTGTGTTTCCTCATCTTTCTACAATATATATTCTGTGCTCTCTTTTTATGCCCATCTATGGGATATAATTCTTATTCCATTGGTCTTATTCCATTGGTCTTTGTAATGTATCCTCTTTAGCTGTAGCTTAAATTTCTGCATAAAATAACATAAGCACATGTTTCTTTATCTCGCCACTATAGAATTTGGGGTGGGGGTGGGCAGATATTTAAACAGATTCGGTAGTCTGGAAGTAACCTGACTCCGATCAAGAATTACCAATGAATGATGCAAGTATTCTAATCTGACCTACTACCAAATGATTTGAATTGCTCATTAAGTTTCAAACTTTGTTTAAAGTAGTGTACATTGTGATTTCTATAACCTACCAGTCATGGACCTTACAGCAGCCAGCATCAGCTAAAGGCAAATGTAACACTGCCTGGTAATATTGAAATGTGGAAATCCTTGCCACTTAGGATTTCAAATTGTACATCATTGTGAAAGTTTAAACCTTACTGAAATTCAGGCAGGTTTCTTGTTTACGAACTTAATCTATCAATCTAACTGCTTTTCTTTCTAACTCGGCTTAATTACTTTATTCGCCAAAATTGTCAAAACAGTTGTAAAAGTCTTGGGGCTCTCCTGTGGATTAAGAGATTTTTTTTAAAACGCTGAGCCATGCACTTTCAATCCCATCTTGGGTTAGCTGATCTCACCAAGATGGGACGTTGCACTTGACTGCTTGCACATCAATAATGGTTAGTGAGGCGGGGTATTGAAGAGTGGTCATCGCCTGTGGAACCACAACCTAGCAGCAGACTTGATAACTTCAAAAAGGGAAATGAAGAGGAAACATTACCAAAAATTCAAGTCTGGGGATTGGCCAAAGTATTCAGGTGTTCAACTTATTTAAGTTTGGGCATTTCTGGCAGTTATAACTGAGCTGAAGCTGAGAACAGGAGATCTGAAGCAAGCTTTTTTTAAAATTGGGCCAGTCTTGATCTCTGAATTTGTACTACAAAATCATATTGGTATATTGGAGAGGACAGAATTGGGTTTGCCTGCAATTTCCCCATTGTGGTTGAGTTGTATGCTGCCCCTCACTGTCCAGGCTCATGTGTGAAGAGTGGCTACTTGGGTGAGGTAATGGAGGGCTGCCAGTGCTCCGCATGAGTCACCACCGACAGGAGAGAACCATGTTTAAAAATAAGTCAGTGCAGCAAAATAAAACCGCAATTTCAAGATCGAAAAATATAAGGTATAAGCGCACAGTTTTAATTTTCTTCAACAGTTGTCAATACTGATGCTAACTGTTCAATCTTGTCTAATTGTCATTCCTATCCTTTATTTCTGCTTTCCTTTGGATGCTGGACTATAGGTTCTTTACTATAGTTTATTATTGCTTTACAACAGCAAAAGGGCAGGTAAACCCATTCTCATTTTGCCTTGTACTCCTTTTCCATCCTTTTTATTAAAGTTAAGATTAATTGCAACAAAGAAACCTCTGACTGGAGTTCATAGCTGTTAAGTTGTCAGTGCAACTTTTTTAAAAACAAAAAGCTGGGAATAGCCCAAACATCTGTTTTACTAGCTGAAAAGTTGGAATGGCAAGTGATTCACGAATGCCCATTGCATCCCCCTGCCCCCCCCCCCCCCCCCCCCAAAGCTGTTAGGTTAGTTAGTTTCTGTTTGGTCCATAAGTGCTTGATGTCAGCCTGACTGCAGTTGACAGTAGATGATTACCATTGTTTTGTCTAAACTGCCAGTAACACGTGCAATTATAAGGCAGCATGTTCAACCTGCAGCGGCTGATGTGCAAGAGCTTTTGAGGGTTCTCCATAAGGGAAAAGGCAACTGAAAGACAAATTGGCACAAGGTGGGTTAGAGAAGAGTTGCCAAGTTCCAGAGGTGAATTTCAGTGAGAATATTGGGAAAGTTGGTTTAAATCAACAACACTTCATCCTAAAATAAAGCTCAAGTTCAGGTGTTAACTGCTGCAGCTGCTATGATTACCTTATTTGGAATCATGCTGTGATATTGTTAAATTCAACAATTTAAAAATAGAAAATAAGACTGCTTATTCAAGCACCAAATACTGAATAAGTTAGATTTTAAAGTTTTAGCTATTGAGTGAAGATTAAACAGCTCAGAACTAGTGAGATTTGGTAAAATTTGGTGGACCTTAGTATATATCTCATTTGAGTCAACAAGTCTGACATGAACCTGGTTGAGCACATCAGATAACCATTGTAGGGGATTATGTAACTCTGTTTACTCACTTACATTTGTTAGCACGATAAAATAACAGCTACAAAAACATGTATATTGGAGCACTGTCATATTTTCCAACGTGGGCAACATGATTTTGCGGTCTGTATTAAAAGTTCTGTATTTAATTTTGTTTTTCTGGTTAATCAATATTTGAGGATAATGCTGTCATTGTACATTCTCCTTGCAGGCTTTTTGAAAGTGGCATAAACTGGGGCCGTGTGATTGCTCTGTTGGGATTTGGCTATCGAATGGCCATTTACGTCTTCCAGAAGGGTATGAAGGGATTCCTGAGTCAAATCGCGAAATTCATTGCTGAGTTTGTTTTGAGAAATAGAATTGCACAGTGGATTGCAGCCCAAGGAGGCTGGGTGAGTAGATTGCTTGTTTTCAAATGTTAATTTGTAGTTTTATGAAGAATTGTTGAATGGTATGAACAATTTTTTTTCATTATCATTTTTCTTTTCTCCTGAAGTGTGGTGTTGCACATGCTGGATGCACTCCAGTACTTGTCCCAAATGGGCATTCTTCGTGTATCGCCCTTGACAGTGAGTGTCAGCAGGCTTATTTCATCATAGCCTAGCCCAGTCTAGTCTTCACCTTATATCCACAGATGCAACCTTCCAACTAGGGTTGTCTGGAACGGTAGCATAGTGGAAATGTCACTGGGCTAGTAATCCTGGATTAGGCCTGGACTAATGATCCAGAGACGTGAGTTCAAATCCCACCATGTCAGCTGGGAAATTTAAATTCAGTTAATAAATCTGGAATCAGTAATGAAACTATCGAAACATAGAAGATAGGAGTAGGCCATTCGGCCCCTCAAGCCTGCTCCGCCATTCTATGCGATCATGGTTGATCATCCAAATTCAGTACCCTGTCCCTGCCTTCTCCCCATATCCCTTGATCCCTTTAGCCTTAAGAAATATATCCAACTCCTTCTTGAATATATTTAATGAATTGGCCTCTACTGCCTTCTGTGGTAGAGAATTCCACAGGTTCACCACTCTCTGGGTGGAGAAATTCCTCCTCATTTCTGTCTTAAATGGCTTTATCCTTAGACTGTGACCCCTGGTTCTGGACTCCCCGGCCATCGGGAACATCCTTCCTGCATCTAGTCTGTCCAGTCCTGTCAGAATTTTATAAGTTTCAATGAGATCCCCTCTCATTCTTCTAAACGCCAGTGTGTATAAGCCCAATCGACCCAATCTCTCCTCATAGGTCATTCCTGCCATCCCAGGTATCAGCCTGGTGAATCTTCGCTGAACTCCCTCCATGGCAAGAACATCCTTCCTCAGATAAGGCGGCCAAAACTGCACACAATACTCAAGGTGTGGTCTCACCAAGGCCCTGTACAACTGCAGCAAGACATCCTTGTTTCTGCACTCAAACCCTCTTGCTACGAAGGCCAACATACCATTTGCCTTCCTAACCGCCTGCTGCACCTGCATGCTTACCTTCAACGACTTGTCGTAAATACCCATCTGGTTCACGAATGTCCTTTAGGGAAGGAAATCTGCCATCCTTACGTGGTCTGGCTCCACAGCGATATGGTTGACTCTTAACTGCCCTCTGTTGTAACAAACACAATAATAAGAATGAAACCAGACGAACCACCCGCCATTGACCTTGGCACCAGATACGGACACGGCAACGGCACACCTAGCCCAGTCGACCCTGCAAAGCCCTCTTCACCAACATCTGGGGACTTGTGCCAAAATTGGGAGAGCTGTCCCACAGACTAGTCAAGCAACAGCCTGACATAGGTATGTTTCAGATTCTGTGGGTATGACTCAGCCAATGTCCCAAACTCCTCCATCACTATGTCCTGTTCCACCGGCAGGACAGACCCACCAACGGTGGCAGCACAGTGGTATACAGTCGGGAAGGAGTGGCCCTGGGAGTCCTTAACATTGATTCTTAACCCCATAAAGACTCATGGCTTCAAGCATGGGCCAGGAACCCTCCTGCTGATTACCACCTACCGCCCTCCCTCAGCTGATGAATCCGTACTCCTCCGTGTTGAACACCACTTGGAAGAAGCACTGAGAGTAGCAAGGGCACAGAATGTACTCTGGGTGGGGGACTTCAATGTCCATCACCAACAGTGGCTCAGTAGCACCATTACTGACCGAGCCGGCCGAGTCCTGAAGGACATAGCTGCCAGTCTGGGCCTGCGACAGGTGGTGAGAGAACCAACACGAGGGAAAAACCTCGACCTTGTCCTCACCAATCTACCTGTCGCAGATGCATCTGTCCATGACAGTATTGGTAGCAGTGACCACCGCACAGTCATTGTGGAGACGAAGTCAGACGAGGACACCCTCCATCGTGTTGTGTGGCACAACCACTGTGCTAAATGGGATAGATTCAGAACAGATCTAGCAGCTCAAAACTGGGCATCCATGAGGCAGCACAATTGTATTCCACCACAATCTGTAACCTCATGGCCCGGCATATCCCTCACTCTACCATTACCATCAAGCCAGGGGACCAACCCTGGTTCAATAAGGATGGTAGAAGAGCATGTCAGGAGCCGCACCAGGCATACCTAAAAATGAGGTGTCAACCTGGGGAAGCTGCAACACAGGACTACATGCATGCTAAAAAGCGGAAGCAGCATGCTATAGACAAGGCTAAGCGATCCCACAATCAACGATCGGATCAAAGCTCTGCAGTCCTGCCACATCCAGTCGTGAATGGTGGTGGACCATTAAACAACTAACGGGAGGAAGAGGCTCCATGAATATCCCCATCCTTAATGATGATGGAGCCCAGCACGTGAGTGCAAAAGACAAGGCTGAAGCGTTTGCAACCATCTTCAGCCAGAAGTGTCAAATGGATGATCCATATAGGCCTACTCCTGAGGTCCCCACCATCACAGAAGCCAGACTTCAGCCAATTCGATTCACTCCACGTGATATCAAGAAACGGCCGAGCGCACTGGATACTGCAAAGGCTATGAGTCCCGGCTGTCGTGCTGAAGACTTGTGCTCCAGAACTAGCCGCACCTCCAGCCAAGCAGTTCCAGTACAGCTACAACACTGGCATCTATCTGACAATGTGGAAAACTGCCCAGGTATGTCCTGTCCACAAAAAGTGGGACAAATCTAATCCGGCCAATTACCGCCCCATCGGTCTATTCATCACTTTGCAGGCGATTGAGAGAGGTGTCAATGACAGTGCTATCAAGCGGCACTTACTCACCAATAACCTGCTCACGGATGCCCAGTTTGAGTTCCGCCAAGACCACTCGGCTCCCGACCTCATTACAGCCTTGGTGCAAACAGGGACAAAGGAGCTGAATTCCAGATGTGAGGTGAGAGTGACTGCCCTTGACATCAAGGCAGCATTTGACCGAGTGTGGCATCAAGGAGCCCGAGTAAAATTGAAGTCAATGGGAATTTTGGGGGAGGGGGGATGAACCCTCCACTAGCTGGAGTCATACCTAGCACAAAGGAAGATGGTTGTGGTGGTTCAAGGTCAACCATCACAGCCCCAGGACATCGCTGCAGGAGTTCCTCATAGCAGTATCCTAGCCCCAACCATTTTCAGCTGCTTCATCAATGACCTCCCCTCCAACATAAGGTCAGAAATGGGGGTGTTCACTGATGACTGTACAGTGTTCAGTGCCACTCGCAACTCCACAGATAATGAAGCAGTCCGTGCCTGCATGCAACAAGACCTAGACGACGTTCAGGCTTGGGCTGATAAGTGGCAGGTAACATTCGCGCCACACAAGTGCCAGGCAGTGACTATCTCCAACAAGCAAGAGTCTTAACCACCACCCCTTGACATTCAATGGCATTACCATCGCCGAATCCCCCACCAACAACATCCTGGGGGTCACCATTGACCAGAAACGTAACTGGACCAGCCACATAAATACTGTGGCAACAAGAGCAGGTCAGAGGCTAGGTATTCTGCGGCGAGTGTCTCACCTCCTGACTCCCCAAAGCCTTTCCACCATCTGCAAGGCACAAGTAAGGACTGTGATGGAATCCTCTCCACTTGCCTGGATGAGTGCAACTCCAACAACGCTCAAGAAGCTAGACACCATCCATGACAAAGCAACCCGCTTGATTGGCAGCCCATTCACTCCCTCCACCACCGACATACCGTGGCTGCAGTGTGTACCATCTACAAGATGCACTGCAGCAACTCGCCAAGGCTTCTTCAGCAGCACCTCCCAAACCCGCGACCTCTTCCACCTAGAAAGACAAGGGCAGCAGGCGCATAGGAACACCACCAGCTCCAAGTTCCCCTCCAAGTCACACACCATCCTGACTTAGAAGTATATCGCCGATCCTTCATCGCCGCTGGGTCAAAATCCTGAAACTCCCTCCCTAACAGCACTGTGGGAGTACCTTCACCACACAGCGGTTCAAGAAGGCAGCTCACCACCACCTTCTCAAGGGCGATTGGGGATGGGCAATAAATGCTGGCCTTGCCGGCGATGCCCACATCCCATAAACAATTTTTTTTTAAGCAGCATATGATTCCTCCCCACCCTTTTTAAATTAGGAATGCTGAAGCCAATTTTAGCACTCCCGTGGCAGCTGCGATCAGCTAACTCAACACAGAAGAGGAATTAATCCTAGAGTTTTCCTCACCTGTATATATCAGCTGCTCACTGAATAAATCAGGTCAGCTATTGAGAAAGCAATGACTTTTTTATATAATGTAAAACCATGTAGGAAGTATTTTTGGACATCTAACATTGAATTTATCCCAAGTAAGTTAGAAAATCACTATCTTCTGCAATGGTTGTCATTGGGTTAAAGGGTAAAGGATCTATTTAATGCTGTACATTGCGAATATTATAGAAAAATGGTGATTTATCCAAAATTATTCCTTTTTTAAGGTCGAATCAGTGTTAAGTGTATTTGCATTTTGAGTTCTCCGTGTTCTTTACCTCTAAAGGAATACTGCTCAGAACACTAGAAATTGTATTACTACGTTAAAGGCGCTCCATTAATACAAATTTTAATTTGTGAGCCTTACTGGTATGCCTGGAAGTTAATTAAGTAAAGACATGAGGGATAATTAAGTTATTAAGGCACCAATGGTTGTCCCACATAGCTGTGACATTGCAGGATTCCTCTGCTTGTTTAAAGTGTCTGTTAATAAAAAAAGTAGGCTAATGTAGTGACCCTTTATCAAGACGGGCCCTGATGAAGCATCTTTGCATGAGACATTGGCCCGGAATTTGCAGCCAGCGCTGAAGCGAATGCTTCGGTCCCGAAGTAAGCTTCGCACCAAGATCTTGCGATCTGTGTCAAGAACTTTGGGTTTTCCAATGTTCAATTCAAATTGGTGAGTATAGTGGGGATCCCCTTGTGCGAGTTGTTGTGATGTCAACAAGCTGTCTAAATAGCCAATCAAAATGCAGAATTCTCATAGACAGCGAATAAGGAAGTGGGTAAGCTCTTAAAATTCTAATTTTTTAAAATTGAGACTCTCACATGGGAAAAGGCAAACCTGAAATAAATTGGAACAAACTTTAAAAAAAAAATTTACTTTTTTTAAGGTTTCTTAAAAATTTTAATTTTTATTAAATGGATAAATTTCACACTGCACAAAAATAAAGTTAGTTTTTCAGGCTCATAACCTTTGTTTGGGGTTTTAACAGCGTATTGACTGCTAGTTACACCTAATCCCTTTGGGTCTAACTTTTAGCCGGGAATTTAACAGCGTAATTACAACGGAAGGGCCGAAGTTTTCATCAGTTTCCCTGATTTGAGAGATTACACTGGTTGCTGGCTCTGTGGAGAGAGGGGCACAGCGCTGCCTGTGTCGGAGCAGTGAATGATAGACCACAACTTCAGGAATTCCGCATGCGCCAAATCCCGAAGTTGTGGTCAGTTTCAAAGGCGGAATGATGGTGAACGCTGACATTTCGCCCTCATCCGGACTGCAAATTCCGGGCCGTTAACGTTGTCTGTTTCCAGATGCTGATTGGGCCTTTTTTGTTTGTGTTTCAGATTTCCAGTATGTACAATTGTTTTTGTCTTTTGAGTTGCCTATGAATATGTTTGACTTCATACTGTAAATGAAATATATCCCATGTGTTTTGTATGGTGTGTACAGTTTATCTATCTTGTGATGCTGACTGAAGTGCAAGTTGTCTTTTATGGGGCACTTGTAGGATTCATTTTCTACCTTCTAGCCTCCTGCCTCTCTTCAAAGAAAGTTAACATTATTTCTGTAAAAAGACATCTATTTAATGCATTTCTTTCTTTCTCTCAACAGGTGGCAGCTCTGGAGTTAGATAATATTTATGTCAAGTGGATGTTTGGGATTCTTGCTATAGTTCTGGTTGGTGTATTCGTGGTCCACAAGTTTTACAAATCTTAATACACGGATCTTCGCTGGAGCAGGTCTCTAGCCTTGGACTGTAGAAATAGAGATTCTTTTAGACAACAGTTTACATCTACATAATTATGAAGACTTGCTACTTAACAAGAAATTACAGCTGTCGTTTGTGAAATTGCCAAATGCAACAGTAATCATTTTTATATAAAAGAATATCAATTCTCAGCTGGACCATTTTGTGCAGCCCAATTCTAATATAGAAGCCCAGCTACTGCACTCTGTTGTAGCCGCATAACTCACTTTAAAGGCCGTGCTGGCAAACCTGAAGACCCCTGGTTTCCATCTCCTCGAGTGAATCTTGTTCCTGCAGGAACAGCATTTATAATGCTGAGTCATGGAGCCATGGCCAGCAAGTGGAGTATTTTGTATGTTTAAAAACAAATTGCGAGTGTGATGTATGAAAATTTTAGCCTTGGTGTATTTACTAACTACAAGGCAATTATTCATTCATCTTTGTACATAGAGAGTTTTGTTTTTAGCAGAACATATTGTTCCTTGCTTTAACACCTGGAGCCCTTCTTTGTGGCTCTCACTAAGAACACTTATATAGTGTCCTCTCTAAAATACACTCCTCACTGTAATGCACTTTCTATATGACTCCTATCCTAATGTACTGCATACTTTATTGTATATGAACAGTTACACTCGAGGAGGCAGCCCTGTAGCGTATACAGCAGAATCTAAATTCACATATCAAAAATGACTTGGCATGCAGTTGTGACAAAACTAGGAGTCTATGTTCAACATGGGAATTGTGTTTTAGATGGTTGAGACATCCCAGTACTGCAAGTGTCCCATGATATTTGCAATCAGTGAATTGTTTGTAACCTGGTTTGAAATCGCATTGCATTTAGGGAATAGTAGCAGTCTGTGAATTTAGATACTGATGAACTGTGCTGCTGAGACGAATCAATGTCTCGAAGAGTCCTGGAGGTTTTGCATGTAAACTTGGGGCCCTCAGGATAAATGATGATTATATTTAAAAAGGGACTTTAAATAGCCTGCTATTTTTATGTATGTTTGACACTTTCTGATTGCAGATATTATAAAGTTGCAAAGGGGAAAATACAACCTGTTGGCCTTTGTACAATTATCAATTTAATCATTTTCATTGCAAATGCTTGATTAGCCCTTGGCCTTCTGGCACTTTATCTTTGGGGCTTATCAAACAACAAGCACCAGCACAAAGGGAAGACAGCCTGCAGTTTTGGGGGAAACACGGCATAGCAGTATGCAGGTTGAAATGGGCATAGTTTGTGTAAGCACTCAGCCCAGGTGAAACTGATGTGTAAACTTAAGAGCAGCTTCATCTGCACCGAGGAGCAAAATCATTAGATTGGGGGGAAGGGCGAGAAGAAACAAAAATGCAAGGAAGGGAAAGAAGTTAGAATGGAAAAGATCCAAGGGATAAAAATGAGTTGAGGCTAAAAGAATGGGTGGACAAAATAAAATAAGTTATGAGTAAAATTTAGATCTATTTTTATTGCAATATTAGCTTTAAAAACGGTGGTTGAAAATTCTATTTTTGGATATCTATCTATCTGACACAGGAGTGTACATTTGAAAATGATCATGTCAGCTACTATGGAACTGTTATTGAGGAACTTGCTCAGACTGTCCTGGCTGGAGGAAGCCACCCCCGAAGATAAGAATTGAACAAAAGGGAGAATTGATACTTTGGATGGGGCTGAAGGCTTTTTGTGTTTTACTCCCATTTTCAAAATGGGGCTGGTTGGCATCCGGCACAATGGCTGAAGGGTGTTTGGAGCTGAGATCCCACTGTTTCCTGCCAATAATGAGGAAATCATTTGCATACAGGGTTTTAGAACTTGGCTAAAGATTTTAAGTTGAGTTATTTGCAGCTTAACTCAGAGCCATGCTTTAAAAAAAATCTTTTAGAATTAACAATTTTGTGAGAAATCTGTACCTTCCAAGAGCAGGTTTAATTTCCTAAGAACATTTGTTTAATCATTTGAAAAGACTCCTCGACAGGTAATTGAAGGAGAAGGACAGTCTCTGGTTTAATCTTTGAACCAAAATGTAGACCTTCCAGCTTTTCTGCTATTGTGGGATGGTGAAAATTAGTGGCTTGTTGTTTATAGGACATCGTAAAACAAACTGGATCATTGGATCTTCACATCTGTAGGTATGTACTCTCATTCCAGTTATTCCCGTTGCAACTGTGCGTGCACACATGGACAGGATTTATGGCTGCTGTGATCAAAGCATGCTATGCTATCCAAGCCCACAGAGGTAACCTGACTTCACCTGGGGGGGGGGGGGGGTTGGGCAGATAGCTTCTGCTCCTTGCATTGGCTCAGTAAGTAAAAGTATCTCCTGATGTGCTACAAAACTGTACAGACCAGAAGGCCCCAGGTTTTGTCTCTGATCTGTTAGTTGACCTTAAGTATAATGCTTGAGCCCAACCCACCATGTTCTCTCTATCATTACCTGTTGTGGACTCGCGCATTCAGTTGTTAAAAAAATTATTATTCTTGCCCATAATCTTTGAGACAAAGATGGTAAAATACATTTTATCTGTGACAATATGAGGCATCTTTCAGTAAACTCAATGAAAGTAAACCTCAAACTTCATAGTTCTCACAACTTGGTGAGCTCTTCAATGAATGCTAGTTAAATTCTAAACTGAACAAAGTTCTGCTGGTTATTTTCGTGGAGTCTCAGGGAGCGTGTCCTTGTATACATGTTTCAGTACAGTAGTTTATATTTTATGAATGGAACATGAAGCCCTATAAGCTAAGGAATTTTGACTATAATATCACCAGAACACAGAGGAACACATTCTGCATTAGGGCTATAGTCTTAAATGATAGGGAACACTTGGTGTTAGACACTTGTCTGACTTCCTAGTGAATGAATGATACAGCACAGTAATTCAGTTTTACTCAAAGTTGATGCTCCATGATTGCATTCCATATTGTCCCAGTGATGTGTTAATTTAAACATAACATGCATTAGACATTTATTATAAGGAAAGAGAGATGGAAGTGAGACAGAACTGTCAAATTCCAAATGAAGTGGAGTGTAATGGTTAAGCATTCCATCTGATCGACCCCCGCCCCCAATAGCTCAGTGAGTTTAGACATTGAATGGATGAGCCAGACTATAGAAGACCTCTGGTCTAATTCCTGATCTCTGGCAGGGCAGTAACAGAGGCATTACAATCGGGCTCTGTGCCTTTGGGTTGAGAGCTGTGTGCGTGTGGACTGGATCAAGCTTGCTTGTGATGCAGGCTCTAAAGCCTTCTCCCACCTTCACCCCTGGAGCAGTCAGATAGCCTGCTGACACTTGCTATCAAGAGTAACAACCACTAAGGTTGGCTACTGGAGGGTGACTAGTGTATGTGGGAATATCCCTAGCAACGAATCGGTGTCTTCAGGAGAAGGCTGAAAATTGGTGGACGAAACAAAAATCCCATCTGAGAATTTTGGTAGAACAACAAATGTCGCTGGAAAACCAGTTCAGTTTACAAGGAATATTGCACAATTGTTCATGTTCTTATTGTCTGTCCAATATGCGCCACTCTTGTGCCACTGGGAAGGATTTCCTATTTGTATTTAATGTAGAGAATGACTGTTTAAAATGTTTGGAAGATTGTTCAATCAAAATTCATGTGTGCTGAGGTGTGAATTTTTGTGGTGGGAGCATCTATCATTTTAAATATAGCTAAAGATGATGGGATTGAGACACTACCTCCAGTATTAAAAACTGCAACTGTTAGCTTTTTTAAAAAACGGGTTAGACTATGTATTTCTGCTTGTTTTCATGAGTAATCTGAACTTTAACTTTTTGTCTACAACATAACTAAGACCTACTTCAAATACAGTGCCATATTCCTCTATCAAATACATTGCAAATCACACAATGAATTGTAACTACATTTGACTGGTTGACATGCAGACAGGCTTGGTTTTTATGCAATGTAGTCCAGATTTAAAAATCCAAGTTTTACCAAAGAGAAAAGGATTATAGAATTTGATTTGGTGCTAAATTATATTGAGCAGTTTTTTTCAGGGGACTTTTTAAAAAAAAAAAAAATAGTTCATCAGGTCCAGTAGACCAGAAGTAGATTCTGTTGTAGATTGACAAAGGTAATGGCATCAACTTTTCTGGGATCTTCTGTCTTTTTTGTTACATCATTACTCTTGTGTTTTCCATCTCCCCCTCCCCTTTCTCTTCTGGAGGGCTCTGAACAAATAGTAAACCTTTGATTTACCAGTGATTTTTTTTTGGTTTATTGGTAAGTACAGTTTTCCCTTTGTAAAGACTGTACGTAAACACTTTTCCTTGGCAATGAGTGTGTGCTGGAAACTTGCTTCCAGGCTTCTGCCAGTGCTACACAAAAGCACCATTTGAGGACATAATGAAAAAGGTCCAAATAGGCTATTTTTACCTGTTTTTCAATTTTTTTATGTGTTTTCAACGGTTTGGTGCAATTTAAATCTGGTTTTGCTTTTCATAGTTCTTAGAATTTTGCTGAAATTATGCTTGTGATGCATCAAGCTTTACTTGCAGTGCACACAGTGGGGGTAATAAAGTGCAAATTGATTGTGTATCAGATTTCTACTGTGATCTTTCTGGGCAGGACTAAGAGATTTAGACAGAAATGGTCATTTGGGAGAAGATGAAGCTGAAACATTTTGGCTCTTAATGTATTTTTGTGTAAGACTTTAGTAATTGTAGTCAATTTTTCCCCCAATGTTGATACATTAATGAAAATTATGGAAACAAATTTACTCTCATCCTTATTCAGTTTTTGTCTGTAGATACTGAAATCTGATTAGTAATATTGTGGTGTTGGCATTGTGTACAACATTGACCAAAGTGACAATCACGGCCCTCCTTGTGTGCTGTACAAATGCATAGTTGTGATCTAATTTCCCCTTGGTTGCAGGAAAGGTTTATTTCAATTTTGCTGAATATCTGCCTTTAACTTATTTTGGAAATGTACAATTAGTATCATGGTATGCCATATATTACAATGCATTGTTCTGATCTGTATATGGCACTGTTTAAGCATTGTATGGTTATGAAAAGTACTTTCCAGCTTTTATATTTTACATTTGCTGCTCTCGTGTGAGCAGAAGTGTCCTGATCAATGTGTCATTCTTGCTCTCAGGTTGGGCTACTTTCAACCTTTTGATGGGTAATTAACAACTTTGAAATTTTTTAAAAGATATATAAACTTAAAAGAATACATGTGATGTTATACACTCCCAAACAAGTATGTTCCCTCAATCTAATACATGTGAAATAAAACTTGGATCAACTGTGATGCTTTATAGCTGACTACATGTTCCTCTGTTTTGTGTTGGGAAAGGAGAGAGGTGCAAGTGTCAGTTGTATGTTTGTACAGTGAAATAAAACCATGCATTACAAAAATGCAAAAGTAATCCTACACAATGTTGTCTTTTGACTGGTAATCCTTTCTTGAAGAGACTGCTTAATTTGGTTGATAAGCTGAATGCCCTCCTTCTGTGACTTCACCGGGCATTTCACTCGAACCAAATACAGTATAGATCTGGTAAGATTCCTGACCTTGCCTGGGTCCGCTTGTGAATTTACTGGTTCTGTAAACGGAAATGAATGAAGCAATTGCACTGATTAAAAGTTACGCTTGATATTAATTGCCCATTCACATGATATTAATTGATCATTCACAATACATACAAATTTAACTTTTTGCCATTCACCTTGTTTGACGAATAGGAAGCTTCATTTTGAAGGCTTTAGATTTTGATTTTCTACTGACCCACATGTAATTTTGAATAAATTATATTAAGATACCCAGCAGTTAAAGGTCATAATGTATTTTATATTTTAGAAAATCTTTCTTCCCAGATATTAGGTTGTCTCCTGTTGGTGAGGATGTTGAACACAAAATGGAGGATATACTAATCCAATTGGAGTACAATGAGAAGTGCTATTGGTTCCAAATCCCTGTTCTACTGAGGGCTATCATGGCTTGGAATTTTTGTAATGGAAGGTACCTTTGCCATACCTTGATGCAAAATATTTATCCCAGTATCATGACATTTCTGAGTTGTATGAGAGAGCTATGACTACAAGGTGGCTGTAACTGAACATCTGAGATTAGAAATGGAGAATATTACAGCTATTGATGCATTTACCATTTTTACACTAGCTGTCAATATTTAACATCTAAAACATCACACCATGCTTTTCTGTAGATTATTGTAAACTTTTTGGGGTGGTGGTGGGGTAGGAGAGAGGGGGGATAGAGGAGCTTGTTTGGATTTCTGCAGGGAGGAATTTTCTCCCATTGCCTACAGTTTTTGTACCCAATCGCGCACAGCACAGACCAGGGCATTATTGGGAATTGGTGTTAATTTCTGATTTCTGTGGAGACTTAGCTGGGTCATCCCCTGCCCCCTCCCCCCCCCCCCAACCAAACCCCTTTCTGTATCTGGAAGTAGCAATCCACTATATAAAGCACTTTCCAGATGTGAAAATCTAAATGGCACAAATGTGATGAGTTGGACTTTCCAAAATTACATTTCTATGGCACTCTTGATTTCACAACATTCAAAACTAAACCCCCACTACAAAAAATTAGAAACATAGAAGATAGGAGCAGGAGTAGGCCATTCGGCCCCTCGAGCCTGCTCCGCCATTCAATGCGATCATGGCTGATCATCCAAATTCAGTACCCTGTCCCTGCTTTCTCCCCATATCCCTTGATCCCCTTTGCCTTAAGAAATATATCTAACTCCTTGAATATATTTAAAGAATTGGCCTCAACTGTCTTCCATAGTAGAGAATTCCACAGGTTCACCACTCTCTGGGTGAAAAAAATCCTCCTCATATCTGTCGTAAATGGCTTACCCCCTTATCCTTAGTCTGTGACCCCTGGTTCTGGACTCCCCTGCCATTGGGAACAGCCTTCCTGCATCTAGTCCTGTTAGAATTTTATAAGTTTCAAATGAGATCCCTTCTCATTCTTCTAAACTCTAGCGAATATAAGTACCCAATCTCTCTTCATACGTCATTCCTGCCATCCCAGGTATCAGTCTGGTGAATCTTCGCTGCACTCCCTCCATGGCAAGAACATCCTTCCTCAGATAAGGTGACCAAAACTGCACACAATACTCAAGATGTGGTCTCACCAAGGCCCTGTACAACTGCAGCAACACATCCTTGCTCCTGTACTCAAATCCTCTTGCTATGAATGCCAGCATACCATTTGCCACCTTAACCACCTGCTGCACCTGCATGCCTACCTTCAGCGACTGGTGCACAAGGACACCCAGGTCTCGTTGCACTTCCCCTTTTCCCAATCTATTGCCGTTCAGATAATAATCTGCCTTCCTGCTTTTGCCACCAAAGTGGATAACCTCGCATTTATCCACATTATACTGCATTTGCCCAACCTGTCCAAATCGTACTGGAGTTTCTCTGCATCCTCCTCACAGCACACACGCCCACCCAGCTTTGTGTCGTCTGCAAACTTGGAGATATTACATCTAGTTCCCTCGTCTAGATCATTAATATATATTATGAATAACTGGTCCTAGCGCCGATCCTTACAGTACCCCACTAACCACTGCCTTCCACTCGGAAAAAGACCCGTTTATTCCAACTCTTTGCTTCCTGTCTGCCAACCAGTTTTCTCTCCAAGTCAGTACCTTGCCCCCAATCCCGTGTGCTTTAACTTTACACGCTAGTCTCTTATGCGGGACCTTATCGAAAGCCTTCTGAAAGTCCAAATACACCACATCCTGGTTCTCCCTTATCTATTTTACCAGTTACATCCTCAAAAAATTCCAGTAGATTAGTCAAGCATGATTTACCTTTTGTAAATCCGTGTTGACTTTGTCCAAAATAACAGCAGAAAATGCTGGAAAAACTCAGCAGGCCAGGCAACATCCGTGGAGAGAGAAATAGAGTCAATGTTTCAGATCGAAACCCTTTGTCAAGACTGAAAAGCACAGGAAGTGAAACCGTTTAAAAGGCCAGTTTGGGGGCTGGGAGAGAACAAAAGAGAAGTGAAGAGACATTAAGAGGTATTCAAAACCAGACGAGATGGTGATAGGACTGGTGGAGACAAAAGACGGCTCTAGATTAGGTGTGAAATGCGCTGGCAGAATGGGAGACAGCTGCCATGTGGGAGAGAAAAAAAGGGGGGAGGGCCAAAACAAAGGTGTGGACTTTGTCCGATCCTGTCACTGTCTTCCAAGTGCTCTGCTATTACATCTTTTATAATGGACTCTAGCATTTTCCCCACTACCGATGTCAGGCTTACCGGTCTATAATTCCCCGTTTTCTCTCTACCACCTTTTTTGAACAGTGGGGTTACATTAGCTACCCTCCAATCCATGGGAACTGTTCCAGAGTCTAGAATTTTGGAAGATGACCAGCAATGCATCTACTATTTCTAGGGCCACTTCCTTAAGTACCCTAGTATGTAGATTATCAGGCCCTGGGGATTTATCGGCCTTCAATCCCGTCAATTTCCCTAACACCATTTCCCTACAAATACTGATTTCTTTCAGTTCCTCTCGTTAGACCCTATGTTCCCCGACCTCTTTGGGAGGTTATTTGTGTCCTCCTTTGTGAAGACAGAACCAAAGTATGTATTTAATTGGTCTGCCATGTCTTTGTTCCCCATTATAAATTCCCTTGATTCTGACTGCAAGGGACCTACGCTTGACTTCACCAATCTTTTTCTCTTCACATATCTATCGAAGCTTTTACAGTCAGTTTTTATGTTCCCTGAAAGCTTACTCTCATACTCTATTTCCCCCCTCTTAATTAAAACGGGATTTATTTTATATGCCTTCCTTATCCCTCGCACCTTATCCATCTTTTGTAATGTGTGGTTTCAAAGTGCTCTTATAGAATTAACTAACGACCATAGACTTTAACAGCAACAACTTGTATTTATATAGCGCCTGTAACATAGTAAAACGTCCCAAGACACTGGACATTAAGTGCAAAAGAATCTTGATATGCCAACTGTTATTACATAATAACCCTTTTGAAACACAAACATTTTATGTTTGGATAAATACTTGAAGGGGAGAAAATGTGAAGGGGAGGAAATGAAATGTGCAGAGCTATGGGGAAAGAGCAGGGGAGTGAGACTAATTGGAGAGCTCTTTCAATGAGCCAGCACAGGCATGATGGGCTGAATAGCTGCCTCCTCTGCTGTAAGATTTTATGATTTCCTAGTTCCTGTTATAGTAACATTAGTCTGTAGTAGAGCTCAAGACTGAGGGATTTGTCAGTCAGTAAGAGTTGGCGGTTTGTTGTGTGAACAAAAGTGTGGTTATAGTGAAAAGTACCAACTAATAATAGATTGTGCAGATACTCTGCCCACTTTACAAATAAAAGCACAGAAAAATATTCAGTCTTTCAGGTCTACTTCTATTTATAAGGTGTTAGCACTTGGGGCATTTGGCTGCTATAACCCACAAAAGTGAAACTGCAGTGGTTGGTAAATATAATCTATCCTTCTGATAGCCACCTTTTATGTGTAATACAGACTAACCTTTAGCCCTGTCAGCTTGGTGGCTGAATAGGGTGTTCTTCAATAAATTGATAACTTCTTTCATATTGACCACATCACGTCAGGGTTTGAAACCAATCGGTATATTTTCTTGGATCTGCTGTAACAGTTGGGGAAACTATTCTAGCCTTTTCTCCTCTTTTCACCTTCGATAACCCAGCTTAATGCATGTCTTTAACGAGCTAATCAAAATGGTGGTAATGCTTGGCTGTGTTCTTCAG
The DNA here is from genome assembly GCF_052327205.1 of Somniosus microcephalus. Lineage (NCBI taxonomy): Eukaryota > Metazoa > Chordata > Chondrichthyes > Squaliformes > Somniosidae > Somniosus > Somniosus microcephalus. The sequence continues at coordinate 58,329,708 of NC_141004.1, forward strand.
GATTAGGTGAGTCCTGCTCTGGTCTGACGAGGGAGATGAAACAGTACCTTTCAAGCACTGTCCAGGTTCTTGTAAAGGAGGACTTGCAACAAACAACCGAGTGTTTATTGACTGAAAGCACAATGGAGCTCTTACTGACTTCTTCCCCCTCCTTTTCTGAAAGCAGTGACTTATGTTTTGGTATAATTGCATAGGTGCCACCAGCCCTCCACTATCTCATCCAACTGGCCATTCTTTGTGTATACCAAGAGAGTGAGCTATCTAACTGGAGGGCATCAGAGCTGAGCCTGATCTTGTAGGGCCTTTTTCATCTCTTGCAGCAGGAGTTATTTGATAATTAGTTAGGAGTAGGACTCTTTACCTCCCCTCTCTTTCCCCCCCCCCCCCCCCCTCAAAATAATACCAATTACTGTACATTGCCTCAGAGGTGTCCCTGCCTGACTCCATACCCACCATGAATCAAACCAGGCACATTCACAGTCTGTATCATTCAATAGCACAAAGCATTTACAAAGATGGGTGGCCTACAGATATATTGCAATCCTTGTTACTAGATATTTGACGCCCAAATAACATTATAGCAAGAATGGAGTATCTAAAATCATTCATATTAAACATCCTTAATTTTGCCATTGGCGTGCATGCTTTCTGATACTGCCATCACATTTAACCCTTTTTTTGTGTTACAAGGTCGTGTGTGAGAGGATACAGAGTTGACCAGATTGTGAAACTTTAGGATCGGTTGCTGGGAAAAGTACCCTTACTGAAGAATAATGTACCATACTTTATTGTAATCTTCCTGAGACAGGAAATCACTGGGTGCTACTTTGCTGTTAAGAGGTGAATAGGTAGCAAATTGTTATGTGGGGAAGCAGTGATGGGTGATGGTTGCTACCTAGTTATCCAGAGAAAGTATCAGGCCAACAAGATGCTATTGAGCTCAAAAAGACATAATTGGAGCTAAAAGAGGACTCGGTAGAAGCTACCAAGATCATAGAGAGAGGAAGAGAAACTGAGATAATTGGGAGATATTTTGCTTCCTGTTCTACTTTTAGCAAAAATGTTATTGAGTATAAGGCTGACTTTCACTAACCTTAGCACATATACCTGTTGTGAGGCTGCCCCTTAAAATTTAGTGAAATTAATTTTAATTCAAAAATCTGCCCTATTTTGCTGTATGCCACTTTAAAAACAAACACAGTTCCACATATTTAAATATTACAAGCTATATATCACTCCTGATGTTTTGGTATTGACTATTCTGTAGAGCTCATGAGGTTTAATTGCACTTCATCTTGAGAATCTGAGGCAACAACAACTGAGATGTAAAGTGATTCAGAAAACTTGCTGGAAGAAAAAAAAGATATTGGCCCAGAAATTCGGGTCAGGGGCTTCCCGCGGGTGCAAGCCTCTGACCTGCACTTACCTAGCGCGCCGGCCGTTGAGCTGTGGGCCCGCATGGGATTCCGATCCTGGGCCTCCTCCAACTGCCGGCGCGCAGTGCTTGCATATCCCAGGGGCGCAGTTAGTTCGATGCGTCCCCTGGGATCACGTGGGCCATGGAGAGCCAATGGTAGCAGGGAATGCTTCATTCATAAGTTTGACAGGAAGAGCTGTCAAACCTATAAATACTATAAGCCCCAAAACATCACTAAAACTTAATAAATTTTTTAAAAAACATCACATTTTTAAAATAACTATAAATTACATGAAATAACTTAATCTATAATTTAAATTTTTGAAAAAATTAATTACTTTTTCTACCGGGGCTAAATATAAACTTATCTTTCTTTAAAGTATTTAAAAATAATAAACCTGTGGGGAAAAATGTTTTAATTTTAATTAATTCATCACTTACCTTGTTAAAAGCAGGCCTTGCGCCTGCTTTTTAAAAGTGTAACTGCTGGAGACTTGCCCTCCAGGAGAAACCTGCAAAAAAAACGTAAGTTCGATGCGCACATGCTGCCTCTCTGGCGCACGCGTTCCACCTGTCAACCCCTTTCAGGGGAACGGAAGTGCCGGTTCCCGCGCATGCACAAAACCGGCACTTTCGTTGGGCCTACGCGTGAGTACCCCGTGTGTATTCATGCATTGGGACCCGAATTTCTGGGCCAATACTGTGGTGTTAGGCTTGGCAGGTTGCACAATCCAATAGAGTTTGCTGTAATGCAGCAGGGAAGAATTATGGGTAAGTGAAGCAGTCTCTTGAGAATTATGACGAGCTCTACATAAACATTTACCATCATTCAGTGCGAAACTTTGCAGTCATTCACTTTCACTAAAGTTTGGAATTCTGCCATGAACTTGCCGGACACAGCACATCTTAGTACAGCTTCTAGGTTTTTGTCCAGCAGTTGGGAGCGTTACTTTGCCTTCCTCCGAGTGATTGCTGAGACTGTTGGACTCGCACAACTTGACAGGCTAGATTGAAGGGATAATTACAAGTCCTAGCCCTTCCCGGGCTACCCCAGATCAGGCATATTCCCCAGACGTTCACCTTCAACTTAAGTTAGAGATAGCCGAATTCCATAAGACGCTTAAATGGGTCTAAAGGTTCAGGTTAGCTCTCCCTAAAGGAAAGGAATGACTGAAGATGTTACCGTCCTCCAGATGGCAGTCTAGTTAAACTTATTAAAAGTAACCTTCCAGATATTATGAGGGTCCAGAATACCCCCCAAGAATTCTGCAACTCCTTACGAAAGCGTGTACAGAAATTGGGTTTGCGAGTTTATACAGAAATACTCTGAGATAATTCTAAAAATATGTAGTTTTATTTAAGAGCTGACATTCAGTTAACAGCTGTTGAATCAGTCGCAACATTAACAATTCAAAATACAAATAGCTTACATTTCTTATTTCTCAGAGATCCTTATTCTCAAATCTTTACTTCGTTACATTTCTACATTTCTTACTTATCTCTAAATCCAGAACATCCACCAAAATCAATTGCTTTGATTACCTGAGACTCAAAGTTAAAAACTTACAGAGCATGCCTGTGAAGCTGAGAAATGTTGGCCCGTTCAGCGAGTTCTGACTTTCTGTTTGAAAAGCTCTTATTTTTATACCCTTTTTGCAGTGGTTTATTCTTTGAAGTTCTTTGCTGATGTAAGCTAATTGTCTTTATTGATACCTCTGTTGAATGCTTTCTATCTTACTGTCAATTCAACTATTGCATGCATAATTATGTCTCTACCTTTTAGGTGTTTCAAAACTATCATAAAAACAATATGACAGCAATGGTTTCTGTTTGATGCCATTCTTACAAAATTCTTTCATTCAATTCTTAATATTGGCTTTACTGGTTTTTAGCAGACGTTGAGTCTCCTAACTGCTCCAAGTTCAATACAAACACAATGTAATTGCTTGGTGTATCTATTGAAGTCATATCTTCAAAGTGTGCTGCAGGTATCATATTTACTATGTATAAATTAAAGACACTTTGACTGAGTGTTTGCTTTTTTTCTAGCTATCTTAGTTGGTTGCATATTTAATCGTATTTCCTGTCTTCCAAGTTTAACAAAAACTATTTGACCAGCAGGTGTTTCTTTTACGTGATGTCATCTTTTCAAAGGCACATGCCTCTTTTAATGTTTGTGTTTCTGTTCAACGTGCTAGCTTATAACACCTTAAACTGGGTCTTCCATTGTGTTATTCCCAAACTCCAGACCCTGTGGAATCGCCAAACTGCCATTTCAATAGGGTAATTGTTTTAGTATATTTAACTAATTCCCATTTCAAAGCTTGTTTGGTTTTTACAACTTTTTTTTATCAAACCATCCCATCCCAGAAGCCTGTTTTCTGTTTGCAGACTGTGTCTCCAAGGCTTTCCAGACTTTTAAACCTAGTATATCATGTATTAATAAATATCAGAATTCTGTTCATATTATGGTGTATCTTTCTGGAATATGGCTTATTCCCTCAAGATCTGCCCCTGCTCTCCATCCAGAATGCAGTTGTATGCTGCTTGCCCTTTGCCATGACGTGCCTTGTTGGAGCTGCTCATTATTGGCTGTGACTGCTTTCTTCTGCTGGCCTGGAGTGGTTATTCGATGGGTTGAGCTGGCCACGACCACGGCTCCCCACCCTCCATCCAAGGTGCTGAAGTTTGACATTTTCACCTATGATATATACAATTTTAGTGAGTAACCAAGGAAGTAAAGCACACACTGATCAAAAAAACAGTTGCACGCTCTGCTTTTTGTCTTATCATTTTACCAACAAATGCACAAAATGGTTAAAGTACACATGTGTACTCCGTGTGAATGAGTATTGAGATCCAATGCTCGATGAAGGTGTCTTATCACTCATTTTTTATTTACTGATTTTTTTTTAATGCAGTTATCCACATCTGGATTCCCAATTAGCCACATGCTTTCCAGTGAGCAAATTCAAGTAACTAGGTGTTCTGTTTGACCGCAGGGCAAAACCACACTCAGTTTGTAAGGAGTGAAGGCTTGATTTTGGTGCTGAGCATGAGAGAAATATCTGATAAAAACATAAGAAGCAGGAGTAGGCCAACTGGCCCCTCGAGCCTGCTCCGCCATTCAATAAGATCATGGCTGATCCAATCTTGGCCTCAATGCCACTTTCCCGCTCTCTCCCCATACCCCTTGACTCCCTAAGCACAGGTAACTGTCAAAATCTTTCACGAACAAGTTGTCAAGAAAGCACACAATTCTCATTGTTTTGGTGTTAGCTCAATCCTTGGCTTTAGTTCACCAATGCATTATCACTTCACAGTTGGATGAGCAGAAATTTCGTCCAATTAAATATTGCGAAGTCATTGCCTTCGGTCCCCACCACAAACTCCGTTCATGAGCCACCGACTCCATCCCTCTCCCTGGCCACTGAGGCTGAACCAGACCATTCGCAACCTTGACATCCTATTTGACCCTGAGCTGAGCTTCCGACCCCATATCCTCTCCATAACCAAGACCATCTACTTCTACCTCCGTAACATTGCCCAACTCACCGCAAGTCCTGTTCACCCATTACCCCTGTGCTTGCTGACCTACATTGGCTCCCGCCCGGTCTGACAACACCTCGATTTTAAAATCCTTATTCTTGTTTTGAAATCCCTCCATGGGCTCGCCCCTCCCCATCTCTGTAACCTCCTCCAGCTCCACAACCCTCCGAGATTGCTGCGTTCCTCCAATGGAACTGGCCTCTTGCACATTCCCAATTTTAATCGCTCCACCATTGACGGCTGTGATTTCAGCTGCCCAGGTTCTAAGCTCTGGAATTCCCTCCTTTAAAACTCTCTACTCTTCTCTCCTCCTTTAAGATGCTCCTTAAAGCCTACCTCTTTGACCAAGGTTTAGCCACCTGTATTACTATCTCCTTATGTGGCTTGGTGTCAAATTTTGTTTGAGAACGCTCCTGTGAAGCGCCGTGGGACCTTTTACTATGTTAAGTTCGCTATATATAAGTTGTTGTATAACATCAATAAAAGAGTTCAGCTACATTTAATGCTTCAGTGGCAGTGTTGGCTCAGGAACTGACATGGTAATGGCGCTTTGTCTCTTGAGAAGGGGAGGTAAAGGTAGTAAGGCCCATGTTTCCCTGCAGAATTTTACTCCCACTTCAAGGAACGCTGAGGATAGCGGCTGTGAAACTTGCAGCCTAAACTGTCCGTCATCCTTTTAGAAGAAAACACAGCATGCTGCTCCTAGTCTATATTTCAGAAGATTTTAAAACTGTGGTCTGGGAGATTTCAGGGCGCATACTGAATACAGGATGTTCAAATGCTCTACATTCTAACACAGGATGTTTGCTGTCTACCTATATAGGATTACATAGGACATACAGCCCAACCAGTCCATGCCGGCGTTTATGCTCCACACGATTTTCTCCTTTAGTAGGGATTTCATTATTTTTCCTACCACCAATGTTAAGCATCACTGGTCTATAATTCCTTGGACATGTTCTATTCCCCTTCTTAAATATTGATGTTGCGTTAGCTATCCGCCAGTCCTCTGGCACTACACCTTTTTCTAACAAATTATTAAATATGCATAGTAATGCCTCTGCTATCTCTTCCCTAGATTCTTTTAAAATGCCTGGATTCAATCCATCCGGACCAGGGGTTTTAGCCTCTTTGAGTTTGATTAGTTTATTTAATATATCCCCTTTTTTTATTTTAAATGCACTTATCTCATTACTAATCTCATCATCCAATGTCATGTCCACCTGTTCTATCTCCCTGGTAAATACTGAAGCAAAATAATTATTTAATATTTCTGCCATCACTCTATCATTACCTGTGGTATTATCCTGTCTATCCCTTAATGGCCCTATTCCCATCCCAACCTTCCTTTTTTATTGATGTGCCTATAAAATATTTTGTTTTATGTTCCTCGATAATTTAATTTCATAGTTCCTCTTTGCCTCCCTAATTTTTTTTGACTTCTCTCCTAATCTTCTCGTATTCTCCCTTATCATGCACACCCCTGCTGTCTATGTACTTAATGTATGCCTCTTTCCTTACCCTCAATTGTTCCCTTATGGCTTTATTCATCCATGGAGTCTCATTATTGTTTAGTTTATTCTTTCCTTTTAGCGGAATATATTTTTCCTGCACTCTGTTGAACACCGTTTTAAATGCTTCCCATTGCTGTTCTACCTCGTTGTTTGCCAATACAGTCTATCTAAGCGATTCCTTTAGAATGAAGACAACTATGACCATTAATACCATTCAAGAAGCCCCTTAACATTGACTAGCTGGATTATAACTTTGATATAATGCACAACCACTTGAGCTGCCTCCTACTCTGGTCAACTGGTCACATTTTAACATTTTCTTCACTGATTATTTCTGTGCAAGTTAAGCCAAATCCTGGCTGAAGATTTCCACTGAAGGTAAAGAAAATGACTGAACTGTTGCATTTGATGAATTTCAATCTGTTTTCTCTTCCACTTCTAGTGCCTGGTTATCACAACCATTTACAGCCAGTGTTATTTTAACACTGTAATGTCCATCCCCTATGTGTTTCTCTGAATTATCAATTAGAATGTTGTCTGCTTTTGATGTATGTAGTTTGTTTTCCGTGACGCAGTCTTTACATCCTTTGTTGCGATATGGAAACACTGGCTGTTCATGTGAGCTTGTACTCGATCCACTTAGATAATTCTCAATGGCGCTCGCACAGTCCAATCTCTCCATAGCCACCATTATGTTGTATAAATCCTTTAGCGTGCCATTCTGTTCTTCAAATTTTTCTAGTGTCACTGCTGCAGGACTCCCTTGGCATGAAAAGTAGCTGTCCAAACAAAAGGGGTATTTTTTAAATTTAGTGTTAGATATTTAAATCAGAAAGCTTAATAAGCCACTACACCAGGTATGTCATATCTGCAGTAGGCAACATCATCCACTGGACTGCCAGTCTATGAAGCATTAGTGGAGTATTGTGCTGGATGTGGTCACTTACAAAAAACAGTGAAAAGGATTGAGAAACATAAAAGAATGAAAGACTAGCATTTATATAGCACCTTTCACATCCTCAGGACATCCCAAGGCACTTTACAGCCAATGAAGGGCTTTTGAAGTGTAGTCACTGTTGTAATTTAGGAAACGCGGCAACCAATTTACGCACAGCAAGGTCAATCTCTGTCAAGGTCAAGGTCACTAAGTTCAATCTGTGGTCTGAGCTGTGTTAGATGATGTCAGTCAGGGCATCCTGTTAATTACTACAATTAGCACTGTTGTAATGTTGGAAATGCAGCATCCAATTTTGCGCGTAGCAAGGTCCCACAAACAGCAATGAGATAATAACCAGATAATCTATTTTAGTGGGAGCCAATATAGGTCCGTGAACACAGGAATGATGGGTGAACGGGACTTGGTGCGAGTTAGGATAAGAGCAGCAGAGTTTTGGATGAGCTCAAGTTTACGAAGGGTGCAAGGAGGGAGGCCGACCAGGAGAGCATTGGAATAGTCGAGTCTAGATGTAACAAAGGCATTGATGAGGGTTTCAGCAGCAGATGAGCTGAGGCAAGGGCATAAGAATTAGGGGCAAGAGTAGGCCATACGGCCCCTCGAGCCTGCTCCGCCATTCAATAAGATCATGGCTGACCTTTGACCTAAACTCTACTTTGCTACCCGATCCCCATATCCCTTGATTCCCCATGAGTCCAAAAGTCTATCTATCTCGAGAGATGGGCAATGTTACAGAGGTGGAAGTAGATGGTCTTGGTTATGGAAAGGATATGTGGCTGGAAGCTCAGCTCGGGTCAAATAGGACGCCAAGTTTGCGAATGGTCTTGTTTTGCCGCAGTGACCAGGGAGAGGGGTGGAACCATGGCGCTATCTATAGAAGAGCAGGAGAGTTCTGGTGTCTTTGCCAACACTCATCCCACAACCAACACCACCAAAACACATTAACTAGTCATTAATCTCATTGTGAGAGCTCGCTGTGCGCAAATAGGCTGCCATGATGCTCCTACATTCCAACAGTGACAACACTTCAGAAATACTTCATTGGTTGTAAAGCGTTTTGGGTAGTCCTGAGGATGTGAAAGGTGCATTTATATAGCTTTTTCTCCCCACAAACTACAAACAAAGAAGCAGACAAGGGAGGGAGCTATAAGAAGACTTGCATTTATGTAGGGCCTTTCACACCCACCAAACACCTCAAAGCGTTTTACAGCCAATGAAGTACTTTTGAAGTGGAGTCACTGCTGTAATGTGGGAAATGCAGCAGCCAATTTGCGCACAGCAAGGTCCCACAAACAGCAATGTGATAAAGACCAGATAATCTGTTTTTGTTATGTTGGTTGAGGGATAAATATTGGACAGGACGCCAGGGATAACTCCCCTGCTCTTCGAAATAGTGCCATGTGATCTTTTACAGGGCCTCGGTTTAACGTCTCATCTGAAAGACAGCACCTCCCTCAGCACTGCACTGGAGTGTCAGCCTAGCTTTGTGTGTTCAGGTCCCTGGAGTGGGACTTGAACCCACAAACTTCTGACTCGGAGGCAAATGTGCTACCCACTGAGCCACGGCTGACACTATAGGTGTAGAAATTATACATATGTGCTTGTCAGACCTTGATTTTTCCCTTCATAAAATTGTGCGCTGTTGAGCACACAAGTGGAATTTCCAACCAACGGAATTTTTAAAATCACCCTAAAACTTTATTAGTTTGTGATTACATGGATGGGGGGTGGGGGTTAGGAAGTCTGTTCATGATGTTCCAGCCATCATGAGTGTGGGGCAGGCTTGATGGGCCAGCTGATCTTTTCCTTCCTGTCATTTTTATATGTGATTATGTGACGGCCCAATATAAATAGATTAAGATTTGATATCCATCTGAAACCTGGCCTTTGCTAAATTACAAATTATTTCTATAAAATCTCTCACTAGATTGGGAAAATAAAATCCTTGCACTTCAGGCAGCAGTGAAAGCAGCTCCAGAAATCTCAGGCCCCAAGAGTTTAAGGTTTGTGATGAGTTTTCATGAGCAGCAAAGCAAATCCCAAAACTCAAGACCATAATCCCACCTCCTGCCTGGTTTAAGACTTGGTAAAAGGTGGTAACCCTACATAGAGCATGAACATGCATAAATCTACAGAAGTTTCTGTAGTACAGCCAGGAGCCACACACTTACCCACTTCTGTTTCGATGCAGGATCCCTCACGAGTTGTTTGAGCAGCTTCAGATGCTTCTTGAACCTTGTACGGTTACCGGCAATGACTGGCGCAAACTAGCTTCACAACTAGGCCTTTGTGGAACAATGATTCGGGGTAGGACTTCCATCTTCCAGTCTGTCCCAGCCCTGACCCCATAGTGAACTTAAGGACTGCCACCATGCTGCATTCCTCCAATTCGGATCTTTTTGGAGCCTTTATCTTGCAGGTTGATACAACCTCTTTAACTGGATCATCCTGAAAAAATGGTATCTCACCGAGAGCCTCATTATTGAAATACATGGAACGGCGTGAAGTTGCTGTACTTACCTGATAGATACACACTAAACCCAACAGAAAAATTTAGAGCTTGTGCAAGTAAATATTTAACAACATGCTAAGTCTTAATTCTTGTCAAACAACCTCTCTGATATTGAAAATTAACTTTAGCTTTTAATTATTGTTGGAGATTTAAAAAAATAAAAAATATTAAATAACAATGTTATTTTACTTTTACTTTCTGTCCCTTTTTATCTCTCTCCTAATCCAATCTTTCTTTCCCTCTCTTTCTTTATTTTGCTTTCTGTACCTGATTTGACATTGAATTCACTTCCTGGTTCAGACTTTGCACTGCTCATTAACGGCTCTTCAATCTAATTAGTTAAGGAGATAAACAGTTGCTTGACATGTTCGCACAGGTCCCAGATGCCTTGTAGAGAGTGCAGCACTTTTTCAACATGCGTTCCCATGATATCATAGGCATGGACTGTTGGTGCACTCACCTATTGCAGTGATATTTCTCTGGCATCTTAATAGTAGCACACCTTGTGTTTGTCTCATGGGAACGAAGAATCTCTGTGTATTGATCTTCCAGACCCTATGCAGAAGGAGATGCAAGATTTTGATCAATTAGGAACATAGGAACAGGAGTAGGTCATTCAGCCCTTCATCCTGTTCCGCCATTCAATTAGATCATGGCTGATCTGTATTTTAACTCCATCTACCCACCTTGGCTCCGTAACCCTTAATACCCTTGCCTAACAAAAATGAGCTAGAATGTCTTCGACTCAACCTTTTCACCACAGGTTAAGGACACTATTCTCCCCATAAAAATACTGCTCAAACTATCAACCAACAAAATTATACTTATTTATTTAGAAGGTCTTTTTCTCTCTTTTTTCTTGGTGGCACTGCACTGTGAATCACCCATGATTGAACACGTGGGTGAGTGACATACTTCCAGACCTCTGCCACTGCCGCCCAGACACTAGAGGGTAAGTTTTCCGATTGTGAACTACCAGTTGTGCACTCCCGTTGAGAACCCTCACTCACTGGGAGTGCGTAGTGGGAAACTGCATGCCTGCAGCTCACTTTTGGATACAGTATCTCAGGTTGTGTGCGATTTCCAAATACTCACTCGCAGTGAGCGAAGCTCCCAATTGAGTGCACAAAATCAAATCAAATGACTCAAATGTGTGTACGGTATGAGACCTCTTTCCCTATGAGAACAACCATCATTTGCTGGGCATCTCTCAACAGCAGCACTACTGAGATAAAGAACTGGCCTAGAAATTCAGTTGTTTGCACCAGCCGCTAGCACCTTAGGAGGAGGAGAAGTGGGGCGCTAAGCGGCTAGCGCCCGGGCGCGGCGCGATCTGCGCCTCTCGCGAAATTCAGTTAAGATTTAGCGGCGCAAAACCTGACGTCATTTCATGGTGCAACGCCCTTTGTGCGCCCCGAACCGGAAATTCAGTGGCTCCGGCCTATTGTGTGCCTGGCGCCCCCCGCGACTGATAGAGGGGAACGGTTCCCAGTTGCCGCAGGGGGGCGCTAATTAAAGGGGACTCCTCCTGCAGTATAAATGGTGGCCATTTTGCTCCATTACCATCTCCTTTTGCCTTGCACCATCATCCCTTTTGTCTTTTAATCTCTCCTGCCTTCCATCCTATCACAGACCTTCCCTTTTGTCCTTTCCTCCCCTCCCCCCTTTCCTGGGCCCACACTTGCTCCAAAATCTGTTACTTCTCCAACTTTTTCCAGTTCTGACGAAGGGTCACAGACCTGAAACGTTAACTCTGTTTCTCTCTCCACGATGCTGCCTGACCTGCTGGGTATTTCCAGCATTTTCTGTTGTTTGAGATAATGGGAACTGTTCATGTTGTGTCAGTACCTTTCTACCTAGACACAATTTAGGACTCAGAACTCAGAGATTCAAACATGAAGTGCTTTATTGGAAGGAAAGGAAGTTCTGGAAAGTTCCGAACAAAGAGAGCTAAACTTAACAGAGAACACCCAACCATTTATCTCCTGTGACAGCGCCACCACAGGTGGAAGGAGAACACACAATAGAACACACAATACATAACATTTCCTCCCCTCTTAAATGGAAGGTCCACATTATTCCTCAACAGGTAAGTTACTTTCAATGCACTCAACGAACCTAGGGTAGAGGTAAACTGCCTCAAACCCTGACTTTACCCTGGGGTTTATTCTGCCCCAGTCTTGTGGGTAAGTCACTAAGCCTACAGATCCAAGCGTCTTGGAGGCCGCCGCTCTCTGACAGGATACCGGCGGTCATCGCTGGCTTCCACAGCAGTAGGCATTGACACAGGCCTGGATGGAGAAGGTGCCTGTGTCAGTCAAAAGTCGGGAGTTTGCACAGGTGGAACAGTCTCTTTGACTTCCTGTGTTGGAGAAGAGCACTGTGGCAAAGGATGCTGGTTTGCGGTATCATCCGGAAACAGTTCAGGCCAACCAGCCGTTGGAGCCTCTGTGGCTGTCTCTGCTCCTAGCAACAGTTGATCTGTGTGTCTTCTCCAGACTACGTCCTCAGCAGTCTCAACCGTGTAAGACACAGGGCCCGTCTGCGCGATCACCGTAGCAGGAACCCATTTCGATCCAGTGTTGTAGTTTCGAGCTAGGACGTGCTCTCCAGGGTGAAACCGTCTCTCCTTGGCTCTTTTCAACTTGAGCTTGTTGTTGACAATGGACAACCTGTTCTGCCCTTGGAGGTTTGAGTAAGTCAAAACTTGTCCGCAACTGCCTCTTCATCATGAGCGAAGCGGGGGAAGTTTTGGTTGTGGCATGCGGCTCGTTCCTGTAGGACAACGGGAAGCTGTTCAGACGTTGGTGGATTGAGCCCTGACCTTGCGATGCCTTCAAGGCGTGCTTCAAAGTTTGCACGAACCTTTCTGCCTGGCTGTTAGTAGAGGGATGATAGGGCGCAGACCTGATGTGTTGGACACCATTCACATGCAGGAAGGTTGCAAACTCCTGTGATACAAATTGTGGACCATTGTCACTTACGAGTTGTTCCGGTGAGCCATAACGGCTGAACATCTCACCAAGTTTCTCAATTGTTTTCTCTGCCGTGGTAGACCTCATCACAGCGACCTCCGGCCATTTGCTACGAGCATCCACAACCACCATAAACATCTTCTCTTCGAAAGGACCGGCGAAGTCCACATGTACTCGCTGCCACACTTCTGCAGGCCAATCCCAGGGGTGTAGGGTTGCCAGCTGTGGAACATTCCGGACCCTTTGACATGAGGAACATGTTTTGGCTTTCTCCTCAATATTCCCATCGAGACCTGGCCACCAGAAGTAGCTTCTTGCCATTTCCTTCATCCGAACCATCCCACTGTGGCCTGTATGAAGTTGTTGCAGTATAGGTTCCCTCAGAGGTGGCGGAATGATGACACGGCGTCCCCAAAGAAGACAACCTGCCTGGACGGAGAGCTCATTTCTTTTTGAAACTAGGAGAATCTCCTGTAGCTCTCCCTCGAATGACATCGTCCATTACCTCAGACAGGACTGGATCATTGCGGGTGTACCTTCGCACCTGAACTGCAGTGACCGGTGCTCCCTCCACTTGTCTAAAGTAGAAGATGTCTATCTGACGAGGCTCTGGGGGAGTAACAGGCAAGGGTAGCCTCGAGAGACCGTCTGCGTTGCCGTGCAAGTCTGATTTGCGATATTTGATGTCGTATGTGTGTCCTGACAACAGTAAAGCCCACCTTTGCATCCTGCTTGCAGCGAGAGACAGAATTCCGGTGTGGGGCCCGACGATTGAAGTCAATGGACGGTGGTCCATCAGGAGTGTGAACCTTCTCCCAAACAGGTACTGATGAAATTTTCGAATTCCAAAAATGATTCCCAAGGCCTCGCGCTCGATCTGCGCATAGTTACTCTCGGCCTTGTTCAAGGTGCGTGATGCGAAGGCGATAGGTTTCTCTTCACCCGAAGGCATGATGTGGGATATGACTGCTCCCACACCATATGGTGATGCATCACATGCTAGCTGCACGGGCAGCTTTGGGTCGAAGTGTGTCAGGACCTCTGATTTCAGCAATGCTTTCTTTGCTTGGGCGAAAGCTTCGTTGCACAGTTCAGTCCATTTCCATGTTTTGCCTTGACATAGCAACTGATGTAACGGCTTCAGCAATGTTGCTAAGTCTGGAATAAACTTCCCATAGTAGTTAAGTAGCCCCAGAAATGAACATAACTGGCTCACATTCTGGGGTGCTGGGGCCTCCACGATCGCCTTGACCTTTGACGGCGCCTTATGCAGGCCAGTAGCGTCAATCACATGCCCCAGGTACTCAACTGAAGACTGAAAGAATTCACATTTGTCTTTACGAACTCTGAGTCCGTACTCTTTCAGTCATTGTAGTGTCGCATCCAAGTTCAGAAGATCCTCCTCATTTGTCCCAGTGACAAGGATGTCGTCCAGGTAGCACTGGACTCCTGGCAGTCCACTCAAAATCTGATCCATTGCCCTTTGGAATAGAGCAGGGGCCGACGTAATTCCAAACGGAAGGCGGCAGTACCTGTATAGCCCCTTGTGTGTCACAATTGTCAGCAGCTCCTTTGATTTGTCATCGACATGCATTTGTAGATAAGCCTGGCATAAGTCTATTTTGCTGAACTTTTGCCCTCCGGCCAGGCCCGTAAAAAGATCATCAATGAGGGGAAGAGGGTACTCTTCCACAGACAGCACCGGGTTAATAGTCACTTTAAAATCCCCGCAGATTCGAACAGATCCATCCTTTTTCAGGACAGGAACAATGGGTGTGGCCCATTTGCTCACGCTCACAGGCTCCAGGACTCCATTCTCGACTAAGGCCTCCAAGTTAGCCTCAACTTTTGGCCTAATTGCATAGGGTACAGGTCGGGCTTTGTGAAACTTCGGCTTGCTGTCAGGTTTAATGTCCAGTCTCACGCTGATCTTTTTCATGCTCCCAAGTTCCCCATTGAAGAGTTCTGCATGTTTGTTTAACACTGCAGTCAGACCTGACTCCCCTTTTGACATCATGCGGACTGCAGGCCAGTCCAGCGTGATTTTCTCTAGCCACGCACGTCCCAGTAGCGATGGGTAATTTCCCTTTACCACATATAGTGGCAGTTTTGCAGTCTGTCCGTTCAATTTAACTGTCACCTCAATGACTCCTCTCATGGGCACAGGTTCGCCGGTATACGTCTTTAGCACAATGTTTGTTGGCTGAAGGGTAAGATGCTTTAGCATTTTGTTGTAGGCAGTGTCTGAAACAAGGGACACAGCCGCGCCTGTGTCCACCTCCATCTGCACTGATTGTCCCTCCACCAGTGGTGACACCCAGTAGCCATTTGAATCACCTGCAACAGTCAGTATGTGCACCTCTTCCTCCTCCGAGGTGTCGCTCCCCTCTGTTTTGCTTGTTCCATCATACTGCACTGAATGAACACTCTTTTTCCTCTCTTGTCCAAATACAGACATTTTGCTTCCATGCTTCCCAGCTCTGTCTGTTCTTTTTTTACCTCTACATGTGCGTTCAATGTGACCCTTTTTGCCACAATTTCGGCATTCCAGCTCCGTACACCAGCAGTCATTAGCGTGATGGCCCGTTTTCCCACAACGGTAACATGTGCTGTTCCGCGCACCTTTAGGCTCAGACGACACCTTGTGAACTCTCCCTGTTGAACTCAACTGGTGAGCCTCCTTTTCCGCCATCTCCATGGAGACACTAACTTCAATGGCCTTTTCAAGAGTAAGGTTGTCCTCAGTAAGAAGGCGCTTCTGTGTGGCTGCATTTTGCAGACCACACACAAGTCTGTCTCTAATGGTGTCATTCAGCACCTCCTTGAACTGGCAGTGTTCCGACAACCTTTTTAAAGCAGCAATAAACATCGTCACTGATTCACCCTCCTCTTGATTCCGTTTGTGAAATCAAAATCTCTCAGCAATAACCAAAGGTTTTGGTGAAAAATGTGCTCCAAGAATTTCCACTAGTTGCTTATATGTTTTAGTTCCTGGCTTATCTGGCTGCACGAGGCTGCGAAGTAAATTGAATGTCTTCGGCCCGATTACACTCAAAAAGGTAGGCACGACCTTTTCATTTGCCACCGCATTCGCCAATACAAAATAGTCAAAACGTTCCGTATATGCGCTCCATTGCTCCACATTTTCATCAAAATCACCGATGTTTCCTAATATAGTAGCCATCTCACGTTTCAAATTAAATTTTCTGTTTACTCACTGCACCCGTAACGTACGCAGATTCATCCGCTCCTCGTTGCCACTTGTTGTGTCGGTACCTTTCTACCTAGACACAATTTAGGACTCAGAACTCAGAGATTCAAACATGAAGTGCTTTATTGGAAGGAAAGGAAGTTCTGGAAAGTTCCAAACAAAGAGAGCTAAACTTAACAGAGAACACCCAACCATTTATCTCCTGTGACAGCGCCACCACAGGTAGGAGGAGAACACACAAAAGAACACACAATACATAACAGTTCAGAAACATAATTGCAAGAGTTCCAAAGTTACCAGATGTATATCTGGATTCTGCACATTCAAAAACTGAAAACATTTACATCCAAATCAGACACACAGACTCATGTCTGAACCCGTGACCCCTTGTCCTACTCTTGTGATTTAGATTAAAGCAGTTTTCTGCATTTACCTTTTCTGTTCCGTTACCTTATAAGCTTCTACAAGATCACTTCTCAGACCTCCTTTCGTGGCTGAAAGCTTGAATCTCTCTAGCTTTTCTTATAGATTGTCACTAAGAATCAACCTCGTGGCTTTTATCTGCACTGCCTGTAGCCCTGGAATGTATCTCTTATGTCTGAGTGACCAGAACTGGGGACAGTGTGGTCTGACCAGACACTGTACAGTGTGATCACAACTCCCTCTGACTTGTGTTCTACTCTTTTTGCTATGTGGTTTAACGTTCTATTGGCTTTATTGATTGGTGTGCAGCGTTGGTTGGGTATGTTGAGTATTGCGTCTACTAAGACATAGGTCTCTTTCAACACCATTTGTGTATCTCTGTCAGACATTTTTCCATCCAAAGTGCAGTACTTTACACCAGTCTGCATTAAATTTAATTTGCCCCCAGAATAAGATCAGGCAAGAGTGATGTGACAGAATGAAGAACTCGCAAAAGAATGAAACGTTGACGCATTGTGCTGTTATGTGGCTGTTACTGCAATCCAGAATACAGAAGTAGTTTGAAGAAATGCAATTGAACTAGCATCTTAAGGATATTCTGTTAGTTCTCCTCCCTTTGTAGTTCCCAACAGCTCATGCACTATTCACCAGTTAAGAATACTGCTTCTGAGTTTCTGCTAATTCCACTCTGCAATTGATTACTAGGATGAGAGCATCCTGTGGTGACTTGTCTATTTCCCCTTCTAGAAGCTGAGGAGATGCCTTGCCATCTTCTGACCTCTCTCCTTAGGCCACATCAGGCTGTGTCTCATTTCTTGGCATTTTTAACAATTGCAAAATAGCAGTAACGTCTACCAAATTTCATAATTGGACCTAACTCTGAGGGAGGAATGGCAATATCACCTTCAGTTTATTTTTGGAGCATTATTTCCTATTTTTAAACTTAAGCTAAAAATAAATGCTAGGGCAGGGATGATTCATGATGTTATCACATCCCTGCTTGTGTTAATGCACAAACCTTTTACAAACCTGATAAAGCATCCAGTAAGACAGGCTGTCAGCAAAGCTCCTTTCAGAATAATCACCAAGAGATGGCATTGTGGGTCGCTGTGGCTATTTATTCATACATGGCCATAGTTATAGGACAGGATCCCTCCCCCCACAATACCTGACATAGTGAGGCCCTGATGTCATTTGGAGCAGGCGCTGAGCAACCCATCTCAATAAAAGGGGGGAAAGTCACATGCCAACCAGTGGTTGATTAAACAGCTGCACTCGGGTGAAGATATTTGTCCCCAGGAAGAGATGCAGAAGGAAGTGGGGTTGAAAGATGGTAAGGAGATGTGATTGTTAAAGGATACAAGGAAGTTGGCAAAGATAGTCTTGTCAGTGATCAAGACCATGGGAGTGGAGTGGCCACAAGAGAAGATGAAGTCGAGGGGATGGCCATGAGTATGGGTAAGGGTTTATATGGAGGGAGAGGTTTAGGGAGAATAGACAATGGAATTTTCAAGGAAAGGCAAGAGGGGTGGAATGCAGTGAGGTGCTTGAAGTAGGAGAAGATGCCAGAGCAGTAGGGGGAAAGGCTATGTTGTGACTTGATGATGAGAGCTACACCACCACCAGGCTGTTTGGGTAGAGTAGGTGCTGGAAAGTATAACCAGGTAGGGAAGGTTTGGTAAGGGGGAAACTGTTGAGCTGTTTCAGTCAAACCCAGGCTGTCAATACAATCTTTCCACAATGAGGTCGTGGATGGCAAGGGCCTTGTTCGCAAGTGATATTCTGGAGGGCAATGTGGAAAGGGGACAGTGATTTGTTGGCAGAGTCCAGGGGACAGTAGGGGGGTGAAGGGTGAGCAGAACGGAAAGGAGATTGGTAAGGTTAGCCCTTATCTGGTGTATTGGGTGGGAAAGTTGTCAAGAGCGGAGGATGAGGCAGTTGGGTTTAGTACTCTTACAGCAATGAGTGCCTTGATGGGCAATGTTGATAGAGGCACAAAGAGTAGCTGTGGGCTTGTTCAAAGGGCATTGAAGCCTGCTACATGATAGGAAAGAAGGAAGGCTGAAGAGTTGAGATTGGTTGGGTTAGGGATCAGGGTGCTGGTGCGGTTAAATACCTGAAAGGGAAGAGATGAAAGATGGCATAGCCATGTGAGGGGAAAGGAGAGAGTTGAAGACCTGCTAGACTGTTTTTGGTGGTATTTGTTTTGGGAGAAATGTTGTCCAAGACACCTTGAGAACTCCATGTTCAACTTCAGATAGTGCTATAGGATTTTGAACAGGCAGAGGAGTGGGACCAGGTCACTTGGCAACTCTCATGGCTACCAAATAGTGTGTTGCATACGGGAACAGAGAAAAACCAAATTAACACAAAAAATCTCTGAACTAATAGTAAAGCCATTGTTTCACCATCAGTAAATGAAAGAAATGAATCAGGTTGCTGCATGTTCACCACTCCTGTATGCCCAAACAAAATGCAAGACCAAGTTTGTAAAGGCTTTTGCTATGGTACTGTTGGTAATGAATATGGGATTGAATTTCTGCGGGAGATCTCCCGATCATCTGGTGTTTATGCCGTTTGTCCAGGTTTCCCACATGCCTTCCACTGAGGTTATGACGGGCAATTGGGAGAATCCCTGCAGAAATTCAAACCCAACGTGTAACGACTGCAGGTTGAAGGTCCCAGGTTTGATTCTTGGGCTGTGCTGATTTAGCTGATCTCAGCGATGGTGGCCATTGCCATGCTACAATTGGCCTCAGTGCCCTGGGTTAGGAAAGATGTGACAAAAATGAAACATTCTATTGTATGATGGATTATTTATTGGAGTCTTTCTTGCTGGTCATAGCACACAACGTGGTTACGGCAAGCTGTTTCTCAAGCTGCTTAGAATACATATCTCAGATTGGCTGATAGACACACCACAGGATAAAGCCTTGATGTGCTGCCACTTTCCTCATTCAAGGTGGTCGATTGCTGTGCATGTTTGTTTGGCAGCTGTATTCGTGTGGGCAAATGCAATTTTGAATTCGATGAATACTTGACCATCTAAATGTTGTTATGAGAAATACTGTTTTAATGTCCTTTGTTTCAGGATATCTTCAAAGAAATCTGGGGCTATAGCTTGGCAGTATTGCAACCAGGCAGCAGCCAATCTGAATCATCTTGGCTAGCGAATTGCCACGTAAGAAGTAAACAACCATGTTTCAAGAGTCTGTTTAAGTTTGAAAGTTAACACAGGAATAGCATCTTTGCTGTCTTTGACATTTCAAAGGGATCAGTAAAAGATTGTAGTTACTGTAAATATACTAGTGGTCCTGAAATTCCGATGCCCACCATCCGCCGCCAGAAATGCAAGACTTAAGTTCGTCCTTATGCACAGGCGCTGACCTTGTTGAAAATCCCAGATGCATCTGTTTAGCATAATCCTGGATAGTACATTGACATGAGTCCTGCCAACAACTGACCTTAGAAGGCCGGGAAGCCTCATGGGGTTTGATGGTGGTGGGGGGGGGGGGGGGGGCGTGGTGGGTGGGGGTAGGTAGGATAATGCTGGTAGAGGAAGGTGGAGTGTGTCACCTTTTTAAAGGCAGCTTGAAGATAAACTGTCAGTCACCAGGAAATGGAGAAAGCAGCAGCAAAGGAAAGGAAGAATAGCCAATTATAGTAAGAGTGATTTGAAGCATTTCTTAAATGAGATAAGGTAAAGGAATGATGCACTTTTGGAGGTTAAAGGACAAAAGTCCACAAACTCTGTTGCAAGAGCTATTTGGAAGTGTTAGCATTAAGTGTAACCATACCCCAGCGGAGAGTTGGTGCCTCCAATATAGGAGGAGAAAATTGGCGAGTCCAAACAAACTAGACTTCCTTACCTTCTCAGTCGCAAGATACTTATGGATGACAAAGGCTATTCGGCCCATCTTAATTCATCCATCCAGAAACAACAGGGCAGGAAGGTGCCAATCACATGGCGAGCCCTTACCTTCAGATAAATACTTGAGCACCAGAAATGTGTCTGCGCTGTTTCCTCTGAAATCAAAGAGTTACACTGGTCCACAGAGGTTTCCTTGAAATGGCGCTTCATTGTATATTGCCCACTGCAGTGCACAGGGTGTGTTATTGAGAAAGTAGACCCAGATCTGGAAGTGGCTCTATTGAGTGGTCAATGGAGAACTGAAGATGGCTAACTGAAGCCACTTCTGGGCACATTCCTTTCCATTCTGCTCCAGAATACACATAAACAAACTAAAGACAGGTGAAAGACCAAAGTTATGTGAGAGTAATTTATTTTATTTGTGCCAAGTCACCAATCCTGAAAAGCCGCGAACTCAGTTACATTCACCAAGTTTGGTACATAAGAATCTAAAAAACACAAAAAAAGACTCTAAACCCACTCCTTTCACAGCCAATGTACGGTTTACACTATCAAGGGCTCTACCTCACCCATTTAATCTCCTGAGGGAAGGCTCTGCATAAATATATTCTGATCTCCTCCCAAGGTGTTAAAGTGAACTTCAGAATGTCCATCTATCTCACGTCTCCAGTTTTGTTTATCCTGGGTGCTTTCCACAAATGACATTTCCTCAGGCTTAGGAGTACAGTTCCATCAGTATTTAATTATCTCTGCCTAATCTTGTTCATGTAACCTTCAATCACATTCCTCCCTGGATATTTAGCCAGCTGATTTTTTAAGGAGTTACCTAACTACTTTTCTGGGAGTCTGTTCTATATATTCAGTACCCTGAGAGATAACAATTACTTCTGATCCCTAGTCTCCCTTGAGGCCTATTAATGTTCTACCTGTGTCCTGTACTGCTGCTATCAGAAAGGTACACATCCTGTTCACATGTACAATATCTTTAGTGCTCACCTGGATCATGTCTCTCTCGCTATTATTTTCTCTAGTAAAAGATAAGTTCAACTTTGAGCCTCTCCGAAACTTGGAGCCCGAAGTTCTGGAATTATCTTTCTTGCACTACACTCGGCCTTTTCCAGTGCTTTGTTATCCATCTGAAGGTTAAACTTCATGGTAGGATCTTTCCATGGAGCTGCTCCCACTCTGCTGCCGTAACTTTGCCATATAATTACCTATAAAGGACATTTGGTTTTATCAAGGTACGTTACTTTAAACTTGTATAGGTCATTTGGAATAATATGGGCTGGGAATTTCTTTGAAGCTGCTCCTGCTCCACTGCTGTAACTTCACAGGATTGCTGCCACACATCCTGTGGTCCGTGCTTCAACTGTAAGGAGTGGCAACAGTTTGCAGCACAGTATGACTTTCAGCACATCACATCCAGTCCTTTGTATGCTCAGTCGAATGGTAAGGCAGAGAAAGGTGTTCAAGTTCTCAAACAGCTACTGAAGAAAGCAACAGAAAGCAAGTCTGATCCTTATCTCGCCGTGCTGAGCTACCGAGCCTCACCTTTAGACTCTGGTTCTTCACCTGCTGAACTCCTAATGGGTCGCAAGTTGCGCACCACGCTACCCTGTTGTGCAAAAGAAAAGCAGAGTAAGGAACTGAGACAGAGACTTCAACTGTTAAAGCTGAAACAGAAATCATACTATGACAAGTCATCCAAAACTCTGAAACCATTGACAAGGGATGATGTCAGGATTGAGGATCCAGATGCATGGAACAGGAAAGCTACAGTTCTTGAGGAAGTAGGACCAAGGTCATACACTGTTAGAACTGAGGAAGGACAGATTCTCAGGAGGAACCGCCGTTCCCTCCTGAAAACACAAGAAACTATCCAAGAGCAAATCGATGACAATGCCGCAACTGAATCTTGTCACTCACCACCAGAACAATCTAACACAAACACACATACAGGCTCTAATGAAAACACATCAGACTTGCCTGTGCTGAGAAGATCCACACGTGAAGTAAAAAAGCCTGATAGACTTAATCTTTGAGTATAAAGTAAAGCTTTGAAAATGTGTTGACTGTTGTGAAAATGTTTATGTTTATAGAGCACTAACAAAAGTGTTACTGATATCATCTTTATCGTGTTTCTTGAAAGTTGATTGATATTGATTTTGTTTAACCTCAAAGAAAAGGGGATGTAATGATCAGTAACATGTCATTCTAGAATGGTACACTAGGTGGAGCTGTATGTATATAAGAGTGGGGCTACCCACAATGCACTAGGCTACCCACAAGGCACTAGTCAAGATGGATGCTGTACAAGTCCACATGGCTGAATAAAGTGACTAGCTCAAGCTAGCTGTTCATAATAAGAATGTCTATTTATTTATGAACATAACAAGGAGGTGAGGTACTCGCTGCAGAATACCTAGCCTCTGACCTGCTCTTGTTGCCACAGTATTTATGTAGCTGGTCCAGTTAAGTTTCTGGTCAATGGTGACCCCCAGGATGTTGCTGGTGGGGGATTCGGCGATGGTAATGCCATTGAATGTCAAGGGGCGGTGATTAGATGCTCGCTTGTTGGAGATGGTCATTGCCTGGCACCTGTGTGGTGCAAATGTTACCTGCCACTTATCAGCCCAAGCCTGAATGTCGTCCAGCTCTTGCTGCATGTGGGCATGGACTGCTTCATTATCTGAGGAGTTGCGAATGGCACTGAACACTGTAGGGTCATCAGCGAATATCCCCATTTCTGACCTTATGATGGAGAGAAGGTCATTGATGAAGCAGCTGAAGATGGTTGGGTCTAGGACACTGCCTTGAGGAACTCCTGCAGCGATGTCCTGGGGCTATGATGATTGACCTCCAACCATCACAAGCATCTTCCTTTGTGCTGGGTATGACTCCAGCAAGTGGAGAGTTTTCCCCTTGATTCCCATTGACTTCAGTTTTACTAGGGCTCCTTGATGCCACACTCGGTCAAATGCTGCCTAGATGTCAAGGGCAGTCACTCTCACCTCACCTCTGGAATTCAGCTCTTTTGTCCGTGTTTGGACCAAGACTGTAATGAGGTCTGGAGCCGAGTGGTCTTGGCGGAACCCAAACTGGGCATCAGTGAGCAGGTTATTGGTGAGTAAGTGCCGCCTGATAGCACTGTCGATGACACCTTCCATCACATTGCTGATGATTGAGTGTAGACTGATGGGGCGGTAATTGGCCGGATTGGATTTGTCCTGCATTTTGTGGACCGGACGTACCTGGGCAGTTTTCCACATTGTCAGATAGATGCCTGTGTTATATATTGTACTGGAACAGCTTAGCTAGAGGCGCGACTAGTTCTGGAACACAAGTCTTCAGCACGACAGCCGGGATGTTGTCGGGGCCCATAGCCTTTGCTGTATTTAGTGTGCTCAGCCGTTTCTTGATATCACGTGGAGTGAATCGATTTGGGTGAAGAATGGCTTCTGTGATGGTGGTGACCTCAGGAGTAGGCCGATATGGATCATCCACTCGGCACTTCTGGCGGAAGATGCTAGCAAACGTTTCAGCCTTGTCTTTTGCACTCACGTGCTGGGCTCCACCATCATTAAGGATGGGAATATTCATGGAGCCTCCTCCTCCTGTTAGTTATTTAATGGTCCACCACCATTCACGACTGGATGTGGCAGGACTGCAGAGCTTTGATCTGATCCGTTGATTGTGGGATCACTTAGCCTTGTTTATTGCATGCTGCTTCTGCTTTTCAGCATGCATGTAGTCCTGTGTTGCAGCTTCCCCAGTTTGGCACCGCATTTTTAGGTACACCTGGTGCTGCTCCTGGCATGCTCTTCTACACTCCTTATTGAGCCAGTTGGTCCCCTGGCTTGGTGCTAATGGTAGAGTGAGGGATATGCTGGGCCATGAGGTTACAGATTGTGGTGGAATACAATTCTGCTGCTGCCCCACAACGCCTCATGGATGCCCAGTTTTGAGCTGCTAGATCTGATCTGAATCTATCTCTTTTAGCACGGTGATAGTTCCACACAACACGATGGAGGGTGTCCTCAGTGTGAAGCCGGATTTCATCTCCACAAGGACTATGCTGTGGTCACTGCTACCAATGTTGTCATGGACAGATGCATCTGCAACAGGTAGATTGGTGAGGACGAGGCCAAGTAGGTTTTTCCGTCATATTGGTTCTCTCACCACCTGTCTCAGGCCCAGACTGGCAGTTATGTCCTTCAGGACTCAGCCAGCTCGGTCAGTAGTGGTGCTACCGAGGCACTCTTGGTGATGGACATTGAAGTCCCCCACCCAGAGTACATTCTGTGCCCTTGCTTCTTCCAAGTGGTCAACATCTGAGGGAGGGCGGTAGGTGGTAATCAGCAGGTTTCCTTGCCCTGAAGCCATGCGACTTCATGGGGTCCGGATTCAATGTTGAAGACTCCCAGGGCCACTCCTTCCCGACTGTATACCACTGTGTAATGTATGTACCTTTAAGGGGGGAACTATTTTCCTATTTACTACAGCTCATGTATACTGTAGTACTGGCAGTGACCACACCTGTATATAACGCTGAGTAGTAATCTGTTGTTTCAGTTGCAGTTTGAACCACGTTGAGTAAACACCTGTTGTACCATTCTCTGCAGTCCTTTTCTTATTATTACACGGACGTAACAGTGGCGATGAGCAAGTTCGAACCTACCTGCAACTCTGCATCACCTCCCAGGGATTCGCTCCTGGAGAACAGTGGAAGAAGGTCGAGTCCAGAAGCACGGGCGTCGACCACGGGCAACTGCCCAGTCATCCAGCGGAGATTTGAGCATTGCAGGGGAGGCTGTTGAGAGCCAGGCTTAGCTTTCCAGTCATGGTGGTCCAGCGAAACGGGCTGACAACAGGTACTGCGCAGAACCTTCCCGGACAGCGACGGGCTAGAGCCCGACCGAGCAGCACAGAAAAAGGCCGAGCAGCGTCGATGGGGGAGAGAGAGAGGGCAGAGTGCACAGGGCGCAGCCGGTGTTCACGACCGAGCGGCGTCAATGGGGGAGAGAGGCGAGAGAGAGCAGAGCGCAGCCGGTGGTCAAGGGCCGAGCAGCGTCAACGGGGGAGCAGAGGCGCGAAGGAAAACGCGAGGTGCTGCCATTGCCACGAGGACCACAGACAGCGGCGTTGGCAGCAGTGCAGGAGCAGCGCATGAAACCCACAGGGCGTCGCCATTTGCCACGAGGACCGCCGAGAGCGGCGTTGGCAGCAGCGCGGGAGACGCCATTTTAAGCCGCAGCGGGGAAGAAAGGAAAGCGCGGGAGACGCCATTTTAAGCCAGTCTAACCACACCCAAAAATGCTGAAGAGTGGCAGTATCACAGCATTCGACAATGAAGTCGAAGATTGGACGACATATGTCGAACGCATAGAAGTATACTGCAAGGCGAATGAAGTGCCAGATGACTATATACATTAGCTGAAATTAATCAATTATAAATTCAGTCTTTGAGGAGGCTTCCTGATTCTGTCCGGATAACGCCTCTTTGGGGTATCAGGTTCTTCTGGCAAAGTTGATTCGGGATCAACGTCGTTGTTTGGTTCGTCTGCTTCCAATATCACCGATTCTGAGGTAGATGCAATTGGTACTTTGGTTTCATCACCAGGTGTATAGGATCGCGCTGTAGATTTGACGTTTTCCAGTGACTCTAGAATCTGGTCAGCATGGCATCTTACAATGCTCTCTCCAACGTCCACGGTATACATTAGAGGTCCTTGCCGTGTGCAGATCCTTCCTGGCTGCCATTTCTCTGTGTGGTAGTCCCGGGCCAAAACTGGTTGACCTATCTTGAAACTCCTGGTTGGCCTTTCATTCATATTCTGAAACTGCCTGTTCTCCACATCTCTTCTGATGTTTGGCTTAACCAAATCCAAGCGGCATCTTAGTCTTCGATTGAAGAACATCATGGCTGGAGTTTGGTTGGTAACCGCATGTGTCGCATTCCGGTAGGCAAACAAGAAGTTATCCACCTTGTGTTGTAGGGGTATGTTTTCATTACACATTGCCTTGATAGCCTTCTTGAATGTTTGAACGAACCTCTCAGCCAATCCATTGGTGGCTGGATGATATGGGGCGGATGTGTAATGCTTAACACCATTGTTCTTTCAGAACCTCCGGAACTCTTCAGACACAAACTGTGGTCCATTGTCGGAGCAAATCTGTTCAGGCAGCCCATTTCTGGCGAATATGGTTCGTAAGACTGTGATAGTTTTTTCTGTGGTGGTTGAGGACATTTTTATTACCTCTGGCCACTTTGTGCATCCACCGCAATTAAAAACATCGAGTCCATAAATGGACCAGCAAAATCAACGTGTACCCTTTGCCATGGAGATGAGGGCCACTCCCATGGATGTAGAGGGGCTTGTGGTGGGGCGTTTTGAACCTTCTGGCATCCTGTACAGCTCTTGGTCATCTCTTCGATTTCTCTATCGATTCCTGGCCACCACACAAACGCTCTGGCTAAGTTCTTCATTTTTACCCCTCCCAGATGACCCTCATGAAGCTCATTGAGCACTCTATCCTTCAATTTGGGTGGAATTACTACTCTGGATCCACATATCAAGGTTCCTCGGCACACTGACAGCTGTTCTCTTCTCGGCGAGAATGCTGGCAACAGTGGTTCGCCATGTGCTGGCCATCCCTTCATCGTTAAATCATAGACCCTGGAGAGTGTCGGGTCATTTCGTGTTTCCTTTTCTATGTTTGCATTCGTCACAGGTAGACATTCGACTGTGGTCGAGTGGAATATCTCCACAGGATCCACTGCAGGTGCTTCTTCCACTGTCGGCAACGGTAGGTGCGACAATCCATCAGCATTCCCATGCTGTTTAGTTCCTTTGTACTCGATGTCATATTGGTGTGCCCCTAGGAAAAAGGACCACCTCTGTAGCCGTTGTGCTGTCATTATCGGGACGCCCTTCTTAGGGTTGAAAATGGAGACGAGAGGTTGATGATCAGTTAGTAGAGTAAATTTCTGTCCGTGCAGGTAGTGATTGAACTTCTTCACCCCCCACACCAGGCTGAGGGCCTCTCTGTCAATCTGGGTGTAGTTACGCTCGGCTGAAGTTAACGAGCGTGACGCAAAAGCTATCGGCCTCTCTGAACCATCAAGGAATTTATGTGACAGTACCGCCCCAATGCCGTAGGGAGACGCATCACACGCCAGTCTTATCGGTAGTGATGGGTTGTAGTGAGCCAATACTTCTCTTGAAGTGATCAGGCCTTTACACTTCTGAAAGGCCCGCTTACATTCATCGCTCCATTTCCATGCTACTCCAGTTTGTAGCAGGGAGTTCAGTGGGTGCAGAATTGTGGACAAATTCGGCAAAAACCTATGGTAGTAATTCACCAATCCGAGGAATGACCTCAGTTGCGACACATTTTCAGGTGCTGGAGCCTTAACTACCGCTTCAATTTTGTCAGGGGACTTATGTAACCCCTCTTCATCAATCACGTGGCCACAATACGATATTTGTTTCTTAAAAAACTCGCACTTGGGGCGATTGGCTCGTAGCCCATGTTCTCTTAGTCTAGTGAGCACCTGCTCTAGGTTGGCAAGGTGTTCACTGTCATTTTCACCTGTCACTAGGATGTCGTCCAAGTAACACTGAGTTCCCGGAATCCCTTGCAGGACTTGTTCCATCGCTCTTTGCCATATAGCTGGAGCTGATGCTACTCCGAATACCAGTCGATTATACTGGTAAAGACCTTTGTGAGTGTTTATCGTGAGATATTTCCTAGAGGATTCTTCAACCTCCATCTGCAAATATGCTTGCGCTAGGTCAATTTTTGTAAAACGTTTCTCTCCAGATAGTGAGGCGAAAATATCTTCTATCCTCGGAAGAGGATACTGTACTGTGTGAAGGACTGGGTTCACAGTCACCTTGAAGTCCCCACAGATGCGAACCTTCCTTGGCTCCTCAGACTTATTGTTTAATGTTTTCTTCATGACAGGAACGATGGCTGTCGCCCACTCGCTCCAGTCTACCTTAGATAACACGCCTGCATTCTCCAGATTCTCCAGCTCTGCCTCGACGGCTGGGCGAACTGCATACGGTACCGGTCTTGCTTTGAAAAACTTGGGAATTGCATTCTCTTCTATTTTTATCGAGGCGGTTACGCCTTTAAGAGTTCCCAGTCCTTGTTGAAATACCTCTTTAGCGTTAGCTAAGATTTTTGACAATCGTCCAGGTGTGACGTCGTCATCCTTTTTACCAGCCACAGTCAGTGCCTGAATGGAGTGCCAGTCTAAACTTATCTTTCTGATCCATTCACGTCCCAATAACGGTGGTCCACCATCTTGCAGTATGTACAGATATAATTTCTGTATTTCCTTGCCGTTGTATTCGACAGGCACCCTTATTTTCCCTCTGTGGTATACTTTCTGCCCTGTATATGTCTTCAAGACAATGGATGTGTCTTTCAAGTGTATGTGTGAGAATAGCCGCTCGTAGTCTCGTCGATTCATGACGGTCAGGGCTGATCCTGTATCCAATTCCATTTTCACTTGGGACCCTGCTATCGTGAGGGTGACCCAAATGGTGATTTCTCTTGTGGAATTTAAATCATTCTGCTATCAGCAGCGGTGTAGGATTTAGGTGTTCCTGTAGGATATCAACAATTTCATTAAAACTCTTCTCCATCGGTTTGACTAGAGTGATCAGGTTCCGCAATAGGCTGTACGTTCTTGCGCCCATTAAGTTTAGTAGTACCGATGCCTTTTTCTCATCGGCTACTTCATTTGCCTTGCAATATACTTCAACTCTTTCCACATACGTGGTCCAGTCTTGTATTTCATTATCGAAGGCAGTGATATTGCCAGTCTTCGGCATCTTGGAGATCTAAGATGGTGCCTCCCGCGCTTTGCTTTCTTCCCCGCTGGATTAAGATGGCGTCTCCCGCGCTTTCTGTCTTTTCCGCTGCTGCCAACGCTGTTGCTGGCGTTTTTATGCTTTGATGGTGACGCCCTATGGTCTTCGCGCACGTCCCCCTGCACTGCTGCCAATGCCGCTCTCCGCAGTCCCCGTGGCAAACTGCAGCTCCTCGCGGCGTTCTGCGCTTCTAATTTCTTTTTCTTTTATTTTAATTACTGTTCCCGTCGTCAGAGCAGACCCTATGGGACACTTTCCTCCCTCTTCTCGGGTCTGTACGCTGCCCGGCTTCGTAGCACCGGCCGCGCCCTGTGTGCTCCACCCTCTCTCTCTCTCTCTCTCTTCCCGACAATGTTGCTCGGCCCCGTTGAAAAGCCACCCAATCGAGCTCTAGCCCGCCGCAGCCCAGGAAGGATCAGTGTACTACCTGCCACCAGCCCGATTAGCTGGAACACCATAGACTGGAGAACCAAGCCCAGCTCTCGACAGCCTCTCTTGCAAATCTTCGAATTCGATGAATCAGAGGGCGGTTGCCCACGGTCGACGCCCGTTTCTTCTGTTTTTTTTGTTTTTTTGATTTCTTCCTTCTGGCTTCGACCTCTAATAATTTCGCTTCAGGGATGGATCCCCGTGAGGTGGTGCAGAACTGCAGGTAAGTTCGGATCTGTTCGTCGCCAATGTAATGTCCGTGTGTAATTGAGACACGGACTGCAGAAGTTGGTTATAACAGGTGTTTACTGAATGGAGACAAAACTGGAACTACTATACAAAGTTACTACACAGGCTTATATACAGGGGTGGTCACTACTGGTACTGCAGTATACAGGGGCTGCAGAATATAGTTCCTTCTTCAAAGTACATACACTACAGGTGCAAAAACGTATGGCTTACTACGAAACCAATAACCCCAGAGAAGCCAGTAGAAAAGGATTTTGAAAACATAGTGTCAATCCTACAGGACCACTTAAACCCCACACTGCTGCTGATAGCAGAAAGATTTAAGTTTCACAAAAGGAACCAGCATAAAGATGAAAGTAATGCTGAGTATTTAATGGAACTGCGCAAGCTATCGAAACACTGCCAGTTTGGAACGGGACTAGCAGATACTTTAAGGGACAAGTTTGTGTGTGGGCTTCAAAGTGAAGGAACCCAGAAACGGCTTCTATCAAAAAAGGATCTTACGCTGGACAAGGCTTTCAGCATTGCAGTATCACACGAAGCAGCAGCACGGGGCGCTGCAGAGATACAACAGAGACCGCAAGAATATGGCACAAATGAAATGTCATATGGAACAGTGAAGTGGTATCGCTGCGGCAGAACAACACACGACCATAATGATTGCTGGTTCAAGGACAAAGTGTGCAGACAGTGTGGAAAAGTAGGACGCATAGCAAGAGTCTGCAGGTCGGGAAAGAAAACCAGCAGCAAGAAATCTCCACAGGAGAAGTACAAGAAGGTACATAAGGTGACGGAGAGTAGTTCAGATGAACAGAAGAGTGATACAGACTCCGGAAGCAAGGAGCTGGGTTGTCTGAAACTACATAATGTGATCAAAATGGAGGATCACCAAACTATCTGGGTCACGCTCAAGATAGACAGAGTCCAAGTGAAAATGGAATTGGACACAGGATCAGCCCTAACAGTCATAAACCGAAGGGACTACAAGCGGCTATTCTCACATATACCCTTGAGAGATACAAAGATTGTCTTGAAGACGTACACAGGGCAAAAAGTCTACCCCAAAGGAAAAATAAGGGTGAACGTTATATATAACGGCAAGGATACACCAAAAATGGACCTATATGTATTGCCAGATGGAAGACCACCACTACTAGGACGTGAATGGATCCGGAAGATACAGCTAGATTGGCATTCCATACAAGCACTGACTGTAGATGCCAAAAAGGATGATGACGTCACACCTGGACGACTGTCAAAAATGCTAACTGATGCACAAGACGTGTTCCAGCAGGGACTTGGAACACTAAAAGGCATAACAGCGACGATCAAAATAGAGGAAAATGCAAGCCCAAAGTTTTTTAAGGCCAGACCGGTACCTTATGCGATCCGCCCAGCCGTCGAAGCAGAGCTGGAAGGTTTGGAACGTTCAGGAGTACTGTCCAAAGTGGACTGGAGCGAGTGGACTACACCCATCATTCCTGTAATGAAGAGGTCGTTGAGTAAGACGCCTGGGGAACCAAAGAAGGTTCACATCTGTGGGGACTTTAAGGTGACAGTGAACCCAGTCCTTCACACTGTACAATATCCGCTTCCACGGATTGAAGATATTTTCGCCTCGCTATCTGGAGGGAAACGCTTCACTAAGGTTGATCTGGCCCAGGCATACCTGCAAATGGAGGTAGAAGAAGCCTTGAAACAGTACCTCACGATCAACATCCATAAAGGTCTCTACCGATGCTACCCCGAACACCAGCCGGTTGTATCAGCTTCGGCTATTTGGCAAAGGGCAATGGAACAAGTCCTGCAAGGGATTCCAGGGACCCAGTGTTATTTGGAGGACATCCTGGTCACGGGCGAAAATGACAGTGATCACCTCGCCAAACTGGAGCAGGTGCTCACTAGATTGAAGGAATATGGGCTCCGAGCTAATCGCCACAAATGCGAGTTTTTCCAGAAGCAGATCTCATATTGTGGCCACGTTATTGATAAAAAGGGGTTACATAAGTCCCCTGAAAAGATTGAGGCAGTAGTCAAGGCTCCAGCACCGGAAAATGTGTCACAACTGAGGTCGTTCCTCGGGCTGGTGAACTACTACCATAAGTTCTTGCCGAATTTGTCTACCGTACTACACCCACTGAACACCCTACTGCAAACGGGGGTACCATGGAAGTGAAGTGACGAATGTAAACGAGCTTTCCAGAAGAGCAAAGCATTGATCACATCAAAAGAGGTGGCTCATTTCAACCCAGCACTACCAATTCGGTTGGCGTGTGATGCATCACCCTATGGCATTGAAGCGGTGCTGTCGCACAAATTCCCGGACGGCTCGGAGAGGCCAGTAGCCTTTGCGTCACGGTCACTAACCTCAGCCGAGCGTAACTATGCCCAGATTGACAGGGAGGCCCTCAGCCTAGTGTGGGGAGTGAAAAAGTTCAATCACTATCTGCACGGGCAGAAGTTCACCTTGCTGACTGACCACCAACCACTTGTCTCCATCTTTAATCCAAAGAAGGGCGTTCCGGTGATGACTGCGCAACGGCTACAAAGATGGTCCCTTTTTCTAGGGGCACACCAATATGAAATCGAGTATAAGGGCACGAAACAGCATGGAAACGCTGATGGGCTATCACGCCTGCCACTGCCTACTGTGGAGGAAGCACCAGCAGTGGATCCTGTCGAAATATTTCATTCGACTATAATTGAATGCTTGCCAGTAACTAACGCTGGTATAAGAGGAGACCCGAAATGACCCGACACTGTCTCGGGTATATGATTTGACGGTGAAGGGATGGCCAGCACATGGCGACTCACTGTTGCCAGCATTCTCATCCAGAAGAGAACAGTTGTCAGTATGCCAGGGGACCTTGATGTGTGGATCCCGAGTAGTAATTCCACCCAAGTTAAGGGAGAGAGTGCTCAATGAGCTTCACGAAGGCCATCTGGGAGAGGTGAAAATGAAAAGCCTTGCGTGTGGTGGCCGGGGATCGATCAGCAAATCGAGGACCTGACAAAGAGCTGCTCAGGATGCCAGAAGGTCCAAAATGCACCACCACATGCCCATGGGAGTGGCCCTCATCTCCATGGCAACGGGATTTTGCTGGTCCATTCATGGACTCAATGTTTTTAATAGCCGTGGATGCGCACTCAAAATGGCCTGAGGTGATCAAAATGTCCTCCACCACCACGGAGAAAACTATTGCAGTCCTATGGACCATTTTTGCCAGGAACGGCTTGCCAGAGCAGATTTGCTCTGATAACGGACCACAGTTTGTGTCCGAAGAGTTTCGAAGATTTATGAAAAGGAATGGGGTAAGGCATTACACATCCACCCCGTATCATCCAGCCACAAATGGATTGGCTGAGAGGTTCGTACAAACCTTTAAAAAAGCAGTAAAGGCCATGTGCGATGACGACATTCCACTGCAGCATAAGGTGGACAATTTCCTGTTAGCCTACAGAAATGCGACACATGCAGTCACCAACCAGGCCCCGGCCATGATGTTCTTTAACCGAAGGTTGAGATCTCGTCTGGATTTGCTCAGACCAAATGTACGAAGAGATGTTGAGAGTAAGCAATTCCAGCACACCCATGAGAAGCCGACAAGGAGCTTCAATGTATGGCAACCAGTCTTGGCCCGCGACTACCGAACAGAGAAATGGCAACCAGGAACGATATGCACACGGCAGGGGCCACTAATGTACACAGTGGACGTTGGGGAGAGCATCGTGAGACGCCATGCTGACCAGGTCCTAGAGTCACAGGAACGAGTCAACCCCATGTCTCGCCCATACGTACCTGGTGATGAACCCGACGTACAGGTCGCATCTACCCCAGAAACAGTAGCATCGGAAGCTGATGAACCAACCGACGACAGGGGGCCAGAATCGCCTCCGCACCAAGAGCAAGACACTCGGGAAAGGCGCTATCCAGAAAGGATCAGGAAGCCTCCCCAAAGACTGAATTTATAAATAGACTATTTTCAGCTAATGTTGCATGTTAAAAGTGTTAATTGTAATTAGTTTGATATTTAATTGTTAAATGAGTGTTATGGTACTGTTAATCTTAAAGGGGAGGAATTGTAATGTATGTACCTTTAAGGGGGGGAACTACTTTCTACAGCTCATGTATACTGTAGTACCGGCAGTGACCACACTTGTATATAATGCTGAGCAGTAATCTGTTGTTTCAGTTGCAGTTTGAACCACGTTGAGTAAACACCTGTTGTACCGTTCTCTGCAGTCCTTTTCTTATTATTACACGGACGTAACACACTGTGCCGCCACCCTTGGTGGGTCTGTCCTGCTGGTGGGATAGGACATACCCAGAGATGGTGATAGAGGAGTTTGGGACATTGGCTGAAAGGTAGGACTCTGTCAGGCTATTGCTTGACTAGTCTGTGGGACAGCTCTCCCAATTTTGGCACAATTCCCCAGATGTTGGTGAGGAGGACTTTGCAGGGTCGACTGGGCTGGGTGTGCCATTGTCGTGTCCGTAGCTAGTGGCAAGATCGATGCCAGGTTGTCCATCTGGTTTTATTTTTCGTAGCGATTTTTTACAACTGAGTGGCTTGCTCGGCCATTTCAGAGGGCAGTTAAGAGTCAACCACATTGCTGTGGGTCTGGAGTCACATATAGAATGGCAGATTTCCTTCCCTAAAGGGCATTAGTGAACCAGATGGGTTTTTACAACAATCCGATCTTCACAATTTCTGATACTAGCTTTTTATTCCGGATTTATTTCATTCACTGAATTTAAATTCCCAGCTGCCATGGTGGGATTTGGCCTCATGTCTCCGGATCATTAGTCCAGGGATTTACTAGTCCAGTAACATAACCACTAGCATAACCACTATCAGTCCCGACGAGAGAAACAGAGTTAATGTTTCATGTTAATGAACACTCAACAGAACTGGCCTGGCGAAAGGTCATTAATCTGAAACTTTAACTCTCTTTCTCTCTCCTTGATGCTGCCTGACCTGCTGAGTCTTTCCAGCATTTTCTGTTTTTATTTCAGTTTTGCAGCATTTTGGTTTTTTGCTCTTAATATGTATCCTTTATATTTGATTAGCTTTATTGATGACAACTTTACATTGACTGGATACTGTCAGTAAGTGATCAATACTCGCACCCAAATGCTTTTCTGCTTCCACATTTGCTAATGTACACCTTGGCATTGATCAATATTTGGTCTTTCAATATGATTACCTATTAAAATCCATCTGCCATTTCTTGGCCTGCCTGCTTAGTTGACTCATAGCTCTTTAAAAAATGATTAATATCCCTATAGTCGTCATTTCACCTTAAAGCTCAGCATCACCAGCAAAATGTGGATGTTACCGAAAACACTCTCCTCCATGTCATTTATGAATAGTGTAAAAAAAAAATTGGAGGGTCTGAGAAAACTGAACAATATAATTTCTGTTCAATTTTTAACTTTTTTTTAAATAGAGAAGGCAATCCCACCTGAAATGTGAAACATGGACTTGGCATTCATCTCGTGTGACCTGGGTTTTGATTTGTTTCTTGTCCCTTGTATTGATGACAGACCACCTCTTTGTACTGAGTAGGTCAGCATCGCTGGTGTACACTTTCGTTTGAGCTGTGTTCCTGGTGCAATGCTTGAAAACCAGGATGCACGGTTTCTGAAAAATGGTGCCGTGAGGCCCGCAGTACACAATCGGGCTGATGACGGCTTGGGTACTGGAGAGCTGGGGACCATCTGACAGATCCCAAACCAATACTAAGGACACTTGCTCTTTCCTTCCTAATACTACTGCACCTAAAAGAGAGAGAACACACGGCCATGATTAACAACAACTTGCATTTATATAGCATCTTTAACATAGTAGTAAAACGTCCCAAGTCACAGGAGCGTTATCAGATAAAGATTGACACCAAGCCACACAGAGATATTAGGACAGGTGACCAAAAGCTTGGTCAAAGAGGTAGGCTTTAAGTTGCATCTTAAACGAGGAGAGGTAGAGATGCAGAGGTTTAGTAAGGGAATTCTAGAACTTAGGGCTTAGGCAGCTGAAAGTATGGCCGCCAATGGTGGAGCATTGAAAATCAGGGCTGTACAAGAAGTCAGAATAGGAGGAGCGCAAAGATCTCGGAGGGTTGTAGGGCTGGAAAATTAAACAGAAAGGGTGCTCTTTAATCCTTTGTGCTCTACAGAAACTCAGTCGTGCCAGGAAGGAGTTTCGAGCTAACATTGTTAACACATGAGAGGGAAAGGGTCAATAATTAGCTAACGCCATTGAATATCCTCTGACTCACTATGACTAACACCTCACGAGATCCACTGGTATATATAAAATTCTAGCCCGTCTGTCACATTCCAAACATCACACACTACATAACACACTCCAGGTGTCACACTTTATTTCAGATGAAAAACATTCTTATTAAAAAAACAAAGATTGCCAACCATTGCCCTGGAGCCTAAATTTTAGAAGCACATTCCGATATGACAATGTCCCTGACCAATCCACAATTAAACTCTAATTGACCTGAGGCTGTATTTGCTTCACAACAAGTAAGACTGTGTGACTATTAAGGGACAGAGCTCCATCCTTAGAAAATAATACATATGGCACAACAATCCTGTGTTTTTCAAACCGCGTATCGTCCGACTTCCCATGATTAATGCACAGATCTACTACTGTTCATGAAAAAAATTGACAGAGATAAACAGGAAAAACCCTGAAAGATGTTGAAATGAATCATATTTTTAAAAACAGGAAATTAACCTGTTAGTTACTGGAATCTATCAGCAAGGACAAAGTGACTGAGCACTTGGCCAAGTACAAGCTGATCAAAGAGAGAGAGTCAACATGGATTTGTGAAGGGTCGTCATGTCTGACTAATCTAATTGAATTTTTTGAGGAGGTCACTAACATGGTCTATGGATGTTGTGTAAATATACTTCCAGAAAGCATTTGATAATGTTCTGCACAAGAGTTTTTTTTTAGCAAAAATGAAAGTGCACAGAACTGGAGGTAACCTTATGACGTGGGTTGGTTATTGCTGGGGAGGTAGGAGAGAGAGAGTAGGATTAAAGGGAATGTTCTCCAATTAGCGTAATCTAAGTGGAACATGTTCCTCAGGGATCTGTACTGGGGCCTTCGCTTTTCACCATATTATTGACTTGCATGAAGGAATAGAGAGTTGTATATCCAAGTTTGCAGATGACACTAAGTTAGGAGGCACAGCAAGCTGCGTAGACAGAAGCAGGAAGTTACAAAGGAACATGAATAGATTAAGTAAGTAGGCAGATGGAGTTCAATGCGGAAAAATGTGAGGCCATCCATTTTGGATCCAAAAAAGAGAAATCGGAATATTTTCTTAATGGTGAGAGACTAGGAGCTGTGGAGGAGCAAAGGGATTTAGTTGTCCAGGTACACAAATCACTAAAAGCTCGTGCACGGGTACAAAAAGCAAAAAAAGGCTAATGTCCTTTATCTTAAGCGGGTCAGAATACAAAGGGGAGGAAGTTATGCGTCAGTTATACAGAGCCTTGGTCAGAGTCCATCTGGGCTACTACATTCTGTTTTTGGCACCGAACCTTAGGAAAGATATATTGGTCTTGCACGGGGTACAACGCAGATTCAACAGAATGTTACTGGAGATTAAGGGAGAAAAATTTGGCACGGTGCTGCTAATGCCTCCCACGAAATTCAGCGGGAGGTTAGCGGCGGCGGTAGCCAGTAGCACCCCGCGGCACTGCGCCTCCGGCAAAGACGTCATCGCCGTGCGCAGCGCCCGCTCGTGCCCCAGCCGCAAACTTGGCTCGCACCCCCTGACCTTCCACCGGACGCTATGTCCGACAGGGTCAGGGTGGCGTTTCAGCGGCCGCAGCGGCGCTAATTAAAGGGCAGGTGCTGGGCGGTCATTTTTTTTGGGCCACCTACCCCCTGTCGCCTGCTCCTGCGGGGTGCTGGCCGCGATCAGTTAGCCTGGCACTCCTCGAGTGCCGGGCTCTCTTGCTCCCCAGTGGTCCAGCAGAGCCCCATTGCGCGCTGCGCTAGGCCCCTCCCCTTTAATCACGTAGCACCGCGATATTCAAAGGGAGCACCCCAGGAGGGAGGGGGAGCGCTTCCAGTAGCGCCCTGCCTCCTGCTTGGGGTGCTAACATTCAATTTCGGGCGAGGGGGTGCCAATTTTTTCGGGGGCGCTACAAGTAGTGCCCCAGCAAAGTTGGTGCCCCAAAGGGTGCATGACTCAATTTTCCCCCCTAAGGGTTTAAAATATGAATCCTTTTTTTTATATTCGTTCATGGGATGTGGGTATCGCTGGCAAGGCCAACATTTATTACCCATCCCTAATTGCCCTTGAGAAGGTGGTGAGCCGCCTTCTTGAACCGCTGCAGTCCGTGTGGTGAAGGTACTCCCACAGTGCTGTTAAGGAGGGAGTTCCAGGATTTTGACCCAGCGATGATGAAGGATCGGCGATATACATCTAAATGTGATGTGGAGGGGAACTTGGAGGTGGTAGTGTTCCCATGCGCCTGCTGCCATTGTCATTCTAGGTGGAAGAGGTCATGGGTTTGGGAGGTGCTGCCGAAGAAGCCTTGGCGAGTTGCTGCGGTGCATCTTGTAGATGGTACACACTGCAGCCACGGTACGCCGGTGGTGGAGGGAGTGAATGTTTAAGGTGGTGGATGGGGTGCCAATCAAGCGGGCTGCTTTGTCCTGGATGGAGTTGAGCTTCTGGTGTTGTTGGAGCTGCACTCATCCAGGCAAGTGGAGAGTATTCCATCACACTCCTTACTTGTGCCTTGTAGATGGTGGAAAGGCTTTGGGGAGTCAGAAAGTGAGACACTCGCCGCAGAATACCTAGCCTCTGACCTGCTCTTGTTGCCACTGTATTTATGTGGCTGGTCCAGTTAAGTTTCTGGTCAATGCTGACCCCCAGGATGTTGATGGTGGGGGATTCGGTGATGATCATACCATTGAATGTCAAGAGGAGGTGGTTAGACTCTCTCTTGTTGGAGATAGTCATTGCCTGGCACTTCTGTGGCGCGAAAGTTACCTGCCACTTATCAGCCCAAGCCTGAACATCGTCCAGGTCTTGTTGCATGCGGGCATGGACGGCTTCATTATCTGAGGAGTTGTGAATGGCGCTGAACACTGCAGTCATCAGCGAACATCCCCATTTCTGACCTTATGTTGGAGGGAAGTTCATTGATGAAGCAGCTGAGGATGGTTGGGCCTAGGACACTGCCCTGAGGAACTCCTGCAGCGATGTCCTGGGGCTGTGAAGATTGACCTTCAACCACCACAACCATCTTCCTTTGTGCTAGGCATGACTCCAGCTAGTGGAGCGTTTCCTCCCCGATTCCCATTGACTTCAGTTTTACTAGGGCTCCTTGATGTCACACTAGGTCAAATGCTGCCTTGATGTCAAGGGTAGTCACTCTCACCTCACCTCTGGAATTCAGCTCCTTTGTCCATATTTGGACCAAGGCTGAAATGAGGTTGGGAGCTGAGTGGTCTTGGCAGAACCCAAACTGGCATCCGTGAGCAGGTTATTAGTGAGTAAGTGCCGCTTGATAGCACTGTCGATGACACCTTCCATCACTTTGCTGATGATTGAGAGTAGACTGATGGGGCGGTAATTGGCCGGGTTGGATTTGTCCTGCTTTTTGTGGACAGGACATACCTGGGCAGTTTTCCACATTGTCGGATAGATGCCAGTGTTGTAGCTGTACTCGAACAGCTTGGCTAGAGGCGCGGCTAGTTCTGGAGCACAAGTCTTCAGCACGACAGCCGGGATGTTGTTGAGGCCCATAGACTTTGCTGTATCCAGTGTGCTCAGCCGGTTCTTGATATCATGTGGAGCGAATCGAATTGGCTGAAGACTGCCTTCTGTGATGGTGGGGACATCAGGAGGAGGCTGATATGGATCATCCATTCGGCACTTCTGGCTGAAGATGGTTGCAAACGCTTCAGCCTTGACTTTTGCACTCACGTGGTGGGCTCCACCATCATTGAGGATGGGGATATTTATGGAGCCTTCTCCTCCCGTTAGTTGCTTAATGGTCCACCACCATCCACGACGGGATGTGGCTGGACTGCAGAGCTTTGATCTGATCCGTTGATTGTGGGATCGCTTAGCCCTATCTATAGCATGCTGCTTCTGCTTTTTAGCATGCATGTAGTCCTGTGTTGCAGCTTCCCCAGGTTGGCACCTCATTTTTAGGTACGCCTGGTGCTACTCCTGGCTTGCTCTTCTACACTCCTTATTGAACCAGGGTTGGTCCCCTGGCTTGATGGTAATGGTAGAGTGAGGGATATGCTGGGCCATGAGGTTACAGATTGTGGTGGAATACAATCCTGCTGCTGCTGATGGCCCACAGCACCTCATGGATGCCGAGTTTTGAGCTGCTAGATCTGTTCTGAATCTATCCCATTTAGCACGGTGGTAGTGCCACACAACATGTTGGAGGGAGTCCTCAGTGTGAAGATGGGACTTCGTTTCCACAATGACTGTGCAGTGGTCACTGCTACCAATGCTGTCATGGACAGATGCATCTGCGACAGGTAGATTGGTGAGGATCAGGTCAAGTAAGTTTTCCCTCGTGTTGGTTCTCTCACCGCCTGTCGCAGGTCCAGACTGGCAGCTATGTCCTTCAGGACTCAGCCAGCTCAGTCAGTAGTGGTGCTACCGAGCCACTCTTAGTGATGGACATTGAAGTCCCCCATCCAGAGTACATTCTGTGCCCTTGCTACTCTCAGTGCTTCTTCCAAGTGCTGTTCAACATGGAGGAGTACGGATTCATCAGCTGAGGGAGGGAGGTAGGTGGTAATCAGCAGGTTTCCTTGCCCATGCTTGACCTGAAGCCATGAGACTTCATGGGGTCCGGAGTCAATGTTGAGGACTCCCAAGGCCACTCCTTCCCGACTGTATACCACAGTGCTGCCACCACTAGTGGGTCTGTCCTGCCCGTGGGACAGGACATACCCAAGGATGGTGATGGATGAGTTTGGGACATGGGCTGAAAGGTATGATTCCGTGAGTAAGACTACGTCAGACTGTTGCTTGACTAGTCTGTGGGACAGCTCTCCCAATTTTGGCACAAGTCCCCAGATGTTGGTGAGGAGGACTTTGCAGGGTTGGCTGGGCTGAGTGTGCTGTTGCCGTGTCCGTAGCCGGTGCCAAGGTCGATGCCGGGTGGTCCATCCGGTTTCATTCTTTTTATTGTTTTTTGTAATGGTTTGTTACAACTGAGTGACTTGCTAGGCCATTTCAGAGGGCAGTTAAGAGTCAACCACATTGCTGTGGGTCTTGAGTCACATATAGGCCAGACCAGGTAAGGACGGCAGATTTCCTTCCCTAAAGGACATTATTCCACAAGTCCACGACCTTTAAAAGTGGAAAGATTCCTTCTGCTTGATTTCCATTCTTACACTGAATTTCCTCATTTTTAACTTGCATCGCCTTTCGCCACAGTGAACAATTTGCCTGGATCAACTTTTGGCAATTACCTTCATAATCTTGAAACCTTCATGTGGATCACTTCAAAGACTCCTATTTTTCCAAACAAAACAAGCCCCATTTCCCTTAACTTTTCTCGTAATTTATTTCCTGAAAGCCAGAATCATCTTTGTTGTTTGGTTTTGTAGCTCTTGAGCAGCAACAACAGCCTCCCTAATATTCTTTTCGATTAACCGACACCTGAATAATCGGAAATGTCAGTTAACAGGCAAAATCAGGAGTAGGTTCAGGTAACTTTTATTACTTGCCTTCCTCCATGTGTTGATGTGCAAGGGTGTGGCTGCAGCTGTTGTTAAGCTACAGAGACGCTTGCAACTTGTGGCCATTGTTTTGAAGCTGGGTTTGTTGCTTTATATCAGCTCCGTATCTTTTACTATAGCACTCGGTTATCCGGAATTTTTGATGAACCGGCACCATGTCGGTCCCGTCCGTGCAGGATAAAAAAAAAGTTTCCTGTAGGTGACTAGATGCCTGTACTACAGCTGCTTTGCAGTAGTTCTGAAAAAGTTCCTTGGCTCCTCTAATGGCCTAT
Source organism: Somniosus microcephalus (assembly GCF_052327205.1). Lineage (NCBI taxonomy): Eukaryota > Metazoa > Chordata > Chondrichthyes > Squaliformes > Somniosidae > Somniosus > Somniosus microcephalus. Next base: position 58,371,729 of record NC_141004.1, read on the forward strand.
TGGGCAAAGGCTACACTCAGTGTAGCATGAAGCCATACAGATCAGAAGGTCCCAGGTTTGATTCCTGGCCTCGTTCCTAAATCAGCTGGGACACTGGAATTGGCACCAGGAGAAAAATCAGCCAGGCGGTCCTGATCACTACAATGACTTGTGTTGGACAGTGCGCTTGTGTAGATGCTGGAGGACAGTGGGGTCAAGCTTGCTTGTGACAACCTCCAGGGCAGCATAGTCTGCTGGTGTGGTCCCTTTTTCAGTGTGTGGGTCACAGAATCAGCCTTATAGTGTTATAGACCTACCTCCATCCTGCACTCCCGTCTACCTAGGCTCCACACTGGGAGCAGAGACTCGCAAATTACGCAGTTGTCTAGACCTGTACATGAAGAATGGCCTGATGTACCAGAGGGCTTCCAGCGCCATGGAACCAGACGAGTAAAAACCAGTGGGGTGGACATTGCACCCCAAAATTGGCCCTGGCGCAACGAGGATCAATTTCTACCCCAGTGCCTTCAAGATCAGAGAAGTGGGGTGAAAATTGGAAAAGAGAAAGGTTATTGATGGTAACAAGCAAGCTATAATTTATTTATTGTAGTGATATGCACAATCACCTGTTTTCAAGGCTAGTAATGTAAAGATAATCCCTAATGTGTATTGTGGTGTGTCCCTACCTGGAGGAATTTCCATTGAGATCCCAGTGCCACTGAGTACCAGACAGCCTCTTCGGTGATCGATCTCCTTGGTCACATAGACGAGCAGCTTGTGCAAGAGTTTCTTGACCACCATCCCTTTGGTGGTACATCTATGCAGCTCGCCGTAGAACTGTTCCACCTCCTCACATGTAACCTGAGCACACGGCTCCTGCCAGGGAGCATCTGCACTTCTGATCACCACAGAGCCCGGCTCCAGATTCTGGCCTGCTGCACTCGTGTGACTGCCAATGCAGTTTATTACACAGCCCGGTACTCTTGAACACTTCACGCATTTCAACAACAGCAAAACAATAGCAATTGGGAGGAGTGGCGCCAAAAGCTTTAGCACCAACTCCTGCTCAGGAGGTCCAACATCGGAGAACATTTCGCCAAACCAAAAAAAAAGCAATAAGATGATGAAGTTCTTAAGAAGAATCTCTAACCGAAACTTTAACCCGTCTTTTCTGTGTTCAGATGCTGGGGAACCTGCCGTGCATTCCCGGCATTGTCTCTGTCTATTTTGTGGATATATCGGTCATGAGGGGTATCACTGCAGACTAGTGACTGCAGCAGTACCATGGGATTCTGGTCAAGGTTTCTCAATCTCTGCTCGTTAACACTATTAAAATGTAAAAGGTTCTTGTGTAAGTATAACTTTGATAAGATCCACGGTGGAATTGCTTTATAAATACATACATTAAAATGTGATGTCAGCACCTTGCAGCCGGCAGGAGAGCCTCAGTCTGTCACACACATTTATTTGATGAAGGCGTTGATAGTTTCTTCAGATTGAAGCACTAATTATTTGTTGTGCCATCAAATGTCTGGCTTTTTTCAAGTAGCGTTTGTAATGATATCAGCAAACAATGGACTAGTGGAAAAATCGGTCCAGACAGTGAAAAGACTGATGTACAAGGCAAAAGACAGTGGAACTGACTTCTACCAGAGCATGCTTGTATACCGCACAACACCGCTCGAGTGTGGTATGTCACCAGCCCAACTCCTGATGGGACGTCGGCTAAGGTCAAACCTACCCATCCCGGAGAACCTCCTGAAAACAAAAGAGGGGGAGAAAGTGAGGAAGTTCAAAAAACAACAGAAAGAAAAGCAAAAGTACTACTATGACAGAGGAACACAAAACCTACCTGAACTCCACACTGGTGACCAAGTAAGGTTCAAAGACAAAACAAACATATGGACTCAGAAGGGAACCGTCCTGAGTGAAGTTCAACCAAGATCATACACCATTCAGACAGATGAGGGTGCTGTTCTGAGAAGAAATCGTCGAGATCTTCTCATGGGACCAGCCACAGCAAGTCAAAAGACTGATACTGTTGAACAACCTGATCACACAGCAAGTCAAAAGACTGATACTGTTGAACAACCTGATCACACAGCAAGTCAAAAGACTGATACTGTTGAACAACCTGATCACACAGCAAGTCAAAAGACTGATACTGTTGAACAACCTGATCACACAGCAAGTCAAAAGACTGATACTGTTGAACAACCTGATCACACAGCAAGTCAAAAGACTGATACTGTTGAACAACCTGATCACACAGCAAGTCAAAAGACTGATACTGTTGAACAACCTGATCACACAGCAAGTCAAAAGACTGATACTGTTGAACAACCTGATCACACAGCAAGTCAAAAGACTGATACTGTTGAACAACCTGATCACACAGCTGAGAACCAATCAGAAAATCCTCAAGACACGTGAAGCCTCCTGAGAGACTCATTGAGCAAATTTAAGGACTATTGTTATAGAAGGAAGTAATGTTATCTTATTCTTTCTTCAAGTTTTAGTGTATTTACATATTTCATGTGAACACACAAAGCAAGGTTAAAAAACCTTGATAATGATAATGTTAATGTAAGTTCATTAAGTGTTACAGTTAAAATGCAGATTAATACAAAGAAAACATGTTGTTAGTTAAAAGTAAAATACTTCTGTTTTAAGAAAGGGAGATGTAATGATATCAGCAAATAGTGATGGTATTTGCCTGTTTGATTATGATGCCTTACCAGCATGTTTGTTTGAGTGATTACTTATGCCTGACCAGCAGAGGGCATGTGAGAGACAAGCAGTTTTAGTTTGGTTTCAGTTTCGCTTTAGATGGATTTCTAGCATGATGTCTCCTGTAAAGCTGTATAAAGAGTTGAACAGACTTTAGATTAAAAGTCATTCTCTTTCATAAATGTCTCGTCATTGAACCCACAAAGAAATCAATACAGCGTTCACACAGTGATCGTGTCTGCCATACTCTGATTGGAAGAAAAACAAAGCCATAAACTCATTTGTCATTGACTTCGCCGTGCCTACTGGATAAGCAGGTGACATGTCAGTAAGACCAGGGGCTTGGCTTTTATTGATCAGAACAGTGCAACCAAAATTGGAATTTACACAACACTCATTTGACTTCCGGCTACAAATCCAAGGGGTTTCCTGCAATTCTATCTTGCTTATCTCCATTGGCACTGAGCTTGGTTTATGGCGCATTAGATTGAGCACTGTGTGAAGCAAGGTCTTCGTAAGGAACGGCCAGTCAGCCAAAGAAAGCCATTCCGCCCAGAGTCCGTGTATGTTTATTCTACCATGAGCTCATACTCCCTCCCTCACATTGATCCATACTTTAAAGAACACTAAAGCCCATCTCCTAAAATAAATTAGTGCTATTACTATTACAACCCTGTCAGCTGTGACTCAGTGGGTAGCTCACTCGCCTCTGAATCAGAAGGTCGTGGGTTCAAGTCCCACTCCAGGGACATAAAACTAGGCTGACACTCCAGTGCAGTGCTGAGGGAGTGCTGCATTGTCGGATGAGAAGTTAAACCAAGGCCTGTCTGCTTTCTCAGGTCGACGTAAAAGATCCCATGGTACTACTTCGAAGAGGAGCATGGGAGTTATCCCCGGTGTCCTGGCCAATATTTATCCCTCAACCAACATAACAAAAACAGATTATCTGGTCATTATCACATTGCTGTTTGTGGGACCTTGCTGTGCGCATATTGGCTGCCGCATCTCCCACATTACAACAGTGACGCCACTTCAAAAGTACTTCATTTGCTGTAAAGCGCTTTGAGACATCCGGTGGTCGTGAAAGGCGCTATATAAATGCAAGTCTTTCTTTCTCAATCTCACTCCTTAATGGATATCAATCTAGATCGTTTTTAAAGGTGCCAATTGACCTCAAATCAACTATTTACTCTGGGATAAAAACAGAAAATGCTGGAAATACTCAGCAGGTCAAGCATCATCTGTGGAGAGAGAAACAGAGTTAACTTCAGGTTGATGACCTTTCATCAGAATTGAAACGTTAACTCTGTTTCTCTTGCCACAGATGTTGCCTGACCTGCTGAGTATTTCCAGTATTTTCTGTTTTTATTTCAGATTTCCAGCATCCGTGCGGTATTTTGCTTCTGTATTTACTCTGGGAGTTTGTTTCACAAATCCACTGACTTGTGGGGAAAAACAGTTTTAGTCTGATCTCTAACCTTGCCCGGAGCTTGTCGAGGTTGTCCTTCTGTCGACGGATCCTCTACTCAATTCACAATTCACAATTCAATTCAAATCGCTTTATTGGCATGATAAGGTACATCTTATGTTGCCAAAGCATCAAAATACATTTATGGTTGAACACATAAACGCGGTTCTATTCATACAGTGTATAAACAGGTATATCCCTGAGTTTATAAATATACATTCGCCTTGTTTATATATACTCTTGTCTTAGTTTACTGGTTGTCCCTCTGTTCATGGCAAGCTGTAACATAGTGTGCCACCAGTGTTACACAGCTTCTCTCCTCCCCCAGTAGGAATGGGAGTTTTTGGTTGTCATTCAGATTTCTGAATTCAGGGCATATTTGTGAGAATTTTTGGTAGAAATTCTCCCTGATGCCCTGATATTTTCCACAGGCTGTGAGGAAGTGCATCTCTGTCTCAACTACTCCCTGACTGCAATGAGAGCATATCCTGTCTTCTCTTGGCAGCCTGGTCTGCCTGTGTCTGCCTTTTTCGATCGCTAGGCTATGTTCGCTAAGTCTGTACCTTGTCAAGGTTCTTCTCAGTTTGTTATCCTTTACCATGGTCAGGTAATCAGCTATGTTGTATTTATTGCCGAATGAAGTAGCTTGTTCACTTCAACCACATCGAGACCGTTCATTATATTAATGGCCTGTATCCTGTCTCCACGCAGAATGATTTTCTCCAGTGACATTTTACCCGTATTTTTCCCCATAGGCCTGGAATAACTAACGAATGATTATCGTCCTTGAAGCTTACTTGGGGTGAAACGGTTGGGTTCTCTTTTGATTCGAGGCGACTCCACGGTGGCATGCCTGCCGACGGAAGTTCGGAACCAAAGCAACCTTCTGTGGTGGACTTGAGCAGATTATCCCAGGGCACGGTTAATGACTGACTGACCAGCCTGGTGGACCCATCACTGGGAGCTGTAGTCTTTCTCCTCAGCCCTGGATACCCCTGCGAACCAATACCCTGCAAATCAATGCTCGAACAGGAGGAGTGACCCTGACCGGACAGCCAGCAGAAAGCTCACCAGTGCTGTGTGTTGCTGGAATGAGGGATGTTGCAATACTGGGTCTTCACTTAGATATTCTCTCCAGTACAGTAATACTGGTCGCTCCTGTAAGCGTATTACATTTGCCATGACAGGAATTTGTCCACAGACCTCCTTTGTGAAAACTGATGTCATGAATCCATTCAATGTATCTGCTATTACCTGACCATCTTAATAGTTTTAACCAAGTTATCCTTTAATGGGCCCACTAGTCCTTTGGCCTTCCTTCTACTGTTAACTGTGTGCCCTCAGGTACATAAGTATCAACGTTGGCCAGCTTTCTATTTCTTTGTAGATTAGGTGGCATAAGAAGAGGATGAAGCCAGGGGCGATTTTCGCTGTGTTTGGTCGTGTCCTTCTCTTGATGTTCATTCAGAGGCAACCTCAAAGTAACCTTGTGGGGTCCGTGAATGTCGGCCGCTGGCAAACCCGATTTGTGCTGGATCTTCCCACCGGCCAGTCTTAACGATTCCTACAAGCCTGCTCTGGGGTTGCTGCAGGCTGGGCGAGACCCACACAGCAGGAGCCTGCAGCACCAACACAGCACAAACCAATACAAATACAGATTTTAACAGGGGCAGGTGGCCCGTGAATTTGACTCTGGTGGTGGAGATCATTGAGAAATTGGTACCTAGAGGCCATTCACACACGGACCGTTGACATGTTTCACCCACATTTTTCCAAGTCTGTGCTAAACATTAGCCACCAGGGAAACTCTCTGCTAATCATTTTCTTTAAAATGTACCTTGCTGAAGGTATATTGTCGAGGCATGATGGAGCATCAGTGAACTGTGCTATGGAGTGTCAGGTTCATTCTTGCAATCCTCCTCATGGCCAGCTCTCGATCTCTGCCAAGTCAGCAGTGGAGGCAACCGGGTAGAGGCCAGGGGCTTGTTCACAGGAAGGGGGTGAACATCAGAGAACAAGTTACTGCCTATAACCAGCTCTTAGTAGCTGCTTATAGTGTGACATTGGCGGAGGTTTACGAGCTAGCTAAAAGAGGACAAGCAGCAGAATAGACTGAAAAAAAAGCTCAAAATTGTTAAGTTTGACGAGATGCGATTTTGAAATTTCAGGAGATATTTTCCGAAACTTCAGCAACTGCACAGTGACTCGACTATTTGTGCTCCTGTCGTTTTTCACATTTTACCTGGACACTAATCAGCTGCAAGAAGGCGATTGTCACCGTAACGTTGCGAGTCTGAAATTAGCAGAAACAATGTACAGGTTTGTCACAATGCAACGATTGTGCCATAACCGTAGCACCTTTGGAAATTATTTTAACACTTGCTCAATCGTTCTAAGTACTCACTGAAAGCCTGTTAACTCTTGCGATCAATACAAACTCTCTCACTCAGCCCGTTACAGTCTAGTCTTGTTCTTATAACACTGCTTTACTGCAATAGTTTCAGCATCGTCAATCGAGGCAATGCCCCAACCTCCTTCCAATGCTCTCCTGAAGGCGCTGACTCAGGCTGGGGTATATTTTCGTGGGCACTGACAATCCGCCAATATCTCGCTCGAGTGAGAATTCTTTGTTTGTGAGCCGAGACAAGGGTGTGGGCGGGTTGTTCAATTACAAGGTCACCACAGCCGAACATTGTCTCGTTCTCAACTGAAGGAGTAAGTTTATCCTATCATCAAGGACAGAGATCAAAAGTGGGAATGCTGACCATTTCCCACTCTGTAATCTAGGGATGCTGAGGCAACCCCTTACCGCCACCCTGACAGGCAATGCCCCTTTAGAGATAAATGCCACGTAAGAGCAGAGTGCTTTAAATTCGATGCAACCCTATTCTGAACGTATAATAATTTTAGAACAATTTACTGTACGAACTTCCAGTCTGCCACCTCAGGCCAGCATTGTAAATGTTGACCTTTTCCTCAAGGTAACACTTTCCAATGCAATACCAGAGTCTATACCGGGCTCTACAGAGGGTGAACCTCAATGGATCCTGGATTTTTCTTATGTTCATTTCCTACGTTACATCAATGACTACACTTCAAAAATACTTCATTGGCTGTAAAGTGCTTTGATACGTCCTGAGGTCGTGAAAGGTGCTAGATAAATATAAGTCTTTTCTTTCTTATGTGAACTTTACAATCTAACCCTGTCAAGTCCTATAGTCCTACATTGCATTATTAGAAATCAGCGCGTTTTCTAAATGCAGTAGCTTTGATGCTATAAGATCATTCACGGTTCACATCCCAGCAGAATACCAAAAGTGCAGTTCGACGCTTTATACAGGTTCATTCTCCCCAGCAATATGCAGCAGGGTGACTCACCAGGCACACCTTATTCTGCATCTTCACTCCTTTTGCTCCTGATAAAGATGCTGAACAGTCGGCCGACCTTTCTTCATATTCAGAGAAACCCTCTCAGTGCTTCAGCCGAGCACAACCGCTGTCACTCTGCCGGCCACAACTCTGCCTTATCAGCAGAGATTAGTTGTTTGAACAGGTGCGGCCGTATCTCAAGGACCTCATCTTCCGATTAGGCAGTCTGCAGCCTTCCGGTCTCAATATCGAGTTCAACAATTTCAGATCATAACCTCGGCCCCTATTTCATTTTCACTTATATTTTTCCACTCCTTTCCTTTCCGCCCCCCCCCCCTTTCCTTTTGTTTCTCTCTCACACCTGGCAGCTATCTTTTGCCCTGCCAGTACACTTTACACCTCATCACAGCCTATTACCATCTCGTCTAGCTTCTAATCTCTTTTACTTCTTTTGGTTCTTTTATTCTTTTGTCCGATCGCAGCCCTGCCTTCGATCTAGTTCCTTTTCTCTCCAGTTTTGAAGAAGGGTCAAACCCGAAACGTCAACTCAAATTTCTCTCCACGGATGTTGCCTGACTTGCTGAGTTTTTCCAGCATTTTCTGTTGTTATTTCTCAAGGAACCTTCATGATCTAAAAGCCGTCCAGCTTGTCAAATGATGAAATTTAACATGCTTTATTAATGAAGTATCAGAGCTTACATATCTATCCCACATATACTGAGACAAAGGGCAGATCATTAATGGAATAAAGAACCACCCCATTAATGATCAGGAGCAACAGCACGGGCCCATGGGGCTAAAGCGACTGCTGGTGTGGAGGGTAAACACCAACATGGACAACAAGGTTCTATATAAATCGATGTAAGAGTTTAAACTGTTCTAGTTGTTCAATAACATTTGGAGTTGAAAAACAACTCAGTCGTAAGAAGAACGAGGGCAGGACTATTCCGAGTTAGTTTGATTCGCTGGCAGACCCAGCAATTGTTAGATCTGTTAACAATTGACAGGCTTTTTTTTTGCATAGTCAGTGGGTGATGCGGAGAAGAATCTTTCTGTGTTGAACGATGAACACCCAGTGCAAACATTTGCTCTATTTCCATTTCAGAAGTAATTAACCTTCCAATCCAAAGTCTGACATTGATTACATTCTTCTTATCTGTTCGTCAAACTAGGATAGAGCTGAGAATTGCAATCGACACCTCTTAAGAAAGGTCACTAATTAAAATTACATGACCATTATTTTTTGCAGTAAATTCCTACTTTGCTATTATTTACATTGCTTAATTTGAATTATTGAATAATTCAATAGCTTTCATGCAAGAAGCAACTTTGTGTAAGAGGCGCTAACCTTTTCAAACATTAGTTAAATTCCCATTTTTTGCTCCAAGGGGGAAGTGGAGCGCTAAATCAAGCCTCCACTTGCCTGTTGGAGCGCAAGAGGCGGGGAATGTCCCGATCAGGGGCGAAGTGCTCAGCAGCGCCACAAGTGGCCAAGCGTGACGCTGCCGCGTTGCAGGGGCTCTTCCCTGCATTAAAGGGAAGGTCCCCCCGCTGTGAGCTCTGCAGGATTATCTTTAGATATGTGGGCCACCAAGGAGCGGTAGTGCCGCGCGATCAGCTGAATTTAGCGAGAGGCGCGGTTATCGCCTCTTGCGCCCCGTTAGCGCCTCCCATTGGAGGCGCAAACGAGGGGGATTTCGCCCCCAACCCACAAGAGATGGACAGTATAGATCCCATTTCAATGCCAGGTTCCCCCTAAATGTTTCTAAAATATCTTTCTCAACTTGAATCTCCCTAGTACAGTCTCTACACCGTCACAGCCCTGGTTTTCAATCCCCCACGTTTGGCAGGTTTTTTAAAATACTTGTTCCATGAAATAGGCACTCATGGGGAAATGGAAAGCTCAACAAGTATATGTGGTGAATAGTTGAGTTGCATAGAACAGCAATATCCAAAATAAAAGAAAGAACTTGCATTTATATAGCGCCTTTCACGACCTCTGGGCATCCCAAAGTACTTTATAGCCAATGAAGTACTTTTGAAGTGTAGTTGTAATGTAGGAAATGCGGCAGCCAATTTGCACACAGCAAGGTCAACCTCTGTCAAGGTCAATCCAAGTTCAATCTGCGGTCTGAGCTGTGTTAGTTGATGTCAGTCAGGACAGCCTATTAATAACCACAATTACCAGAACCAGGACCAATATCCTCGCAGGGGGGTTTGCTAGTGGTGTTGGGAAGGATTTAAACTAATTTGTCAAGGGGCTGGGAACCTTAGTGAGGGCCCAGAATGGAGAGAAACAAAGCTGGATGTGCAAGTTAGAAAAGTAGTCAGCAAAACTAGTAGGGAGCAGAAACAAAGGCCAACAGTAAAGAGGGTCAAAGTGCAGAAAAATATTAAACAGGCAAAGTTGAAGGCACTTTATCTAAATGCACATAGCATTCGCAACAAGGTGGATGAATTAATGGCACAAATAGAAGTAAATGGGTATGATGTAATTGCCATTACAGAGACATGGTTGCAGGGTAACCAAAGCTGGGAACTGAATGTTCCAGGGTACTCAACATTTAGGAAGGACAGACAAAAAGGAAAAGGAGGTGGCGTAGCGCTGTTAATAAGGGATGAGATCGGTACGGTAGAGATAAAAGATCTTGGCTTAGCAGATCGTGATGTAGAACTGGAATCAGTTTGGGTGGAGTTAAGAAACAGCAAAGGGCGGAAAACATTGGTGGGAATTATGTATAGGCCACCAAACAGTAATGGTAATGTAAGGCACAGTATCAATCAAGAAATTAGAAGTGCATGTAACAAGGGCAATACGGTAATCATGGGGGTCTTTAATCTACATATTGACTGGGCAAATCAAATTACCACTAATGGTGTGGAGGACGAATTCTTGGAATGCATGTGAGATGGTTTCCTGGATCAGTATGTGGAGGAACCAACCAGGGAACAGGCTATCTGGATCTGGTACTGTGTAATGAGAAAGGGCTAATCAATAATCTTGTGGTAAAGGGGCCTTTAGGGACAAGTGACCATAATATGATTGCATTTTACATTAAGTTTGAGTGTGATGTAGTCCAATCTGAAACTAAGGTCTTCAATCTAAACAGAGGAAACTACAAGGGTATGAGGGACAAGTTGGCCATGGTAGATTGGTAGACTACACTAGAAGGTATGAAGGTGGACATACAATGGCTAACATTCAAGGAAATAATGCATAATTTGCAACAAACATATATTCCTCTAGGGCATAAAAGCCCAAAAGGAAAAGTGATCCAACCATGGCTAACAAAAGAAATTAAAGCTAGTATTAAGTCAAAGGAGGAAGCCAGAAAAAGCGGTCAGCTTGAGGATTGGGATCTTTTTAGAAATCAGCAAAGGGGGACCACGAAATTGATAAAGAAAGGGAAAATGGAATATGAGCACAAACTAGCAAAAAATATAAAAACAGATTGTAAAAGCTTCTATAGGTATGTGAAAAGGAAAAGACCGGCGAAGGTAAATGTAGGTCCTTTACAGTCAGAGATGGGAGAATTTATAATGGGGAATGAGGAAATGGCAGAGAAATTAAATAAATACTTTGTTTCTGTCTTCACAGAGGAAGACACAAAAAACCTCCCAGAAATACAAGAAAACCAAGGGTGTGGCGAGAATGAGGAACTTAAAAAAATTATTATTAGTAAAAAAATAGTACTAGCAAAATTAATGGGACTAAAAGTCAATAAATCCCAAGGACCGGATGACCTACATCCTAGGATTTTGAAAGAGGTGGCCATTGGGATAGTGGAGGCATTGGTTGTCATCTTCCAAAATTCTATAGATTCTGGAACGGTTCCTGCAGGTTGGAGGATAGCAAACGTAACCCCGCTATTTAAGGAAGGAGAGAGAGAGAAAATGGGGAACTACAGACCTGTTAGCCTCACATTAGTAGTTGGGAAAATGCTGGATTCTATTATAAAGGATGCAATAACTGAGCACTTAGAAACTAATAGTAAGATTGGGCAGAGTCAACATGGATTTATGAAAGGGAAACCCTGTTTGACAAACCTATTGGAGTTCTTTGAGGATGTAACTAATGGAGTAGACAAAGGGGAACCTGTAGATGTGGTGTATTTAGATTTTCAGAAGGCCTTCGATAAGGTCCCACACAAAAGGTTGGTGAACAAAATTAGGGCACATGGAATTGGGGGTAATATACTAGCACGGATTGAGAATTGGTTAACAGACAGAAAACAAAGAATAGGGATAAACGGGTCTTTTTCAGGATGGCAGGCTGTGACTATTGAAGTACTGCAAGTATCTGTGCTTGGGCCCCAGTTATTCACAATCTACATCAATGATTTGGATGAGAGGACTAAATGTAACATTTCCAAATTTGCTGATGATACAAAGCTAGGTGGCAGTGTCAGTTGTGAAGAGGATGTGAAGAGGCTTCAAGGGGATCTCGACAGGCTCAGTGAGTGGGCAAGAACATGGCTGATGGAATATAATGTTGATAAATGTGAAGTTATCCACTTTGGTAGAAAAAACAGAAAGGCAGAATATTTCCTAAATGGTGAAAGATTGGGGAATGCAGATGCTCAAATGGACCTCGGTGTCCTTGTACATGAGTCACTGAAAGTGAATGTGCAGGTGCAGCAAGCCATTAGGAAGGCAAATGGTATGCTGGCCTTCATTCCAAGAGGATTTGAGTACAGGAGTAAAGAAGTCTTACTCCAATTATATAGGGCCTTGGTGAGACCACACCTGGAATACTGTGTACAATTTTGGTCTCCTTACCTAAGGAAGGATATACTTGCGTAGAGGGAGTGCAATGAAGGTTCACGAGATTGATTCCTGGGATGGCATGACTGTCGTATGGGAAGAGATTGAGTAAACTAGGCCTGTATTCTCTTGAATTCAGAAGAATGAGAGGGGATCTCATTGAAGCATACAAAATTATAACAGGGCTTGATAGGGTGGATGCTGGGAGAATGTTTCCCTTGGCTGGGGAGTCTAGAACCAGGGGCCACAGTCCCAGGATAAAGGATGGGTCATTCAGGACTGAGATGAGAAGAAATTTCTTCACACAGAGGGCGGTGACTCTTTTGAATTCTCTACTCCAGAGGGCTGTGGAGGCTCAGTCATTGGATATATTTAAAACAGAAGTCGATAGATTTCTAACTAGTAAGGACATCAAGGGATATGGCGATAGGGCCGGTGAATGGAGTTGAGGCAGAAGATCAGCCATGATCTCATTGAATGGCGGAGCAGGCTCGAAGGGCCGAATGGCCTACTCCTGCTCCTATTTCTTATGTTCTTATGTTCTAATTAGCCTCAGTGCCTCAGGATTAAGGAGGAGAACATCATCTGAGGTTGGCACTCTTGATTGCTATTCAGTGACCCCTGCTAGAAGCACATGTGTGTGGACATCGAGTGAGTGAAGGAGCAGAGTCAGTTGTGGGGCCCCCGGCAGTTGCGTAATGTGCCAATACTCCTGATCCAGGCTGACATATAAACAATGGTCACCGGATACCGAGGGCAACTACTACTTATGGAATTGTACCTCAGCAAGAAATTAACGTGCTCAAGAGTGGAAAGGAAAAACAAGTTATACCGAAAATGAATGGGGGCCCATAACAAGCCTAGCATACAACATGTGCACTGGACCAGAGTGCTATAGGTACACTGTGCGGTGTACTCTGTAGGCCTCAGCATCCCATAATATGGAGTGCTGGCAACCAAAGTGTTGCAGTACAGTGGGTGCTGAGCATTATTGGTCCATTCTGTTCAAGTTGGCAACCTTTGGCTCCAATATGCAGAGGAGTTTATGGTGCCGTGGTATAGTTTTATTGCACTGAAGGGTACAAAGTCACAAAGCACAGCTAAAGAACAATGTTTGCTCCTGTGGAATCTAGATGCAATAATTTTAAATGCTTCAATATGGTGAAATCCTTGTTGTTAAACACATATATACAGAAATGATAAATAAAAACAAGATGTTAAGCATTTTCTGATTTAAAATGCAGCAATAGTCCAGCTGTAGTATTGTCAACTTACTTCAGTACTGTTGCTACACTTCTAACCAAGGGTGCTTTTGGAAATGCTTCCGTAGATTACAGTTTATTTCATGGACAATAGTCAATGCTAATTCAGATCTCAAAGTAATATCTATCTGCAGAACAAATAGAGATAACTGACTGGGGGAGGGGAGGAAATTATTGGATAAATATTCCCTGGCCCAGGTGCCTGACATGCACTGTGACATAGATTGTTTTCCATATAGTACTGGACCTGTGGAATACTTTGCCAGCAAAATCAGTTGAGGTTGACAATTCCCTCAGAAAGGGAACTGGGTAAATGTCTGCTTGGGAATGGGGCTAGAAATTACATATGTAAAGCTACAGATTAAGGTTATCAAATCATTTTGCAGAACACGATTCTTATGTTCATTAATAAATAGACATTCTTATTATGAACACAGCTAGCTTTTGCTAGACACTTTTATTGAGCACATGTGGACTAGGTACAGTATCTGTAGAGGCTTCCATCTTGACTGCTGCCTTGTGGGTAGCCTAGTGCCTCATGGGTAATGTAGTCTTAATATACATACAGCTGGGTAGTGTAGTCTTATACATACAGCTCTACACAGCTCTATGGCTCTACCTAGTGTCGACTATAGAATGACATGTTATTGATCATTACATCCTCCTTTCTTTGAGGTTTAACAAAATCAATATCAATCAACTTTCAAGAAAACAATAAAGATAATATCAGTAACACTTTTGTTAGTGCTCTATAAACATAAACATTTTCAAAACAGTCAACACATTTTCAAAGCTTTACATTGTACTCAAAGATTAAGTCTATCAGGCTTTTTTACTTCACGTGTGGATCTTCTCAACACGGGTAAGTCTGATGTGTCTTCATGAGATTGTTCTGGCGGTGAATGACAACATGCAGTTGCGGCATTGTCATCAATCTGGTCTTGAATAGATCGAGGTCTCCTTGCGATCTTTGCTTGGAGAGGGTTTCAGTGTTTCCTTCGCTCTTCATGCCATAACTCTCAATGTAGTCAATGCACTCTCGAAAAACTGCTGGCAGCTGGATCCCATCATACAGCATAGTCCTCTCAGTAGCCTCGGCTAATGGAACACCAAAGATTGGCCTGAGGAAAGAAGGAGTATCCACCGGAACTGCTTCCTGCTCTGGTGCAGGCTTCTTCTTTTTCTTTTTCTCTTTCCACTGCTTAACAACATCTGCTGCGGTTATATCTTTGGACTTTTTCTCCTTGTGTTTTTCCTCTTTGTGCTTTTCTTCCTTTGGCTTCTCTTTGACCTTAAAGTCTTTTTCTTTCTTCTTGGAGAAACTAGGCTTTTTGAAGACATGGATACCCTTTGGCCTTGTCATCCTTGATGGGCTCTCTGCTTCATCACCTGAGTCATCTGGTCTGCTTATGGCACAGTTTATACGGTAGACTCTCTTGACCAGTTCTAAGTCTTCACAAGCTTTGTCACCTAGTATCGAATCAAGTCTTTCAGCCACAACAGAAAACATGAGATGATGCACTTTGTCTTTGACTGTCACTTTAAGTCTGCATACACCTAAGCTATCTATTTTCTGTCCATTATAGCTCTTCAGTAGTACTGACTTTTTCTGTATTTTGGGCTTTTCTTTCATATTTTTTATGTCACTCATACTGATTAAGTTTGCTTTTGCCCCAGTGTCTAGTTTCAAGGTAACTAATGCTCCATTTACCTGCAGTGGGATCATCCATTTGTCCTCTTTTACTGCATTAACTTTATGTTCAGCATTGTCCATTTCTGAGGGCAGCACATTTTCTGTATCCTTTTTGATATCATCACATGACACCATTCGTACAAAAATTGTCTCACTTAAATCAGTGTCCTCAATTACATTAACTCGTTGCCCTTTCTTAGTTGTTACTTTCGAAATGCATTGTTTGGCAAAGTGATTCTTTCCATTACACTTTGTGCACATTTTTCCAAACGCTGGGCATTGTCTTAACTGGTGTTTGTAACCACAGCATTTACAATTAAAAATTTCATCCTCCGATTGCTTTTCATTTCTGTTCTGCCCACGTTTCTTCCCCTTGTAGGACACAGCACCGACAGCAGCATTATCACTCATTACAATCGCATCATTATTGATTTCACTGAAAGTCTTCGCGTGCTTTCGAGCTAGCTCGCTGGCTTGGCATATTTTCACTGCATTTTCCAAGTTTAGTTCAGTTTCTCTCAACAGACGTTCCCTGACTTTTTTTTATCATGAATACCAAACACAATCTGGTCACGAATCATGGATGATTTCAGCTCAGAGAAATTACATGTCTGTGCTTTCAGTTTCAGATCAGTTATAAAGCTATCAAAAGTCTCATTTTGTTGCTGTGTCCGAGAACGGAAGATGTATCTTTCATACGTCTCATTCTTTGTGGGAGAGCAATGTGCATCAAATTTTTTTAGCACATCTTCTAATTTTTCTCTGTTCTCCTCTGGATTAAATACAAATGTATTAAATACCTCTATCGCCTGTGGGCCTGCAACCGTAAGCAGCAATGCTATCTTCCTTGTGTCTGGCTTCGTACCGAATCTGATGGCTGCAATGTAGAGTTCGAATTGTTGTTTAAGAGTCTGCCAATTGTAGTCGATGTTTCCTGTGAGTTTCAAACGCTCTGGTGGCTTCAAATTCTCCATGTCGCTTTTCACAATTTTCAGCAGATCTTCACCATCTTATGTTCATTAATAAATAGACATTCTTATTATGAACACAGCTAGCTTTTGCTAGACACTTTTATTGAGCACATGTGGACTAGGTACAGTATCTGTAGAGGCTTCCATCTTGACTGCTGCCTTGTGGGTAGCCTAGTGCCTCATGGGTAATGTAGTCTTAATATACATACAGCTGGGTAGTGTAGTCTTATACATACAGCTATATACAGCTCTACACAGCTCTACGGCTCCACCTAGTGTCCACTATAGAACGACATGTTATTGATCATTACAACGATGACCCAGAATTTGCCTGCCCGGTTAGTTAGACTTTTTCCTGCCACCCTTCAACTCAAATTTGTTTTGCCCACAACATTGCTGGAAGTGTGAGCTGATACGTGAGGGCAACGGGGCATCTGGGGCCTTGGTGAAGAATGGGACCAACAGAGTATCTCCTTAATCAATTAGATTAAAGGATTGAGAAATAAACAGAGGAATGACTGAGAAGGAGGGTAAATTAAAGGAGGTGAATTCAATGTCAAATCAGGCACAGAAAGAGAAATAAAGATTGGATTAAGGGAGAAAGAAAAAAACAGACAGAAAGGAAATGTAAGAGAAAAAAAATAAAATTTGGCTTTTTAAAAATATCCAACAACAATTCACAACCTGAAGGAACGAGACTCCACACTTTTAATTGTTCACTTTCTGGGCCAGAGAGGTTGATTGGCAGTCATTAACAATGATCACATTGTTAAAAGGATATTATGCTATTAATTACTAGACTTAACTTTCTGTGGCGATGTTAATGGGTACTTAATGTGCAAATGCAGCAACTTCTTGAAACAGATGGGGAGATTAAGATCGAGGTGCCGTTTTCACGAAGCTAATGGTGGAGTGGTGCAAATCAGCCAGCAACTTCAATGGAAGAAACTGAGAAGTTTCTGTGGGCGTGGCTTAGTTTTGACAGCTTTTGTGGGCGTGTCTTCCCTTACGCATAAGCTGTACGCTGCGCTCCTGGCCTTCTTGATGTCATACACTGTGCAGAAGAGCACGTCTCCATTCTGGCCCCCATACGAGGTAAGTATGTATTCTTTTCGTAGGTCAGCAGTATACACTGGAGCTACGCCTGCTGACTGCAATTTTTGGGCCATTGTCTCTAAAAGTTTCCCCATCACCTACATTATGCTGACTGGCCTGTAGCTGCCGGATTTATCCGTCTCCCGTTTATTAAGCAGGGTTGTAACATTTGCAATCCTCCAGCCCATATCCAAGGAGGATTGAAAGATCGTGGCCAGAGTCTCCACAATTTCCACCCATACTGCCCTCAGTAACCTAGGATGCATCCCATCCGGACCGGGTGACTTTTCTACTTTGAGGACTGACAGCCTTTTAAGTACCTCCTCTTTATCTATTTTTATGCTGCTGTGCGTTCCCAGCTTTTTCTGTTTTTATAACAGATTTCAAGTATTTTGCTTCTGATGAATATTCTTTTCTGACGTTATAATCCAAAACTCTGGAGGGAGGAGAGTCAACTTCATTTAAAAACAGGAATCTGAAATGCAAAGACAAGGAAAGCCTTAAAAAATAGGGTATTTTTTTCATTAGAACATCAGAGGTTAGGGGGGATATGATGGCCTAGAAATTGAGTGGGCTTAGCGCCCAATTAGTGGCGCTAGAGGGCCTTGCGCCGGACTTATAGCCGTTTTGCAAATTGACTTGGGCCTTACCATCGGCGTTAGCCGGTAGCGCTGCGCCGGCACCGATGACGTCATCGGTGTGCGCAGCGTCCCGGTTGCCGTGGTAACCCGGCCCCAAGCCCAAATTCAGTTGCGCCCGCCTCGCCCGTGGCAGGCGCAACTAACGAATGTGAAAAGTGTTCTTACACGCCTTTGCGCCGGCGCATAAAGGTGGAGCGGCGGCCGGCCGCGTTCCTGGCGGCCGCCTGCCCGCACCTCCCTTCCCGGACTCCTGCATCACCCCCCCCGCGGCCCTGATGAGTGTGTGCTGCGAGCCCGGCACTTCCCCAAGGTGCCGGGCTCAGATGTCGGGGGAATCCGCCGGACAGTTGTCGGCTGCAGGCAGCTCCTCCTTAACAGAAGGAGGAGGCCTGCAGTTCCCCAGCCTGCCGCACCGCATCGGGTGCCGCAGCGGGGGATTAGCGCCGGGAAACCCAATTCAACGCCCGTTTTCAGGCGCTAAAACCCTCCTTTAGCGCCCGCCGCCCTCTGGGGCCGGCGCAACCGAATTTTCGTCGGGCGCTGCCGCATTAACGCTGGCGCAAAATTTCTGGCGCTACAGCCCTGGCGAGCCCACAACCCAATTTCTAGGCCGATAGGTGTTAAAATAATGAAAGGATGGGACAGGGTAAGATGGAAGCAGACTATTTCCCGTATTTGATGGGTCAAGAATGAATGGCCATAGATACAAGATTAACTGTAACAGATTTAGAGCAGCGGACAGGAGAAACTTCTTTACACAGAGAGTTGTGAGCGATGTTCCCGCTCCGGTCTGGAGGTCCCGTGCAGGCCACTCACTGGCTTTTATATGGAAGAAACTGCGTAGATGCGAAAATTAGAATGAGCCGTGCAGCCAGTTAAAGGGACCGCGCATGGAAAAAATAAATTAGAGGGAACATTGGTTGTGAGGCTGTGGAGTTCACTTCAGAGTTAGTGGTTGCGGCAGAAGCAATGTCATCTTTCAAGATTAGATTGGATAGCTGAATGAAGGAAAAGGGGTTGAAGGGGTGCGGGAACAGGGTGGGTCAATGCAATTAGAACTACTTGTTTGTGTGGCGGGTAAACGCCATCACAGGCTGGTTAGGAATGGCCTGTTTCCGTGTTGTAACTTCTACTTATTTCTAAAATTATGTGGCCTCAGAAAACCTGTTTGGTCAGTCCAAATAATAAATGAGCATTTAGGAATGTCAGGAATTAGCACTGACTGTTCACTATCTTATTTATTCCATACCTTTTTTTGTTACCATTGATAATTTATTTTTAGCTTTCTTGTTAAAACTGATCTTGAGAAATGACAGAGAACGAGCAGCACAATGTAATCCATCAACATGACTCTCGAGGTGAATTTAAAGGTCTTGCTCCTGACTGGAAATACAATTTACCATTAATTTTTTTTAAATAATTAAATACAGTGGTAAGTTACAGGTTCAAATCAAGCAATATCATATGAGAAGAATTATCCAATCAAAATGTGTCTGAGAGACAGCAAGTGAGAGAGCAGCCTACCTGAGCATGTACGGCTACTAGGCATTTTCACCTGGAGAGTGTGAACCCTCTATTAAAACTGTCCTATTTAATCAACTTAAATTTTTAACTCAAAGTTCGTGTGTCATTTTATGAAACTTGCAAGCTATAGCTGAGGCCAGGAACTGAGTGAAAATCAGGTAATATAGTTCTGTAATACATTAAGGAAACAGATTGACAGTGCTGTCATTTTTATAGTTTCTTTGATAAAGTTTCACAATTTTAATACAACAAAACACTCACTATTTACAACAACAACAACTTGTACATATGTAGTGCCTTTAACATAGTAAAACATCCCATGGCACGTCACAGGTGTGTTATCAAACGAAATTTGACACTGAACCACTTAAGAAGACCAAAACCTTGGTCAAAGTGGTAGATTTTAAGGAGCGTCTTAAAGGAGGAGAGAGAGGTGGAGAGGCGGAGAGGTTTAGGCAGGGAATTCCAGAGCTTGGGGCTGAGGCAGCTGAAGGCCACCAATGGAGGCCAGAGTTGGAGGAGCACAGATCTCTTGGAGGGTTGTAGAGCTGGAGGAGGTTACAGAGAAAGGGAGGGGTGAGGCCATGGAGGGATTTGAAAACAAGGATGAGAATTTTAAAATCAGTAATAAAATGTAATACGATTACAAGCATCAACAGGTAACAATTAAATGATGAATAGATTACTAAAATCTGTTTAAAACGGTTTGACAGAGATGTGCAAGAGGGAAGAAATTCTGTTTAAATGCTTGTGGGATGTTGTACAATATTGTGGTAGCCTGGTTAATGGGCTGGCACTGCCACCGAGTGTCTGAAAGTGGAAGAGACTGTTATTGCCACTGGAAGTTTGGGGAACAAGTTCTGGGAGCATAGAAACATAGAAGATAGGAGCAGGAGTAGGCCATTCGGCCCCTCGAGCCTGCTCCACCATTCAATGAGATCATGGCTGATCATTCAAATTCAGTACCCTGTCCCTGCTTTCTCCCCATACCCCTTGATCCCATTAGCCTTAAGAAATATATCCAACTTCTTCTTGAATATATTTAATGAATTGGCCTCCACTGCCTTCTGTGGTAGAGAATTCCACAGGTTCACCACTCTCTAGGTGAAGAAATTCCTCCTCATCTCTGTCCTAAATGGCTTACCCCTTATCCTTAGACTATGACCCCTGGTTCTGGACACCCCGGCCATCGAGAACATCCTTCCTACATCCAGTCTGTCCAGTGCTGTTAGAATTTTATAAGTTTCAATGAGATCCCCTCTCATTCTTCTAAACTCCAGTGAGTATAAGCCCAATCGACCCAATCTCTCCTCATACGTCATTCCTGCCATCCCAGGTATCAGTCTGGTGAATCTTTGCTGCACTCCCTCCATGGCAAGAACATCCTTCCTCAGATAAGGCGACCAAAACTGCACACAATACTCAAGGTGTGGTCTCACCAAGGCCCTGTACAACTGCAGCAAGACATCCTTGTTCCTGTACTCAAACCCTCTCGCTACGAAGGCCAACATACCATTTGCCTTCTTAACCGCCTGCTGCACCTGCATGCTTACCTTCAGCGACTGGTGCACAAGGACACCCAGGTCTCGTTGCACTTCCCCTTCTCCCAATCTATTGCCGTTCAGATAATAATCTGCCTTCCTGTTTTTGCCACCAAAGTGGATAACCTGGCATTTATCCACGTTATACTGCATCTGCCATGCTTCTGCCCAATCACCCAACCTGTCCAAATCATACTGGAGTTTCTCAGCATCCTCCTCACAGCACACACGCCCACCCAGCTTTGTGTCATCTGCAAACTTGGAGATATTACATCTAGTTCCCTCGTCTAGATCATTTATATATATTGTGAATAGCTGGGGTCCAAGGACCGATCCCTGCAGTACCCCACTAGTCACTGCCTGCCACTCGGAAAAAGACCCGTTTATTCCAACTCTTTGCTTCCTGTCTGCCAACCAGTTCTCTATCCAAGTCAGTACCTTGCCCCCAATCCCATGTGCCTTAACTTTACACGCTAATCTCTTATGCGGGACCTTATCGAAAGCCTTCTGAAAGTCCAAATACACCACATCCACTGGTTCTCCCTTATCTATTCTACCAGTTACATCCTCAAAACATTTTCAAGTGCTAATTAGTTAAGGCTGTAATATCGCACTGACTTAAAATAAAATAAAGATTCCCCAAAGGTTTAGTGGGTAGATGCACTACATAGTGTGACACAGAGCCATACAACCCAGAAAGTCCCGTGTTCAATTCCTGGTTTGTGTTGAGTTTGTTGATTTTGGCTGGGGGACCAGTTAGGGTTCCATCAACTGATGTAAGAACTCTTGGGCTGGTAAGAGGTAAAATGAGCAAGAATTCCTTGATTCTGGTTACTATCCAGTGATGCACAGTGAGTGGAACAGCATCGGGCTCAGCTGCGATGCCCACAGTCGAATAGCCTGCCAACAGATTTTTGTTGAGGCTCACATATGAAGAATTTCCACTTGGGCGAGATATCAAAGGACTACCAGCACTTATGGAACCATATTACAACAACAACAACATAGCGCCTTTAACATAGTAAAATGTCTCAAGGCACTTCACAGGAGTATTATAAGACAAAACAAAATTGACACTGAGCCATATAAGGAGAAATTAGAAATAACAACAGAAAATGCTGGAAAAACTCAGCAGGCCAGGGAGCATCCATGGAGAGAGAAACAGAGTTAACGTTTCAGGTCGAAGACCTTGCGTCAGAACTGGAAAAAAGCAGGAAATGGAACAGATTTTAAAGCAAGTTTAGGGGCTGGGAAATGGGGGAGGGGATGAAAGAACAAAAGGGAAGGTCTGTGGTAGGATGGAAGGCAGGAGAAGTAAAGAGGCATTAAGAGATATTCAAGGCAAGAGGAGATGGTAATGGGACAGGTTAAGAGACAAAGGATGGCTCTAGATGAAGTGTAAATTGCGCTGGCAGAATAAAAGACAGCTGCCCTGTGGGGGAGAAGAAAAAAAGGCACAAACAAAAAGTGTGGATAAAAAATATATATGTGATAGGGGCCGAGGTTATGATCTGAAATTGTTGAACTCTATGTTGAGTCCGGAAGGCTGTAAAGTGCCTAATCGAAAGATGAGGTGCTGTTCCTCGAGCTTACGCTGAGCTTCCATGGAACAATGCAAGAGGCCGAGGAGAAATTAGAGCAGGTGACCAAAAGCTTGGTCAAAGAAGTAGGTTTTAAGGAGCATCTTAAAGGAGGAAAGAGACAGAGAGGTTTAGGGAGGGAATTCCAGAGCTTAGGGCCTAGGCAACTGAAGGCACAGCCACCAATGGTTGACCGATTATAATCAGTGATGCTCAAGAGGGCAGAATTAGAGGAGCGCAGATATCTCAGGTTGGGGGGAGGGGGAGTTTTGGGGCTGGAGGAGATTACAGAGATAGGGGGGGCAAGGCCATGGAGGGATTTGAAAACAAGGATGAGAATTTTGAAATTGAGGCGTTGCTTGACCGGGAGCCAATGTAGGTCAGTGAGCACAGGGGTGATGGGTGAACGGGACTTGGTGCGAGTTAGGACACAGGCAGCCGGGATTTGGATGACCTCATGTTTACATAGGGTAGAATGTGGGAGGCCAGCCAGCCAGACTATTGGAATAGTCAAGTCTAGAGGTAACAAAGGCATGGATGAGGGTTTCAGCAGCGGAAGAGTTGAGGCAAGGGTGGAGACGGGCGATGTTATGGAGGTGGAAATAGGCAGTCTTAGTTATGCTGCAGATATGTGGTCAGTAGCTCTTTTCAGGGTCAAATATGACACCAAGGTTGTGAACAGTGTGGTTCAGCCTCAGACAGATGTTAGGGAGAGGGGTGGAGTCAATGGCTAGGGAATGGAGTTTCTGGCGGGGACCGCAAACAATGGCTTTGGTCTTCCCAATATTTAATTGGAGAAAATTTCTGCTCATCCAGAACTGGATTTAGAGACCGTGGAGGGGTCGAGAGAAGTGGTGGTGAGGTAGAGCTGCGTGTCGTCAGTGTACATGTGGAAACTGATGCTGTGTTTTCGGATGATGTCGCCAAGGGGCAACATGTAGATGAGAAATAGGAGGGGGCCAAGGATAGATCCCTGGGGGACACCAGAGGTAATGATGCGGGAGTGGGAAGAGAAGTCATTGCAGGTGATTCTCTGGCTATGATTAGATCAATAAGAATGGAACCAGGCGAGCGCAGTCACACCCAGCTGGACGACGGTGGAGAGGCGTTGGAAGAGGATGGAGTAGTCAACCATGTCAATGGCTCCAGACAAGTCAAGAAGGACAAGGAGGGATAGTTTACCTTTGTCACAGTCACAAAGGGTGTCATTTGTGACTTTGATGAGAGCCGTTCCGGTACTGTGGCAGGGGTGGAAACCTGATTGGAGGGATTCAGACATGGAGTTGCGGGAAAGCTGGGCATGGATTTGGGAGGTAACAACACATTCAAGGACCTTGGAAAGGAAAGGGAGGTTGGAAATGAGGTGGTAGTTTGCAAGGATGGAGGGGTCAAATGTTGTTTTTTTGAGGAGAGGGGTGATGACGGCAGATTTGATGGAGAGGAGGACAGTACCAGAGGAGAGAGAACCGTTAACAATATCAGCTAACATGGGAGCCAGAAAAGGAAGTTGGGTGGTCAGCAGTTTGGTGGGAATAGGGTCAAGGGAGCAGGAAGTGGGTCTCATGGACAAGATGAGCGTGGCGAGGTCATGAGGGGAGATCGGAGAGAAACCGGAGAAAGATGTGAGTTCAGGGCTAGGGCAGGGGAGAACCTTAGAGGAAGTTTGCCCTGGTGGGCTAGGGGAAGGAAGGGATGTGGCAGAGGCAGCTGATCGGATGGTCTCAATCTTGGAGGCAAAGAAGTCCATGAGCTCCTCACACTTGTTGTCAGAGGTGAGGGAGGAGGAGACAGGGGAGAGGGGTTTAAGAAGACGGTTAGCAGTGGAGAATAGAAGCTGGGGTTTATCTTTGCATTCCAGAATGATTCTGGAATAGTGAGCAATTTTGGCAGACGAGAGCAGGACCCGATAATGCTTTATGTGGTCCAGCCGGATCGGCTGGTGAATGGCTAAGGCCAAGTATCAGCGCAATCAGGAGAAAAAGGGGGAAATATGTGAAAAAATAACACCCTAAACAAAGTGTAGTAAAGTAAAATCCAGTTAATTTAAACACTAATAGAACAAACATTTCTTATGCTGAGATAGTCCCATGCTTTGCAATGGAAAATGTAACATCACGTTCTGTCAGGCAGGGCAGAGTGTTCAGACCCCAAGAGACTATGTCATGGAGAAATAGAACACAGGCTCAATCCCATGACCCGCCACGTGATGAGTTACTATTCTTATATTCTTAAAGTGAAGTTGCATACCCCTTCCGTCCAAGAAAATAGAAACCTGAAAGTATCACATACTTGTGATTGGTCAATGGAGGAATTTAGGAAACACCTCGAAGAAATTTCATGAGAAATTGTAAATATATTTTAATGAAGTCATCATTTAAAACATATAAAAACATGTATTATTCTAAAGCAGAAAAGTTAATGTGGGTACTTTTGTTCCTTTATTATAATTTTCTACAATTGTTTAATACTGAAATTTCAAATGCTTCAGTTTAATAATGTATCATTATTTTTAATCTGGCACAATATAACATTATGCATTTGTGTATCATGTAATCATGTTATAATATTTTTTAAAATGTGATTAAACAGTAACATACCTGGTAATAACCTTGCAAAATACAGTGTCTAATATATAAATATGCAATATTATATTATTTCTAACCTTGTGATGTTAGATAATGTAATACTGGTTCTAACCTGGCGGGAGAGATTTGATATTCATATAATTATGTTTCTTTTTTCTGACCTTGAAAGACATAGCCTATTTGTGTCCATATTTTAAACTGCAGTCTCATGCTATTTTTATACTGTAGTAGTAGATGTTTTCTCACAACAGTATATGTAGGGTGTCCTGTTCCTACTGCCTCCTTGCAGAATAATGCTGTTGGGGAAGCTAAGAGTTCTATTCCTGGACCTTTGCTAACTGCAGACCCAGTGCCTGTCTCAACCACAACTTGCATTTATATAGCACCTTTAAAGTTCTAAAACATCCCCAGGTGCTTCCCAGGAGCGTTATCAAACAAAATTTGACACGGAGTCACATAAGGAGATATTAGGTGAAGTGACCACAAGACTGGTCAAAGAGGTAGGTTTTATGGAGCATCCTAAAGGAGGAGAGAGAGGTAGAGAGGTGGAGAATTTTAGGGAGAAAATTCCAGCGCTTAGGGCCCAGGAGGCTGATGGCACGGCCGCCAATGGTGCAGCTATGAAAATCGGGGATGCGCAAGAGGCCAGAATTGGAGGAGTGCAGAGATCGCGGAGGATTGTAGGACTGGAGGAGGTTACAGAGGTAGGGAGGGATTTGAAAACAAGGATGAGAATTTTAAAATTGAGGCATTGCCAGACTGGGAGCCAATATAGGTCAGCGAGCACAGGGGTGATAAATGAACGGGACTTGATGCGAGTTAGGATATGACTGGAAAGAAGTCCAGATGTGAGTGGTGGTATAGCATGCTACCAGAGTTTAACAAACTTCGCTTTATTGGTGAGCCTTCACACCAACTGCTTTTACATTTCAGCTGATGTCCATCATTACTAGACCAAGTCCTCCTGGGTGTTCCAAACTGACCAATGGCCCCCCCAGGATGTCACGAGCATACAGTATAAAAGCAGGATTATTGTGATGAATTTTAGCCAAACAATGCACTGGGAAAAAAAGGAACAATGTGCCTTTAAACAGCACCTTATCACATGCTGAAGGAATTCTAAAGCACTTCACAACCAATGAATTACTTCTGGTTGCGGAATCCATTATTATTTAGTGTCAGCTGTGGCTCAGTGGGCAGCACTCTCTAGGTGGGAGGGGCTAGGAGTGAGCCAGGTGTGACTGGTTGCCTAATTGCAGCTGGGTGTTGGAGGAAGTTTTGTAAAAAGTTGGTGGAGGGTTTTGGGGTGTTGTTTTCAGGTTTTAGGGCCTTTTTTGGCCCACAAAAAACAGCCAGATGGCTGCTGAGGGGTCCGGAGTGCTGGGCCCCTCAGAGGACAATATTCCCGAGAGGAATTTTATTCGGGAAGAAACTGTGGTGGGAAGGGGCCTCAGGAGGTTTGGTAAAGAAAATACGATGGTGGTGCAATGTGAAGATAAGAAGATTCGAGCCTGGGATATAATCCAGGCGGTTCATGAGGACTGTGGCGAGGGAAGCTGTTTTGCCTGCCGACCAAAACCAAATGTGGGATTTGAGGTGACGGTCAGTGGCCGTGAGGAGGTGGAAAAACTGCTGCTCAGTCTGAAAGTTGGGGAGAAATTTTTGGAGGTGACTCTGCTATATTCAGAGGAGGTGGTGGTTTCATTTTTGAATTTGCCTGTGTACATCGAGGACGAAGTGCTGAGCAAAAAGTTGGAGTCATGGGACATTAAAATCTGTTCCGAAATAAAGAGGAGGTACTATCCAGGAACATAGGTAGCAGACGGAACCCGGTATGTAAAGGTGCGGTTCCCAGAGGGGGTGAGGTCTTTGCCTTACAGTATGAAGTTCGAGACACTGGAAGGAGTGCAGTACTTTCGTGTGCTGCACGATAACCAAGTAAAGGTGTGTTACTATTGTCTGGGACATGACCATCTCGTAAGAAACTGTCCTGATTTGTATTGTTACTATTGCGGTGAGTCAGGACATAGCGCACGGAGCTGCAAGGCGGAGAGCTGTGGGGTGTGTCGTAAAGGCCCCGCCCGCTGTGAATGTGTGGCAGAAGGGAGTGAAATGAGCGATGAGGAGATGGGAGAAGGAGCAGGAGAGGAGTGTGGAACGGCCGGCGGTGCGGTGCAGTCGGAGGACACAGCCGGTAAAATGAAGGAAAAAGGAGCACAGGAAGAGGCAGAGGTTGGCGGAGCGGAGATCGAGATGGAGATGGCGGAAAACACGGCGAGTGCTATGGAGGGGAATAAAGACAGCAGCGGGCAGCAAGAGTCGAGTGCAGACTCGAGCCTTAGTGCAGTTTGGCTCCCCCTGGGGAGTCTGGTGTCTGCGGGGGGAGAGGAGGCAGGAGTGGGGTGTGTGGTGGAAGTGAGTGCTCCAGGGAGAGGCGGGGAGTTGGATATTTTGGTGAGCGGGAGGGGGCAGGGCGGGGAGAGGGTGCAAGAGGTAGGAGCCTTAAAGGGACAGCAGAATGGGATCGGCGAGATAGAGACGTCAGAAGGGAACAATTTAGGTGCGCCATTGTCCCATGGAGTGAGGGAACAAGGTGCAAGGGTCAGAGGTAGAGACGTGGTCGAAGGGGGCGGCACAGTGGGAGAAACTGCGATAGCAGGAAGACTCTCTATGGGAGATGAAGTATCTGACGGGGAGCAGGATTATGTATCTGACGGGGAGCAGGCACAGGGGGTTGCAGAAGAGCTTGAGTGTGAGGAATTAGAGGGGGCAGAGACATGGAAGTCAGGGATGGGGTTGCATCATGTGGAAAGGGAAAGGTTAGTGAGGGGCAGAAGGGGGGAGAAAGGGCAGCTCCTGGGTCCAAAGTTAAGGCAAGGAAGAGGCTGAAATAGCAGGGAGGGGTCAAACAGGACGGGAAAAAGAGCCGGAGGCTGCAGGAAAAAGCAACAGCTGTCCGAAAAGTTGAGAAGGAGCATGAGAGGAGGGAGGAGCCAGAGATTAAATGATGGGGAGATTATTGGGCATATTTCCCTTCTTTGGAGCCATGATTACATTGGTCCCGATCAATGTGAACAGACTGAGGGGTGAGAAGAAATTGCAGCAGTTGTTGCAGGGTTTTAAAGGCACGGACTTGTTGTGTCTGCAAGAAACCTTTTGGGATGAGGATATTCTAGAAAGAGTTCAGAAAGTTTGGAAGGGAGAGGTGTTTGCAAGTTGTGCAAACAATAACCGTAGAGGGGTGGCTGTTTTGGTGAGTCCGTCCATAGAAGAGAACGTTGCCTTGGTGGACAAGGACACTGAAGGGAGATTTTTACGGCTAAGGGTAAAATTGGAGGGATTTAATTGCGATCTTTTTAATATCTATGCACCGAACGACCATTGCAAGCGTCGCGAGTTTTTTCGGGGGTTATTCACTGAAGTGGCAGAGGTGGAAAATCCTTGTATAGTGGGGGATTTTAATGTATTTTTATCTTGGATGGACATTTCAGCCCAGATGACCCTTAAAGAGGATAACTCCAGAGGGATGATTATAAAAATGATGGCAAATTTAAATTTGAGAGACATATGGAGGGACCGGAACCCCATAAAAAGGGAGTTCTCCAGAGCAGGTTGGGTGGGTGATGTTTTAAAACAGAGCCGAATAGATTTTGTATTAATGTGGAAAGGGTTAAGTTCGGAGGTGATGGAGATTTATTATAAAAAAGTATTTTTTAGTGATCACTCGGCTTTGGTTCTTAGAATTAGGAACAGCAGAGTTAAGATCGGTTCAGGGGTGTGGATTTTAAACAATCAATGCCTGAAGGAATGTGCTTATAAAGAAGGGATTATAAATATAATAAAGAATGCTCGGAAGGAACTTTTGTTCTTGAAAGAAAGAAGAGTTTGGTGGGACAATTTCAAATATGAGGTAAAAGTTTTCTCGGTATGTTATGGGAAAAAGAGGGCGGCAGCTAACCGGCATTGAGAAGAGAATATAAACAAAAGGTTTACGGATGTCTGTAAAGCAGTTGACGGAGGGGATAAGGTTGCTGAGACTAAGTTCCGGGTGCTAAAGGAAGAGTGGGAATTATTGCAAGCTGAAAAATGCAAGGGGGCCATTCTCCGTGCAAAGGCTAGAGATGCATTGGAGGGCGAAAGATGCATTAGATATTTTCTAGAGCAAGAGAAGCTGCGACAGAGATTATCGTTAGTTGAGGAGTTGAAGGTTGGGGAGAAGATCATTCATGAAAGTGAGGAGATTTTGGAGGCGGCTAGCAGCTTTTATCAAGAGCTATATACGAAAGAAGACATTTCCAATTTGGAGATGGAGAAGGTTACTGCTTTTATTGATAAGGGTTTAAAGGAGGATGAGAGAAGCATGTGTGATAAAGAAGTAGGATTAGCGGAAATAAAAATAGCAATAAGTGGAATGAAGGGGGGGAAAGCCCAGGGTCCGATGGACTAAGTGCAGAATTTTATAAGGAATTTTTCGAGATTTTAAGTCCATTGCTCTTAGTTTTAAGGAAATTAAAATTGAGGGAAGCCTGGCCCCATCTATGAGGAGAGGTATCATAAGCTTAGCTTATAAAAATAAAGGGGATAGACGGGATCTGAAGAATTGGAGGCCCATCACACTATTAAATGTGGATTATAAGATCTTGGCAAGGGTTATGGCAAATCGTTTGAAGGAGGTGTTACCGGAGATAGTTTGGCCCTCTCAGTCCTATGGCGTCCTAGGCCGGGACATCGCAGACTCTGTGGTCTCAATCCGAGATGCGATAGAGCTCATGGAAGAGAGTGGGAGGGAGGCTTATGTATTAAAGATAGATCAAGAGAAAGCCTTTGATAGGGTCTCTCATGAGTTTTTATTGAAGGTTTTGGAAGCATTTGGTTTCAAGGAAAATTTCATTCAGTGGATAAGGATTTTTTATTCAAACATATTTAGCTGTGTTAAATGTAATGGTTTTTTATCCAAGTATTTTCTGATACAGAGATCAGTGAGACAGGGTTGTCCCCTGTCCCCACTGCTGTACACATTGGTAGCAGAACCATTAGGTTACATGATGCGAAAGAAACAAGGTGTAGTTGGGATTGTGGTACCCAGTTCCGGGCTGGTGCCGGTGATACACCAATATGCAGATGACACAACCTTAACATTGAGGAATGGGGAGTCAGTGAGGAAAGCTATGGAGGTAGTGGAGGAATATTGTAGAGCTTCAGGTGCCCGAGTGAATTATAGTAAGTCCCAATGCCTGGTTGCAGGGAGGGGTAGGGGGGAATGGTTGGGGCAATGTCCCTTTAAGGTGGTGGAGGTTTTGGAAGTTCTGGGGGTGCATATGGGGTGCAAGAAAGACAGGGAAGAAGTGGATCAATTAAATTGGGAACCGAAGGTTATGAAAATTATAAAGATTTTGGGAAGATGGGAAAGAAGGTGGTTGAAAGTGCAAGGGAGAGCGACAGTGGTGTCTGCTCTCCTGCTATCTAAGCTATGGTACTTATTGATGGTGGAGGATATTCCTGAGTGGGCAGAAAAGTCCATCCGAGAGGCTTGTGTGAGGTTTTTATGGGAAGGGAAACCAGCCTTGGTGGCTTACAATACCATCATTGGACGGAGAAATCAGGGAGGACTCAACTTCCCAGATATTGATTTGAAGAAAAAATCCTTTAGAATCAAATGGGTGAAGAGATTTTTTCAGAAGTCAAATTCAAGTTTTTGGAAGAGTTGTTTTGAGCATTTTAAAAAATGAAGTGGGATAGGAGGGCAGGGGATATTGTATATGGAATACAATAATATGTTTTTGAAATCGATTAAGCTTCTCCCTAGATTTTATAAGGGGGTTGTAGAGACTTGGGTTCAATTTTTAAAAAGTGTGTAGTTTATGCCCAAGGGGGCTGAGGAATTTTTAGAACAGCCTTTATTTTTGAACAGGTGGGTCAACATCAAAGGAGAGGTTTTATTTAATCAAGCTTTTATAAAAGCTGGGATTATATCGGTGAAAGATGTATTATACAAGGTGATTCCAGGTTGGTTGCCGGAAGCGATAGTGAGGGACATGGTGTGGGAGGAGGACCAGGAGGTAGAAGGAAAAGCAATAGAAATCATGTATGAGAAGATTGTGAGGGCAATGCCACAGGATTGGATGGAAGAAATAAATGCGGAAATCTCCAAAGGAAGTAAAATGCGTCCTGCTTTTCCAAGCTTTGTACTGGAGAAAGGGGGAGAGTTAGTCCAATTTGACAACTGTAATACTCGAGATTTCTATGAGGTATTCAGAGAATGGAGATTCAAGACACCGGCTGGTCAGGAGTTTTGGCAGAGTATATACCCACAGCTGGACTTCAACAGGATTTGGAAGGGAGTGTGGGCGAATTTTAAATGCCCAGAATGGATTGAACTGGATTTCAAATTGGCTCATAACTGGATTTTTACCATGACGGTCTTGTGCAAGATTGGACGAGTGGAGGCGGCAACTTGCCCAATGTGTGGGACACAGGATGAGACTCTGTCCCATTTACTGGTGTTATGTCCGCAGTTAAATGACTTTAAGTACTATGTTCGACAGTTGTGTGAAGCTTTTTTGCTGGGTGGGGATCGAACAGCGAGAATGGGAATCCCGTGGGACTCAATTTTGAGATGGGGATTGCAGGAGAGTCTGCCAGAGTCTAGCGGAGCGGCAATTAATTTAATGTTCAGTTTGGCTAGATTCGTGATTGTGCAAAGAAGGAATGCTCTGTTTTTTAAGGGGAGGAGAATCAATCTAAAAGAGTATTTTAAATATAAGCTAAAAGACCATTATAAGACTCTGTGGATGTTTTATTCAGAAAGGAATTTAAGGACAGTATTTTACAATCAATTTTTAAAGTACAATCGATTAATATATGTTACAGGTGACAAATTAAACTTCAGGTTTTGATGTTAAAATGTGGTGGCGGAATGGCTGTGCAGGGCGGTGGAATTGATTTGTATCATACAATGTAATGATCACGATGTTGTAAATGTTCTTAATGTTCAATAAAGTAATATATTAAAAAAAAGTGGGTAGCACACTCGCCTCTGAGTCAGAGGGTTGTGGGTTCAAGTCCCACTCCAGGGACCTTGATCACAAAAATCTAGGCTGACACTCCAGTGCAGGACTGAGGGAATGCTGCACTGTCGGAGGTGCTGCCTTTCGGATGAGATGTTAAGCCGAGGCCCTGTCTGCTCTGTAAGGCAGATGTAAAAGATTCCATGGCACTGTTTTAAGGAAGAGCAGGGGAGTTCTCCCAGTGTCCTGGCCAATCCACATCAGATGATCTGGTCATTATCACATTGCTGTTTGTAGGAACTTGCTGTGTGCAAATTGGCTGCTGTGTTTCCTACATTACAACAGGGACTATACTTCAAGATAGTACTTCATTGGCTTTGGGATGTCCGGTGGTTGTGAAAGGTGCTATATAAATGCAAGTCTTTCTTTCTAAAATGTGGTGTCCAATTTGTGATCTCATAAACATTAATGGTATGAAGATTAGTTAATCTATTTTTGGTGGTGTTGTTTGAGGGTCAGGACACTAGGTGAACACCCTTGCTCTTTGAATAGAGCCATGGAATCTTTTACGTGCACTTGAACAGACAGATGGTCTGGTCGGTTTAACGTCTTATTTGAAGGACAGCACCTCCAACAATGCAACACTCCCTTGGTACGGCACTGGAAGTGTCAAGTATGGAGTATGCGCTCATTCCTGGTGTGGGGCGTGAACCCTCAACCATGTGACTCAGAGGTGAGCGTGTTCCCACTAAGCCAAGCTGACAACATTGGGCAAGTTTTGAGAGACCTCATGCGACTGTGCATTTCAGGAAATCACAAGGTGCTGCCTGCCATCTTCCATCCATTGATTTCAGAGGATAGAAATGGTGGCCAGCACCCGTGATTTTCCAAAATGCACTGCCTGTGTGAGAGGCCCCAGCAGTGGCCGTGAGCCTCACATAATTTACCTATTTTAATAGAAAGTTGCAAATTTATTGAGAAGTTGCCCCAACCGGCAATTCCCTGACTTTTGTGGGTCATGTTGAAACATCTAGCGGATGCAGCTAATCAAATTTGCATTTTGTGTTCAGCAGATTAATATCGATATGTATCCGATTTCAAAATTCTCACCCTTGTTTTCAAATCCCTCCATGGCCTCGCCCCTTCCTATCTCTGTAATCTTCTTCAGCCCCACAACCGCCCGAAGTATCTGCGCTCCTCTAATTCTGCCCTCTTGAGCATCCCTGATTATAATCGCTTAACCTTTGGTGGCGTGCCTTCTGTTGCCTAGGCCCTAAGCTCTGGAATTCCCTGCCTAAACCTCTCCGCCTCTCTACCTCTCTTTCCTCCTTTAAGACGCTCCTTAAAACCTACCTCTTTGACCAAGCTTTTGGTCACTTGCCCTAATTTCTCCTTATGTGGCTCGGTGTCAAATTTTTTGTCTTATAACACTCCTGTGAAGTGCCTTGGGATGTTTTACTACATTAAAGGCGCTGTATAAATACAAGTTGTTGTTGTTGTTATCCTGTTGGTATCAACTTATTGACTGATGGCTCCCTCTTATGGTTCAGCTTGAGAACACCACCATCCTTGAACTGTATGACAGCCACACCAGTGCACGGAGAGGTTCCCTGTACGGGCTGCTCCTGCACACTCTCCATTTTGCCATCCTCGTCTGCCGTCTGGACACGCCTTGGCGCACCATCTTGCCATCCAGCGGAGGTGGGGGTCCCTAATGAAGGGCTCTCTATGCGGGAGTCTGCCCTTTATCTATTGGGGACTTGGTCTGGAGGGTGTTGCACAGAGCAGTCCCGTGCAATATGGGTTAAGTCGGTTTACGGACTCCAAGGCTGCTTGCCTTTTCTGCGGCCTGGAGGAGTCCATGTTCCATGTATATATAGAATGTGAGAGGTTGCAGTCCCTCTTCCATTAGTTGAAGGGGCTGCTCCTCGATTTCTGGCTGCACTTCAGTCCCACGCTCCTGATCTTTGGTCACCCGGTGCGGGGGAGGGGAGCGGACAGGTCGGCGGACCTCCTCGTGGGACTGCTCCTGGGCTTGGCCAGAGTGGCCATCAACAGGTCCAGGCAGCGGGCGGTCAAGGGGGTCGTTCGGCCCGACTGCCTGCTTCTCTTCCTCGGCCGGGTGGCCCTGGAGATGGAGCACGCAGTGTCTGCCGGCACACTCGAGGCCTTCCGCAACCGGTGGGCACCGCAGGGACTGGAGTGCATTATCACCCACGGCAACCAAATTTCAATTTAATTTGTTAAGTTTCATTTAATGTTTTATTAGTTACAGTACTTTTTGTTTATGGGTTGCTCAAAAGAGTACACTGAAAAGATGGACAGCCACACCAGTGCTTTTCTTTATTTTTCTTTTTTTTTGCAGAGCTCTCTGCATCGCCGAGCGGAGCCTCCCGCTCTCCCGGCCGAACAAATGAACTGTAAAGAAATTTAAAATACTTAAATTAATTTTTAAAACTTATCCAATTAAATTAAAATCACATTGGCTGGGTTGATGATGCACTCCAGTCCCCGCAGCGCCCGGTCTCGGAAGGGCCACACCAGTGATTTTTTTTTCCTGGTTCTGTCATTTAAAAAAAAAATTTGAACATTTTATTTACAGTTTATGACATTACAGAGCTCAGGTCTCAGCTCTTTGTACAAAGTCACAAGCCATCATTCCCTACAAAGCAGGGGTCCCAGTCTCTTCAAGTTGGTGATGTGATCTCCAAACTTCTTGATCATCTTCACTTGTTCATCCATGTAAAGTCTGTGGGTTGTGCAGTTAATAACGACACAGACTTCAGGAGTAACAAACAAACAGGTCTTTACTATTTGAAGGTCAGGGCGAATCTGCCCCAGCAATCCTGCCACAACACTTATATACTGGTGTGGTCATTATCGGTATTACAGTATACAGAAGCCAAACAAATAGTGCCACACCTAAAGTAGTTCTCTTAAAGGTGAACGGTTACATTCAATAGTTCCCTTAAAGGTAGACGGGTACATACACGACAATCCTCCCTTTTTAGCTTATTACTTACAGAGTCCCCGTTAAACATACATATCTTCAACTTCCTATAAAACAAATTACAGATATAATCTCGGTGGAGTCAATGTCATATAAA
This sequence comes from Somniosus microcephalus, assembly GCF_052327205.1. Lineage (NCBI taxonomy): Eukaryota > Metazoa > Chordata > Chondrichthyes > Squaliformes > Somniosidae > Somniosus > Somniosus microcephalus. Next base: position 58,407,045 of record NC_141004.1, read on the forward strand.
ACAATTTACAGATATAATCTTGGTGGGAACAGTTCACAGGTTCAGTCTCTGCGGAAACAGTTCATAGATTCAGTCTCTGATCTTGACTCGTTCCAAACAACATCTCTTTGGTGTAGCCGGTTCACATGGCTAGCGTGACTCCTCCATAGCCTTTTTCTTGACGTAACAGCTTGAACTTTCGTCCTGTTGAACCAGCAGTGCGGACTTTTACAACCAACTGGCTGTCTTGATATTTTCCAGTTTTTCAACTAATTTAGTTCCTTTCGTAGTGTCCCGCCTGAGATGGTAGAAGTGCTAATATTTTAGACAGTTATTATCTTCTGCTTCTTCTTTTTCTTTTCTGCCTTTTTGACACTCTCGGAGCTCCTTTCTCGGCTGCCAGCTGTAGCGCCACCAACTCTCTATGTTCCTTAGACCTTAAGTGCTTCATCCGGATTTCAGCACTTTGGGGGTTTTCATCACAAACTGAGCAGACCAGATCCTCGTAATATTCAGTGTCACTCAACAGGTCATGGTAATATTCGGGGTCGTCCTGAGTTAGGCCAGTGAGAGGCCCTTCTACTTCCTTCTTATCCATCTGGACGTTAGCCGACGGTGGTTCCTTCAGACTCTTCTTAGTCACCTCTTGCACCTTCCCGTACCATTTTTGTGGTGACTCCTTATTGTTGTGCGTTGCTCCTGACTGGCATACCTTAGCTATGTGCCCGATCTTGCCACATTTCCTGCATTCTTGGTTTTTAAACCAGCATTGATTCTGGTCGTGTGTTGTCTTCCCACAACGGTAGCATTTTGTTGTGCTTGAAGTAATTTGGTCCACCCCGAGTGCCGCCGCCTTTAGTTGCATTTCCGCCGTTCCTTTCGCTGCGGCTTCGTGCGATGCAGCTATAAGGACAGCCCTGTCCAGTGTGAGGTCGTTCTCTTCCAGTAGTCGCTTCTGCGTCCCTTCTTTGGACAATCCGCATACGAACTTGTCCCGCAGTGCTTCTGTCAGATTCCCTCCGAACTGGCAGTATTTCGCTAGCCTACGCAGTTCGACCAAGTATTCCGCATTGCTTTCGTCTTTCCTCTGCGTTCTTGCGTAGAATTTGAATCGTTCAGCCAGCATCAACGGTGTGGGGTTCAAGTGGTCCTTCAGCACAGCCACAATCTCTTCGAAGGTCTGATCCGCTGGTTTATCTGGTGCTATTAGATGCTTCAAGAGCCCGTATGTTTTTGCCCCCATCGAGTTTAGCAATGTTATCGCCTTGTCGTCTTCCTCTGTTTTGTTGGCTTCGCAATAGATCTCTATGCGTTCCACGTACGTGGCCCAGTCTTCTATTTCAGAATTAAAGTCGTTAATATTCCCTCGCTTAGGCATCTTTCTTCCCTTGGGAGCAGCACCAGTATTTCTTTAAGTATTCTTATTTATTTGTTTATTTCTAAGATGGCGGTTTTCCCGCGAAAATGGCGGTTTCCCGCTCTTCCTTTCTCTCCCCGCCCACTTCAATGGCGGTTTCCCGCTTCTGTCGTCTCCTCCGCCTAATGGCGGCTTCCCGCGTTTCTTCCTGGTGGAAGGGGTACGCTTCCCCCACAGCGGACAGGTTCAGCCGCTGGGCTGGCTCTCGCACAGCTCCCCTTACTCGGCTCTGTCTTTTCCTCCCGCCCGCACGGCTCTACCGGCGCTGGGTACACCCCGTTAACGGAGGACAGTTCAGCCGCTGGACTGGCTCTCGCGCAGTCTCTCTCTCCGTACCCGGCTCTGTCGCTCTCTCTCCCGCACGTTCGGTTCTACTGGCCCTGGGTACCCCGTTGGTGGAGAACAGTTCAGCCGCTGGACTGGCTCTCGCACAGTCTCTCTCCCCTTGCTCGGCTCTGTCTCTCCCTCTCCCGCACGTTCGGTTCTACCGGCTCTGGGTACCCCGTTGGTGGAGAACAGCTCAGCCGCTGGACTGGCTCTCGCGCAGTCTCTCTCCCCTTGCTCGACTCTGTCTCTCTCTCCCACCCACACGGTTCCTGTTCACCTCCCAGCCCTCTCGCAGACCGGTGTTTCCCTCCCCGGCTGCAGCTGGGTTTCTCTTCCCGCGCCTACTCCCAGTCTCAGCGCTTCGTGGCTGCGGTCGCTGCCCGGCTTTTCCCGCCGATCGAGGTCCGACTGTCTCACGACGCCGTTGGACCCGACTTTCTGACCGGCTCCGTTCCCCCTCGACCGTGGTCGAGTGCACAGCCCTTATCCTCCGG
>NC_141004.1:58409761-58674761 GCF_052327205.1 Somniosus microcephalus
TCCCCTCCTCTCCCCCCTCCCTCTCCCTCCCTCCTTCCCCCTCCCTCCCTCCCCCCTCTCCTCCTCCCCCCTCTCCTCCTCTCCCCCCTCTCCTCCTCTCCCTCCTCCTCTCTCCCCTCCTCTCCCCCCTCCTCCTCTCCCCCCCACCCCTACAGACTGCTGGGCAGACGTCAGCCTAGAGTTAAAATTGCGGAGTGAGCAGCGCCAGGCACCGAGCTGGGGCCAGAATCGGTGAATGACTTTGAGGTCAGTGTGTGTCGCTGAGCCGGGGTCCCGGTACTGGGCAGCTCCGGGACTCTGGCTGGGAGGCTCTGAGCCCGGGGGAGTGCCTCCAGTCTGGGCTATACAGAGAGGGGTCCCCCTCTCCTCAAACTCCCCCAAATACCGGGGGCTGAGCCCCTCTGTCACCCCCAGCCGCATGCTTGCTGAGATTTCCATCTCCGTAAATCCCGGGTTTCCAAACAGAGAGAGTTAAGAGTCCAAGGTTCACAGCTCTCCAGCTCAGGCTGCTCGCTCTCCTCTCCAGACCATAGTCTAAACGTTAACTTTAGCTCATGTGAGTGAAAATAACAGTGCAATATCCACTTAGTAGATTGCGGATTGTGTGTGTGGAGGGGAGAGAGGGCGCGGGCGCCCCTGCAGTTACCCCACTGTTGGAGTGTCTGCTTCAGAGCAGTGATAACCCTGGCCGCTCACATTCCGTGCTGTAACGGGCCACTCATCAAGGTCACCGCTGGTAAAAGTCCGCTCTGTATAAACGGACAGGGAGTTGAGGCTAAACTTGCACCGACCGGATTGAGTGAGGAATTCTCATGGATATTGTCCGAGGAAAGTCCACCGCACATCAGACTTGTGCAACCCTGAATAACAAGCCGGTAGAGGAGGAATAGAAGGTTATTCTGATAGGGTGAGTTGAAGAGTAACTAAATAAATATTCAAGGCTGAGATCAATAGATTTTTGTTAGGAAATTGTATCAAGGGATATGGAGCTAAGGTAGGTAAATGGAATTGATGTACAGATCAGCCATGGTCTAATTGAATGGTGGAGTATGCTGGAAGGGCTGAATGGTCTCTTCCTGTTCCTATGCCTCATTCATAGGCTATGATAATGTGTTTGTATAAAATCTGCTGTCCACTATTTTAACTCATTGCTGATGTGCAGTGCGATTTCAACCCTTTGTAAGTTTGATCTATGAGTTCTCTAAGGGGTTAGATTTCTTCTGGTAGCACATGGGCTAACATGTTTACATAACATTTTTGTGTTCTATTTTAATAGTCATTGTCTCATTTAAAATAAATTAGCTAACAACTGGATTATAATAACGCACAAAGGAATTTTACTGTTAATTAGTGTACTACCAGAGCAAATTAAACCCAAAGTTGGAAACTAACTCACTGTGGGATGGGGGATAGGACTAATGTGTGGAAGCGCCTTCCAGCTGCTTACCAGGTCTACAGCTAACATGAACACGTTAATATGTAAAGGGGTTTGTTTAATTAGTCCACATTAGTTTTCAAACTTAGTTCAGTGATAGCACTCTTTCCTGTGAGTCATAAGGTCATGGGTTCAAGTCCCACTCCAGAGACTTGAGTACATAATCTAGGCTGACACTTCAGTGCAATACTGAGGGCATGCTGTAGGTCTAAGAGCATTAAAAAAACAAGCCTGAAGGCTTTGTGTCTTAATGCGAGGAGCATTTGTAATAAGGTGGATGAATTGGCTGCGCAAATAGAGGTAAACAAATATGATTTGGTTGGGATTATGGAAACGTGGCTCAAGGATGGCCAAGACTGGGAACTCAACATTCAGGGGTATTCGATATTCAGGAAAGATAGGCAAAAAGGAAAGGGAGGTGGGGTAGCATTACTGGTTAAAGAAGGGATTAACACAATTGTAATGAAAGATATTAGCTCTGATGATGTGGAATCTGTATGGGTAGAACTGAGGAATACTAAGGGGGAAAAAAACGTTAGTGGGAATGGTATATAGACCTCCAAACAGTAAGGTGGAGGTTGGGGATGGCATTAAAAGGGAAATTAAAGAAGCGTGCAATAAGGGCACAGCAGTCATCATGGGTGACTTTAATCTACATATAGATTGGGCCAACCAGATTAGTAACAATATTGTGGAGGAGGAATTCCTGGAGTGTTTACGGGATGGTTTCCTGGACCAATATGTCGAGGAACCAACCAGAGATCAGGCCATCTTAGACTGGGTATTATGTAATGAGAAAGGATTAATTAGCAATCTTGTTGTACGAGGTCCATTGGGTCAGAGTGATCATAATATGATCGAATTCTTCATTAAGATGGAGAATGAAGTAGTTGACTCAGAGACTAGGGTCCTCAATTTAAATAAAGGAAACTACAATGGTCTGAGGAGCGAGTTGGGTAGGATTGATTGGGGAATGTCACTCAAAGGGTTGACGGTGGATAGGCAATGGCAAACATTCAAAGACCGAATGGATGAGCTACAGAAATTGTTCATCCCAGTTTGGCATAAAAATAAAACAAAAAAAGTGACTCAACCGTGGCTAACAAGGGCAATTGGGGCTAGCATAAGATCCAAAGAGAGGACATATAAATTGGCCAGAAAAAGCAATAATCCTGAGGATTGGGAGCAGTTTAGGAGTCAACAAAGGAGGACAAAGGGATTAATTAAGAAATGGAAAATAGAATATGAGAGTAAGCTTGCAGGGAACATAAAAACTGACTGTAAAAGCTTTTATAGATATGTGAAGAGAAAAAGATTGGTGAAGTCAAGCGTAGGTCCCTTGCAGTCAGAATCAGGGGAATTTATAATGGGGAACAAGGAAATGGCAGACCAACTAAATACATACTTTGGTTCTGTCTTCACAAAGGAGGACATAAATAACCTCCCAGAGATGCCGGGGAACATAGGGTCTGATGAAAGGGTGGAACTGAAAGAAATCAGTATTTGTAGGGAAATGGTGTTAGGAAAATTGATGGGACTGAAGGCCGATAAATCCCCAGGGCCTGATAATCTACATCCCAGGGTACTTAAGGAAGTGGCCCTAGAAATAGTAGATGCATTGCTGGTCATCTTCCAGAACTCGATAGACTCTGGAACAGTACCCATGGATTGGAGGGTAGCTAATGTTACCCCACTATTCAAAAAAGGTGGTAGAGAAAAAGCGGGGAATTATAGACCGGTAAGCCTGACATCGGTAGTGGGGAAAATGCTAGAGTCCATTATAAAAGATGTAACAGCAGAGCACTTGGAAAGCAGTGACAGGATTGGACAAAGTCAACGTGGATTTACAAAAGGTAAATCATGCTTGACTAATCTACTGGAATTTTTTGAGGATGTAACTGGTAAAATAGATAAGGGAGAACCAGTGGATGTGGTGTATTTGGACTTTCAGAAGGCTTTCGATAAGGTCCCGCATAAGAGATTAGCGTGCAAAATTAAGGCACATGGGATTGGGGGCAAGGTATTGACTTGGATAGAAAACTGGTTGGCGGACAGAAAGCAAAGAGTTGGAATAAACGGGTCATTTTCCGAGTGGCAGGCAGTGACTAGTGGGGTACCGCAAGGATCGGTCCTAGGACCCCAGCTGTTCACAATATATATTAATGACCTGGACGAGGAAATTGGATGTAATATCTCCAAATTTGCAGACGACACAAAGCTGGGTGGGAGGGTAAGCTGTGAGGAGGATGTTGTGAAACTCCAGTACGATTTGGACAGGTTGGGTGATTGGGCAGAAACATGGCAAATACACTATAATGTGGATAAATGTGAGGTTATCCACTTTGGTGGCAAAAACAGGAAGGCAGATCATTATTTGAATGGCAATAGATTGGGAGAAGGGGAAGTGCAAAGAGACCTGGGTGTTCTTGTGCACCAGTCGCTGACGGTAAGCATGCAGGTGCAGCAGGTGGTTAAGAAGGTAAATGGTATGTTGGCCTTCGTAGCAAGAGGGTTCGAGTACAGGAACAAGGATGTCTTGCTACAGTTGTACAGGGCCTTGGTGAGACCGCACCTTGAGTATTGTGTGCAGTTTTGGTCGCCTTACCTGAGGAAGGATGTTCTTGCCATGGTAGGAGTGCAGTGAAGATTCAGCAGGCTGATACCTGGGATGGCAGGAATGACGTATGAGGAGAGATTGTGTCGATTGGGCTTATACTCACTGGAGTTTAGAAGATTGAGAGGGGATCTCATCGAAACCTATAAAATTCTGTCAGGCCTGGACAGACTAGATGCAGGAAGGATGTTTCTGATGGCCGGGGAGTCCAGAACCAGGGGTCATAGTCTAAGGATAAGGGGTAAGCCATTTAGGACTGAAATGAGGAGGAATTTCTTCACCCAGAGAGTGGTGAACCTGTGGAATTCTCTGCCACAGAGGGCAGTAGAGGCCAGTTCATTAAATATATTCAAGAAGGAGTTAGATATATTTCTTAAGGCTAAAGGGATCAAGGGATATGGGGAGAAAGCAGGGACAGGGTACTGAATTTGGATGATCAGCCATGATCTCATTGAATGGCGGAGCAGGCTCGAAGGGCCGAATGGCCTACTCCTGCTCCTATCTTCTATGTTTCTATGTATTATTGGAGGTGCCGTCTTTCAGGTGAGCTATTAATCCCAGGCCCCTTCTGCCCTCAGGTAGATGTAAAAGATCTCATGGCACTATTTGAAGAAGAGCGGGGGAATTCTCCTGGTGTCCTGGCCAATATTTATCCCTAAACCAACATCACTAGAACAAGATTATCTGATCACTATCTCCTACTGTTTGAGGGAACTTGCTGTGTGCAGCTTGGCTGTCTTGTTTCCCGACATTACAACAGTGACAACAATGTTCTTTGCGATGTCCTGCGGATGAGAAAGGTGCTGTATAAATGCAAGATCTTTCTTAGTTTTGATTATTCTCAGGAGCAAGGTACGAGGGGACCATGTCTTACACCTGACTTATTGCGTGGCTCAGACCAGGTTGTACCCATGGCCTGTTAGATGTTTTCTGTTGTGTAATAGGTGCAGAGTGCAAAATGTTACTTTTAAATAAACTGTTCCATTCAAACCTCTGGCAGAATGCACAGCTGAGGCCAGGTATTTAAATGTTGAACATAGCTTCATGACGAGCACATCAGTTCTTCAGTGTATTGGGCACATCAGCCATTTTCATTTGCAGGTTCCCTTGAATTAGTAAAACTTAGGTGTGTTAGTAGAATCCAGTAATTATGTTGAGAAGTGCAGTGAAAGGCAGCACTCAAATGTACTTTTATATTTATTGCCTTTTCTTAGGAAACCAGGAACATTTGTTGCTTTTGGTAATTTTGGAGAACATGGCACCTGTGTGGGTTCAGATTGCTGGATTTGCCACTTTGCCCCATGTTGGAGGATTCTTCGGCTGGTACTTCACAAGGACACAAGTGCCTACATGGTACGAGAACCTGAAGAAACCATCATGGCGGCCACCCAATAAGATGTTCCCTGTAGCAAGGATCACTTTGTACACTGGAATGGGGTGAGTACGGTTCTGTTGAAATCCATTATAATGAGGAAGGCAATGTGAAATATTCTACACAACACTGATGTAAGGATTTATTGGGACTCTACTTTGGAATGTCCATGTGGTTTCAGCGACATGTACTCTTGGCACAGGAGCATGAGCCTGTGTCCTACCAATCTGTGGTGTAACGTTGGTAAACTGGCACTGTCCAGCTCTAATCTTACCAGTACAGTGCCTGGTGACAAAGAGCATGCGGTAAGGCAGATGATGTTAATGGGACATATGTGATGTGCTTCAAATTTACTGTAGCTGATGCTGGAGTCCCATTTACATTATTCAATAATTTCCTATTCAAAACACAAACCATTTCCCCTAACAGAACACTTGTGTTTGAAATGTGGCAAACATTAATTCAGAATATTACATTGTTTCCAGCCTTGTAAGATATATCATTGTGTGTTTATGTAATATCAGGTAACACAGCTATGGTTGGAGCACCGAACGTGTAACTCTCATAATTGTGAATATTGGATGATCCAAAATCTGGACTTGCGGGGTGGGAGGGGAGAGAGAAAGGAGAACAAACGAGAACATGGTGGGGAGCAGGCCACGTGAGATCAGAATGGGGCAGAGAGCATGTTCGAATGAGGCAGAAGAGAGCGATGAGATGCGCTGGGGTCATGACTCGGGGGGATGTGTGAGGAGAGGAGTTTGTGTGGGATTGTGCTCAAGACAAATGTCAGTTGAGGATCATGGACCTACACCCTTTCCACCTGGGAGGGGGAAGGAGGAGTTATTATTAACTCTCATATAAGCCACAAACACTAACTCAAACTGATGCTTTTAAAAAAAAAAATAAAAAAAAATTTAAAAAAAATTGCAGCCTGTATGCAAGTCAATATGGTACAATGAAAGCAAACATCACTGTACAGGATACATTCAGCACTCCCATGCTCCAAGCAAGGAGCCATGTTAGGAAAGCATGATTGCTTAACTTACTCTTCTCAGTATGCTAATAGTTTTAAATAGAATCCTGGTTGCAGGTGCAGGTCCTTTGATGGATGAGTTAATCAGCGCATTGATCCCTGAAATACACGTCTTTCTCACTGAAGTGTTCTGAATTATGCTGATAAAATGTTGCTTGTGTTTTCACAGTTATGCCTCCTATCTGGTGTGGAGAGACCGAGGAGGTTTCACACGCGAAGCACTTGTCCCACTTGGCCTGTTTGGGGCTCAGTTGACTTTGAATTGGACCTGGACTCCAATATTCTTTGGGGCGCACAGATTAAAACTGGTAAGTATTAGTGCTGCCTTTAGATTATTGCCATTAATCTTTCTGTTTTGAATTTTCTTGTAAATGTATTCTTCCCTTTATTTTTCAGTCTCCTATGCTACACATTATCCTCTGACAAGCAACCTGTTCCCATTCTGTTGTCACTGCGACAGCTCCTAGTCCAAAGGTGTTGTAAGGTGACCCCAAGGTCACTTGTGGCCCATCAGCTATGGCTCTCAGCAGATATGCTGCTCTTTGTGTCTCTGGGAACCCATTTTGCTTTGGCAGGTCCCTGGAGCTGGGTGAAAGGGTGTGATTGGGTTGGGAATCATTAAAAATGGACAGAAACAGTGGGATTATGGGGAGAGAGGCATTGGAATTATGGCTCTCGACACGCAGTTAGTGTGTAATGAAGTTAGGTCAGAATGAACCAAAGTGGCTCACTCTCTGGCTATTTCTGAGAAGTGATTTGTTTCGCATCCAGGTAATTATATATGTATGAAACAGAGTATTAAATTAGGAACATGGGAATAGGAGGAGGCCATTCAGCCCCTCGAGCTTGTTCTGCCGTTCAATTAGATCATGGCTGATGTACATCTTATCTCCATCTTCCTGCCTTGGTTTCCTAACCCACAATACCCTTGCCTAGCAAAAATCTAGCAGTCTTCAGTTTGAAATTTTCAATTGACCCCTAGTCTCAACAGCTTTTTTGGGGAGAGTGTAGTGTATGTACCCGTCTACCTTTAGGAGAACTATTGTATGTAACCGTCCACCTTTAAGAGAACTACTTTAGGTGTTGCACTACTTTGTTGGCTTCTGTATACTGTAATACCGACGGTGACCACACCGGTATATAAGTGCTGTGTCAGGAAGTATTGAGCAGATTCGCCCTGACCTTCGAATAGTAAAGTCCTGTTTTAAGTTACTCTTGGAGTCTGTGTATTAATTAACTAAACAACCCACAGACTTTACAGAGAGAGTTCCAGATTTCCACTCCCCTTTGTGCAAAGAACTGCTTTCTGACCTCGCCCCGAACGGCCTGGCTCTAACTTTAAGGTAATACAATAGCAAATTACTGCGGATGCTGGAAATCTGAAATAACAACTGAAAATGCTGGAAACACTCAACAGGCCAGGCAGCATCTGTGGAGAGAGAAACAGAGTTAACGTTTCAGGTCAGAGACCCGACTTGAAACATTCACTTTGTTTCTCTCTCCACGGATGCTGCCTGGCCTGCTGAGTGTTTCCAGCATTTTCAGTTGTTATTTCTAACTTTAAGGTTATGTCCCCTTGTTCTGGACTCCCCAAGGAAATATTTTCTCCCTTCCTACCCTATCAAATCCTTCGATCATCTTAAACACCTCAGTTAGATCACCCCTTAATCTTCTATATTCAAGGGAATGCAAGCCTAGTCTGTGCAACCTGGCCTCCTAATTTAACCCTTTTAGCTCCTGTATCATTCTGGTGAATCTGCACTGCATCCCCTCCAAGGCCAATATATCTTTCCCGAGGTGCGGTGTCCAGAACTGAATGCAGTGCTCCAGATGGGGTCTAACCCGAGCTCTGTACAGCTGTAACATAACTTCCACTTATATAGTGCCCTTATCACGTCTCTCAGAAACATGTCAAAATGCTTCACGTAGAATTAATTACACTGAAGTTCAGTGCATTATGTAAGCTAACAAGGCAAACCTTTTTGCACACAGCAAAATAACAGGGAAATGATTGACTAGTTTACCTACTTTTGATGCTGTAAGCTGAAGGAGGAATATTGGCCAAGACAGTGGGAGAATTCCCTTCTCTTCAATAGTGCCATGGGAACCATAAGAACAGGACACGCCTGTGATAATGAAGCACTGTCTCAGTACTGTAATGTATATACAGTTAAGGGGGGGAACTACTTTTTACAGCTCATGTATACTGTAGTACCAGTAGTGACCACACCTGTATATAGCACTGAGTAGTAATCTGTACAGGCAGTTCCACTGTGAGCCACGTTGAGTAAACACCTGTTGTACCGTTTCTCCTGCAGTCTGTGTCTTATTATACACAGACACAACATTGGCGACAAGGCAAGTTCGAACCTACCTGCAACTCTGCATCACCTCCCGGGGATTCGTTCCTGGAGATCAGTGGATTGGAAGTCAAGGCCAGAGACTCGGGCTTCGACCACGGGCAACGCCCAGTCATCCAGCAGAGACTCAAGAATTGCGGGGGAGGCTGTCGAGAGCCAGGCTTGGCTTTCCAGTCGAGGTGGTCCAGCGAAACGGGCTGGCAACAGGTAGTGCGCAGACCCTTCCCGGACAGCGGCGGGCTAGAGCCCGACCGAGCGGCACAGCAAAAGGCCGAGCAGCATCGACGGGGGAGAGAGAGAGAGAGAGAGAGAGAGAGAGAGGGCAGAGTGCACAGGGCGCAGCCGGTGTTCAGGGGCCGAGCTGCGTCGAAGAGAGAGGGAGAGAGAGACGCGCAGAAACCCGCGAGGCGCCGCCATTGCCACGAGGACCGCCGAGAGCGGCGTTGGCAGCAGCGCAGGAGAAGCGCGCGAAACCTACAGGGTGCTGCCATTGCCACGAGAGCCGCCGGGAGCGGCGTTGGCAGCAGCGGGGGAGGAAGGAAAGTGCAGGAGATGCCATTTTAAGCCATTGGGAGACGCCATTTTAAACCACACCCAAAATGCCGAAGAGTGGCAGTATCACCGCATTTGACAATGAAGTCGAAGATTGGATTACATATGTCGAACGAATAGAGGTACACTGCAAGGCAAATGAGGTGTCAGATGACAAGAAAGCGTCGGTATTAAATTTAATGGGTGCAAAGACGTATGGTTTATTACGAAATCTAGTAACCCCAACGAAGCCAATGGAAAAGAGTTTTGAAGACATAGTAACGATACTACAGGAACATTTAAACCCCACACCGCTGCTGATAGCAGAAAGATTCAAGTTTCACAAACAGAACCAGCATAAGGATGAAAGCAATGCTGATTATTTAACAGAACTGCGCAAACTATCGAAACACTGCCAGTTTGGAGCGGGACTGGCAGATACCTTAAGGGACAAGTTTGTGTGTGGGCTTGAAAGTGAAGGAACCCAGAAACGGCTTTTATCTGAAAAGGACCTTACGCTGGAAAAGGCTTTCAGCATTGCGGTATCATATGAAGCAGCAGCACGGGGCGCTGCAGAGATACAACAGAGACCACAAGAATATGGCACAAATGAAATGTCATATGGAACAGAGAAGTGCTATCGCTGCGGCAGAACAACACATGACCAGAATGATTGCTGGTTCAAAGACAAAGTGTGCAGACAGTGTGGAAAAGTAGGACACATAGCACGAGTCTGCAGGTCGGGAAAGAAAACCAGCAATAAGAAACCTACCAAAGAAAAGTACAAGAAGGTACATAAGATGACGGAGAATAGTTCAGACGAACAAAAGAGTGATAACGACTCCGAAAGCAGAGAACTGAGTTGTCTGAAACTATATAATGTGATCACAACGGAGGATCACCGAACCATTTGGGTCACTCTCAAGATAGCAGGAGTCCAGGTAAAGATGGAATTGGACACAGGATCAGCCGTAACAGTCATAAACTGAGGGGACTACGAGCGGCTATTCTCACACATACCCTTGAGAGACACAAAAATTATTTTGAAGACGTACACAGGGCAAAAAGTCTACCCCAAAGGAAAAATAAGGGTGACCGTTCTATATAACGGTAAGGAAACACCAAAACTAGACCTGTATGTATTGCAAGATGGAGGACCACCATTACTGGGACGTGAATGGATCCGGAAAATACAACTGGATTGGCATTCCATACAGGCACTGACTGTGGCTGACAAAAAGGATGACGACGTCACACCTGTGCGACTGTCAAAGATCCTAACTGACGCAACAGAAGTGTTCCAGCAAGGACTCGGAACACTAAAAGGCATGACAGCGACGATTAAAATTGAAGAAAACGCAAGGCCAAAATTTTTTAAGGCCAGACCGGTACTTTATGCGATCCGCCCAGCCGTCGAAGCAGAGCTGGAGTGTCTGGAACGTTCAGGTGTACTGTCCAAGGTAGACTGGAGCGAGTGGGCTACACCCATCGTCCCTGTGATGAAAAAGTCGTTGAGCAGCACGCCTGGGGATCCAAGGAAGGTTCGCATCTGTGGGGACTTTAAGGTAACAGTGAACCCGGTCCTTCACACCGTACAATATCCACTTCCGCGGATTGAAGATATTTTCGCCTCGCTATCTGGAGGGAAACGCTTCACTAAGATTGATCTGGCCCAGGCGTATCTGCAAATGGAGGTAGAAGAAGCATCAAAAAAATACCTCACAATCAACACCCATAAAGGTCTCTACCAATACAACCGGCTGGTATTCGGGGTAGCATCAGCTCCGGCTATTTGGCAGAGGGCAATGGAACAAGTCCTGCAAGGGATCCCAGGGACCCAGTGTTATTTGGACGACATCCTGGTCACGGGCGAAAATGACAAGTGATCACCTTGCCAACCTGCAGCAGGTGCTCACTAGATTGCAGGAATATGGGCGCCGAGCTAACCGCCCCAAATGCGAGTTTTTTAGAAAACTGATCTCGTATTGTGGCCACGTTATCGATAGAGGGTTACATAAGTCCCCAGAGAAGATTGAGGCAATAGTCAAGGCTCCAGCACCGGAAAATGTGTCACACAGGTCGTTCCTCGGGCTGGTAAACTACTACCATAAGTTCTTGCCAAATTTGTCTACAATACTACACCCACTGAACACCCTACTGCAAACTGGGGTGCCATGGAAGTGGAGTGACGAATGTAGACGAGCTTTCCAGAAGAGTAAAACACTAATCACATCAAAAGAGGTATTGGCCCATTACAACCCGGCATTACCAATTCGGTTGGCATGTGATGCGTCACCCTACGGCATTGGAGCAGTGTTGTCGCACAAATTCTCGGACGGCTCAGAGAGGCCAATACCCTTTGCGTCACGCTCACTAACCTCAGCCGAGCGTAACTACGCCCAGATTGACAGGGAGGCCCTCAGCCTAGTGTGGGGAGTGAAAAAGTTCAATCACTATCTACACGGGCAGAAATTCACCTTGCTGACTGATCACCAGCCTCTTGTCTCCATTTTTAATCCGAAGAAGGGCGTTCCGGTGATGACTGCGCAACGACTACAAAGATGGTCACTTTTTCTAGGGGCGCACCACTATGAGATTGAATATAAGGGCACGAAACAGCATGGAAATGCTGATGGGCTATCACGCCTGCCACTGCCTGCTGCGGAGGAAGCACCAGCAGTGGATCCTGTCAATGTTCCATTCGACTATAGTTGAATAGCTACCGGTAACTAACGCTTGTATCGAAAAGGAAACCCGAAATGACCCGACACTGTCTCGGGTATATGATTTGACGGTGAAGGGATGGCCAGCACATGGCGACTCACTGTTGCCAGCATTCTCGACAAGGAGAGAACAGCTATCAGTGTGCCGGGGGACCTTGATGTGTGGATCCCGAGTGGTAATTCCACCTAAGTTAAGGGATAGAGTGCTCAATGAGCTTCGTGAGGGTCATCTGGGAGGGGTAAAAATGAAAAGCCTAGCCAGGGCTTGTGTGGTGGCTGGGAATCGATAAACAAATCGAGGACCTGACCAAGAGCTGCTCAGGATGCCAGAGAGTCCAAAATGCACCACCACAGGCCCCTCTACACCCATGGGAGTGGCCCTCATCTCCATGGCAACGGGTGCATATTGATTTTGCTGGTCCATTCATGGACTCAATGTTTTTAATAGCCGTGGATGCGCACTCGAAATGGCCTGAGGTCATCAAAATGTCCACCACCACCACAGAGAAAACTATTGCAGTCCTACGGACCATTTTTGCCAGGAATGGCTTCCTCCGACAACGGACCACAGTTTGTGTCCGAAGAGTTCTGGAGGTTCTTGAAAAAGAATGGGGTAAGGCATTACACATCCGCCCCGTATCATCCAGCCAAAAATGGATTGGCTGAGAGGTTCGTACAAACCTTTAAGAAGGCAAAAAAGGCTATGTACAATGACAACATTCCACTGCAGCACAAGGTGGACAATTTCCTGTTCGCCTACCGGAATGCGACACATGCAGTCACCAACCAGGCCCCAGCCATGATGTTCTTTAACCGAAGGTTAAGATCTCGCCTGGATTTGCTCAGACCAAACGTACGAAGAGATGTTGAGAGTAAACAATTCCAGCACATCCATGAGAAGCCAACAAGGAGCTTCAATGTAGGGCAACCAGTCTTGGCCCGCGACTACCGAAGAGAAAAATGGCAGCCAGGAACGATATGCACACGGCAGGGCCCACTAATGTACACAGTGGACGTTGGGGAGAGCATCGTGAGACGCCATGCTGACCAGATCCTAGAGTCACAGGAACAAGTCAACCCCATGCCTCGCCCATACGTACCTGGTGATGAACCCGACGTACAGGTCGCATCTACCCCAGAAACAGTAGCATCGGAAGCTGATGAACCAACCGACGACAGGGGGCCAGAATCGCCTCCGCACCAAGAGCAAGACACTCGGGAAAGGCGCTATCCAGAAAGGACCAGGAAGCCTCCCCAAAGACTGAATATATAAATAGACTATTTTCAGCTAATGTTGCATGTTAAGTGTTAATTGTAATTAGTTTGATATTTAATTGTTAAATGAGTGTTATGGTACTGTACTGGCCGCGCTAGACGTGCTCCTATCTAGCTATCCAGCAAGTTAAACACTCATTCAAAATAATTCTTCCCTGAAGCCGTTTGCTGTTTTGAAGCTTTTACTTGAACAAATTTGTGAAACTGTAAACAAAGACAAAGTATGTTTTGTACATAAACTGAGTACTACACATTCGATATTACACAAGATACAAACATATTTACAACAGTAGAATAGACTAATTGTATAACTAACTAACATTTGAACTAACTTCTGTAACTATTAAATATTAACCTTTTATAAACATAGTATTATCAAAATATTACTCTGACAACATTGCTATTATGCTAAGAACTAAAGATACTCACAGATATTGCGTTTGGCCTAACATATGAAGTCAGATTACATTAGATTGTAAGTGGAACCTCTCATAGCAAATTCTCCATTACTCAAGTCAGGTTCTTCCTGGCAAAACTGCTTCCTGGGGTCAACAGGAAGAAAGGTAAGAAGGTCAAATGACCACTCACAGGAAGAAAGGAACAAATGACCTTTCCAGCTTACAAACTGTTAACACAATAACCGCCACCAGAGGGTGCTATTGCATGTAAAAATGTCCATCGGTCCAGAACAGGTACTGTTAATCTAAAAGGGGAGGAATTGTAATGTATATACCTTTTTAAGGGGGGAACTACTTTTTACAGCTCATGTATACTGTAGTACCAGCAGTGACCACACCTGTATATAGCACTGAGTAGTAATCTGTACAGGCAGTTCCACTGTGAGCCACGTTGAGTAAACACCTGTTGTACCGTTTCTTCTGCAGTCTGTGTCTTATACACAGACGCAACAAGTACTGCATCAGAATGTCAGGCTGGAGTGACGTTTGACCTGCAATCTTCCTAAACGAGTTGTAGGATTCAAATACACAACAGTTAAAAATCAGCTGTTACAAATTTAGGATCTTGCATAAGAACATAACGGTTCTGATGAAAGGTCATCGACCTGAAACTTTAACTCTGTGTCTCTCTCCACCGATGCTGCCTGACTTGCTGAGTATTTCCAGCATTTTCTGTTTTCATTTCAGATTTCCAGCATCTGCAGTATTTTGCTTTTGTAAGAACTTTTGAAATTGAAGCAGGAGTCAGCCATTCTGCCCCTCGAGCCTGCTCCGCCATTCAGTAACCTCCACCTTCCTGCACTATCCCCATATCCCTTCATTCCCTTAATATCCAAAAATCTATTGATCTCTGTCTTGAATATACTCAACGACTGAGCCTCTACAGCCCTCTGGGGCAGAGAATTCCCAAGATTCACCACTCTGAGTGAAGAAATTTCTCCTCAGCTCAGCCCTAAATGGCTGACCCCTTATTCTGAGACTGTGACCCCTGGTTCTAGACTCCCCAGCCAGGGGAAACATCCTCTCTGCATCTACCCTGTCAAGCCAAGCCCTGTAAGAATTTTGTATGTTTCACTCTCATTCTTCCATTCTTCTAAACTCTGGAGAATATAGGCCTAATCTACTCAATCTCTCCTCATGGGACAATTTCCATGTCCCCCCCCCCCAATCCCAGGAATCAATCTGGTGATATTGTCTGGAAGACGGTCACTCCCGTGTTCAGAGCTGAAAGGGCCAGACACTTCCCAACACAACGGTGGTGTAGTGTTAATTGATTGCTAACGAATTGCTTACTATTTAGAGTCAATGGGGAAACAACATTAAAGCTTAGTTCATTCATATCTTAACCACCTGTCGCTCAATTCAAAAAGAAACTTGTGTGAATACACTTTAAAAGTAAATAGTTTTTCCAAATCTTTCCTGTGGAAAAATGGCCATAAAAATTCTGAAGCATAACAGCAGCAGATGGGTCAAGTTGTGAGTGCACTAAAGTTTCCAGTAAAAATGTCATGGTACTTGGCATCACTCTAATATAATGCTACTACTGAGAGCAGCTACGAGATAACAACTGTCCCCAGAGAGGGTCAAGTCTTTATGCTGAACCACTTGACTTTATTATCATCCAGATGCCATTTTATGAAATGTCAATTTTAGAGGTTTTTAAAACCATACTTGCCTGTCTTCCCACTTGCTTTTCTATTCCCTCATCCACTCTGTTTTACATTATTTCATTTTAACAATTAATATTCCATGCTTAACCTTTCTCTACTGACATACCTTACATCCATGAGCTGGGGGCCCATATCTTGAAAATGTGGGCTTTGATTGGCTGGAACTGAGTTCCCAGGGCCATTTTTGCTGCTTCTAGAACCCAATGAGATAAATTGCTGGCAGGCAGAGCAGGAACAGTTATAGCGTCATAACGGCACAGAAGGAGGCCATTCGGCCCATCGAGTCGATGCCGGCTCTCTGTAGAGCAATCCAGTCAGTTCCATTCCCCTGCTCTATCCCCGTAGCCCTGCAAGTTTCTTTCCCTCAAGTGCCGATCCAGTTCTTGTTGGCCATATGGCAGTTAAGTCTTTGGCTGATAACTTGGTCTAAATGGTGGCTGATCAAAGCCAAGGGCTGGAATTTTCCCTTTTTGGTTTGGAGCGTGGGACCAATCCACTCCCAGGGGGTGGTACGGCAATTTAAATATTGTAATGAGGCTGGAAGCCTCTTTTTTAACCTCCATTTTGAATTTTGCTGCACGTGGATGGGTTTCTCTCAATTTGTGAAACCTGGTAGTTAAACTGAGGCAGGGACACCCGCACAAGGCCTCCGATCCTCACCATGAGGTGTCCCCACCCTACTGATGATGTTGAGGTTGGCCACAATCCTCCGGTAGCCGGCCTTGATCCTCTCTCCCACCACCTCGCCCCCCGCCCCGCCGATCCCTGAACCTGCCCCGATCCCCGTACCTCCTGCCGATCCCCGAACATGCTAGCCATTCCCTGACCCCACCCCCACCCCCGGACCGAACCCTTGCTCCCTCTCTGCAGCTGAGGCAATCTGGCTGGCTGTGGACTGGAATCCTGCAAATCAGGCCCTGCTGTTAAAGTGGGGGGGGCCTCCTAGGTTTCCCGCCTGTCTCGGAGGACCCCCTGCCCCCAACCCGCCTTCCTGGACAAAATTCCAGCCAAGTTCTCTCAATTGGTTCATGTAATTGGACGTGTAAACTGATTATAGATAGCTGGTTAGCAGTGCAATTACCACGGCTCCATTCTTGTCTTTTCCCATCGTAATTTACTTGTATACCAGAGAATGGAAACTAAATCCTGCCCCAGCTCTGGTTTTGTGATTTAAAAAAAAATATATATTTTCTTTTGTAATGGTCAGAATGTAGAAGTGCTTGAACTCCTAACGAAAGTACTGAGACTGAAACTAGCAGTTAATCAAATGTGGTTTAATGCACTAGTAAAAGTTACAAACAAAAACGCAGGAGAAACTCTACAGGTCTGTACACCAACAGGTTCCACGAGGACTGAGGGGGAACGCCTCTCCCCTCTGACGTCATGACATCATCACGTTTCCCGCCGTTGGGAACGTCACGTGACCTGCGTGATGACATCATCGCACTGGATCGCCATTTTACCGAACCCGCGTTGTTTATACAGAGCAAACACTTAAAGGTAACAAGCCCCTGTTAAAGGCAATTATATACATTACTGCAAGAGTCTCTTGGTAGCTTTGCCACAAGGGTCTAATATCTCCCAATTTCCCTGATTTTGGAGGATGTATTTGAAGCTAGTGGATCTCTGGCAATATGCTGCCCCTTGTTACCTTATCCAGAGGCCTGGTGATGAGCTTTGTCTAAATGCATAGTCACAGGTTTCTGTTAGCCCATCCCATGATCTGGTGACTACTAGCGCCAGTTTCTGTCAAGAGTTTTAATATTCCACCTACAAATGTTGTATGGATTCACCCTCTTTCTGGGGTGGATTTGTTCTCTTTTTTGACCCAGGTTTGCTCAGTAGGGGTTAGGTCAGATCTCTGTCCCAGCTACATCAGTGTTGACGTTCTGAATCAGTGGTCAAGGGTTTGATAAATTATCTTGTTTTCTTTGATCCTTAACTGTTGTTGGGGTGGATGCACTGTCCTCAAATACAATGGAGGATATTGGACTGGAAGATGTTGGTATCAAATCTGGATATTGGTAAGCATTAGTGTTCAGGGTCCAAGCCTTGCTGGTGAGTGTGCTGGACTTTGCCCAGCCTAGTGTATTGTGATCATGTTTACCGGAGTTTCATAAGCTAAGTGTTTAATTGTAATTGTTTGATGGGTCCTCCATCTTACTGTTTCTCTTTTGGTTTTTTAGGCCTTGCTCAATATTCTTTGTCTATATGGCACTGTGGTAGCCACGATGATATCCTGGTATCCTATCAACAAGATGGCCACGCTGCTTATGGCACCATACCTTGCTTGGCTGACTCTTGCCTCATCTCTTAGCTATTGTATCTGGAGGGACAACCCAGATAAGAAGGAGGAGTAAGAAAGAGCTCCAATGGATGGAATACCCACCATTAGCCATCCTTTCAACCCAGCCTGGCATCTCCACAAAGGACAGCTTGAGGGGAAAAAAATGACTTGCTGTACTTGTTTTTTTTACTTGTTCTGCTTATTAACCTAATACAGATTTGAAATAGATGAATGTTTTTGCCGGGTTAATGTATGTGTAAGAAACAGAAAGGCTAACAACCAGAAAAAGCCACTTGGCCCATTTGAAGCTTGTCCCTCTAATACTCTAATTCTCTCATTGCAGTATCCAACCTCATACTGAACATCACTAATGATTTTGCCTCTACCATCTGCCTATATAATCTTTTATGCCTTTTACTGTCATCCTGTACCAATCTGACCAGAAACACCCCCAAAACTGCAACAAGAATACAATAATTGTTTGAACAAGCAAGGTTGGCATAAGATCATGGTGAGGCGTACATGATACTGATGCCTTGAATCAATGTGGGAAGAGCTTAAGCTCAGACCTTGTCGGGTGAAGGTTTAGATATTCTAGTTGTATTTTAACTATTCATTTGATGTTTATCAGTGCAGCGTGGCCTTCAACCCAGTACAAAGCTACTGCTTCCCTTTGTACTGTAAGACTTTACTATGAAGGTGAAACAATCCATGTGTTCAAAAGACTGCGCCAGATTAATTCTCGTGTGTAAGGTTGAATGCATTAGCATAAACTTGGGTTTTGGTGTTGCTATCCACTGGCTTCATGCAGACTCAATGGGTGTATAGTGCACTCCTCCCCAAGTTGGATTTGAACCAGTGTGTGTCACAGCCATTCATGAACATTCACACTCAATACATGTCTGCAACTCCACTGCTACCTATATATAATACACATGTTCCTTTTACTTCCTTGACATTATTGCTGAATAACATCTGACATCTTCACGGATAAATTAATGACAAAAATAAAGAGACAGTTGAGAGTGGTGTATAGGGGTACAATACAATGCTACAGCGTGCAGGTGTAAGATAAATAGATGTTAGTTTTTTTTAAGCCTGTCAAAAAAAGGTTTATTATACTGGAGATAAGATCATTGCATTCATTTAAAAACAAAAGTAGATGAAAACGTGGTTTGCATAAACAGGCAGGGCAGCTGAATTTTGTGCTTGCAGGTTGACCTGATTTGGGGGGGAAAAAGGACTTGCATTTATATAGGGCCTTTCACAACCCACATCCCAAAGCACTTTACAGCCAATGAAGTATGTTCTTGAAGTGTAATCACTGTTGTAATGTAGGAAATACAGCAGCCAATTTGCACACAGCAAGCTCCCACAATGAGCAATGCGATGATGACCGGATAATCTTCGTACTGTTGGTTGAGGGATAAACCTTGGCCAGGATACTGGGATATAACGCTCCTGCTCCTCTTCAAAATAGTGCCATGGAATCTCTTACATCCACCTGAGAGGGCAGATGGGGTCTCTGTTTAACGCCCCATCTGAAAAGTAGCACCTCTGACAGTGCAGCTCTCCCTCGGTTCTGCATTGGAGTGTCAGCCTACATTTTGTGCTCAAATTTCTGGAGTGGAACTTGAATCCACAATCTTCACACTCAGAGGTAAGAGTGCTACCACTAAGCCAAGGCTGATTAGACTTAGAGCATTAGGCTAGTGTTTGCAATCTATAATACTTTTATTGATTATTAATTTCACTGCTCACATTTCTCATATTCCAACATGAATGGTGTGGGCGATCTCCCATTTTCGGCACTGTAACAAAGAAACCTCCAACATGCACGCATAACCCAACTGAAAACAGCTAACCAGGCTCTGCAACTCACACACAAACTGGTCAACAGTCTGCACCAACCAACACAGCAGTGTAATAACATTTCAAATATAGGAGTGTCGGTGCCCCCTCGATTTCCAAACCATGGCAATTACGCAAGTGCAGTGATAGGACTATACAAACAAAGCCAGTTAATGCATTCACACCAGAGAGCATCCTCCTTAACTCAAAACAGCAGCTGCAACCAGCTTTGGCGGAAATAAATCTTGACATAAAGCCACAGCCAAGTAAAAGAGGAGAATTGGGTACAGAGAATCAGGAGCACAGCGAATTGGGTGCACTGAACTCTGAGCTAGATTCTCTGATCCGCCTTAGAAGCCTTGAATGAAAAAGTTAACCTGAAATTTCATTGCATTCTTCAGTGTCTGCTGCAATTATCTTATTTCCTGACCACTTGTTTGCAGATAAAAGCCTTGAGCAAAATGTCTCTCATTGTACAGCACTAATACCAATAACTTACTGTCTGGCATAAATCAACTTCACAGCCCAGGAAAAATTTTAATTAATTTTTATTGTATTTGGTTTTATTCCCCTCCGATCAGGTTTCTGCCCCTCCCATAACAGCACAAATCAAAGTCACGAATGACATCCTCCGTGACTGTGACCGCATTATCCCTCCTCGACCTCTCTGCAGCCTTTGACATGGCCTTACACACTATCCTCTCCAATGTTTCTCCTCCATTATCCAACTTGGTGGGACTGCCCTCGTTTGGTTCTTACCTGGTTGTAGCCAGAGCATCTCTTCCCGCCCCTACACTGTTATCTCCACAGTCCCCCATGGATCTATTCTTGGCCCTGCCTCTTCCTCAACTACATGCTGCCCCTTGGTCATATCATTGCAAATATCGGATCAGCTTCCACATGTAAAGTGATGATACCCAGCTTTACCTCTCCACCACCTCTCTTGTCTCCTCCACTGCCTCTGTGGTCAGTGCTTGGCCAACATTCACAATTTCCTTCAGCTTAACAGTAGGAAGACCAACACCATCATTTTTGGCCACTGCCACAATTGTTAACCATTCCCTAGCCACTGTCTCAAGACTATTCACAACTTCAATATCCTATTCAACCCACACTGAGCTTTCATACTCCTATTCTCTCCATCAAAAAGGCCACCTACTTCCACCTCTGTAACATCACCTGCTTCCACCCCTACGTCAGCCCATCTGCTGCTGAAACCGTTATGCCTTTGTCACCTCCAGACTCGGCTATTCTTCTGGCCAGCTGTCCATCCTCCACCTTCCATAAACTTCAACTCTTCAAAAACCCTGCTTCCCGTACACTATTTCTACCAAGTCCCACTTACTCATCACCGCTGACCTTCATTGGCTCCCGGTCCCCCAAAACCTTAAATTTAAAATTCAAATCCTTGTGATTAAATCTCTCCATGATTTCACCGCACCCTATTTCCATAACCTCCTCGAGCTGAAATCCCTGTTTCTCTGACTCTGGCCTCTTGTGCATTTCCCATTCCCTGTGCTGTGCCATTGGTGGTTGTGTCTTCAGCCAGCTGGGCCCCATGCTCTGGAATTCTTTTTCTAAACACCCCCCTCTCCTATAAAACCTTCCTCAAGCTTTTGGTCACCCTTCCAAATGTCTCCTTTGGCTTGTTGTCCCTCTGTGAAGCACCATGGCCCATGTTTCTATGTTAAAGACACTATTGTTGTTGATAAAGGTACTTTATATAGTGTACACAACCTCAGGATGTCCCAAAGCTCTTTCCAGCCAATGAAGAACTTTTATAGTCATTGTTTTAATGTAGGAAACACAGCAGCCAATTTGCACACAAGGTCCAACAAACAGTGATGCAATAATGGCCAGACAATCTGTTTTTGGTGTTGGTTGATGGATAAATATTGGCCAGGACACCAGGGAGAATGCCCCTGCTCCTCTTCAAATAGTGCCATGAGCTATTTTCCATCCATCTGAGAGGGCAGACAGTTTAACATCTCATCCTGAAGACAACATCTCCAACAGTGCAGCATTCTGCAACGAAGGTTTAGCTTGGATTATGTGCTCAAGTTTCTGGAGTGGGACTTGAACCCACAACCTTCTGACTGAGAGGCAAGAGTGCTACCAGCTGAGCTAAGGCTGACACTTATGATCCTCAATAAATGCAGAGGAACTTTACCACCATGATTGCTTCAATTCTGACACTTTGCACATGATCTGATAGTAAAGCAGTAATCATTTTGCAAATCTGATCTGCAGAATGCAACCTGGAATTAACTGGTCATGAGAAAACTCATAAATGTGACAACATTGTCTTCATCTCAGGTTGTACTTTGGTGAAAGAAGGGAACACAGCTTGCCACATAGAAAATGATCCTGTCCGGCAGATCTTTTTAATACGCTTGGATACGTTGTTTAAATATATCCCATAATAATAGTCTCCTCAGTGAAAGCTTTTGAAAAATCTTGCGTATGTTTTCTGACGCCGTCATTGGACCAAATGAAATTCGGCACTGATTTGCAGACCTTTTTTTAAACCTCATTGCTCTGGTCACTGAGATGCAGTCGCAAGCTGATCAAAGTGCAATAGACCTATGTCCCGTAAATGCAGGGTTCTGTCGTATATTTCTAAATCTGATTAGCTTCCCTAGTACATTAAATGCTGCAGCTCTTACTCTTGTCATGTTCATTCTCAAAGAAAGGTTCAATTGTAAGTGAACATTGATAAGAATGGAATTTGAATCATTGGTAGCTGTTCGAGAATCTGGGATATGCTTGGCATTGCCTCAACTGCAATGAGATTGTTAGGCTTAGACTCCCCAGCCTGGAGTTTCCGCTCGGTGGCGCTGTTTTTTTCAGCGCAATTCGCCCGAAATTGGCCAAACCAGCGGAAGGGCCAAAGCTCGCGGAATTTCGAGCGCAAATTATGTCCAGCGGAAATCGGGTTTCCGCGATCTTCTGCGCTAGATTAACAAACATCGCGCTGGAAGCCGGCCCTGCCCACAAAACTGGCCATGCCACCAGATCGAATTAATCATCATTGCGACTTTCCACTAATTGCGCCTGTTTGCGGGCCTTCGAGGAGGCTCTTGAAATTAAGCTTTTTTTTAGGCGATAGGACACTACTAGGCCCATTTTAAAAGCTTTTGAATTTTCTTTTAAGTTACTGAGAAACTGACTACTGTACACCAATGTAACTAGCAAATGGTTCTGTATAGTTTTTTTAAGTCATTTTCAGTTATTTAAAATCAGGTTACTCACAGGTGGTGGACTAGACACTCTGATTAAAAATGCTTATTTTTTAGTGAAAAACCCGCCCGGCCTCACTAGAAGCATTCCGATCCTCATTTAAAATTTGGTTTATCTTTTTAGCATGGGATTCTAAATATTTAACCACATCCTACAGATGAATGGTCATAATTTGGTCCTCTTCCTATTCCTCCTGTTTTAGGCCATTCATTTTGTTCAAAATTTCCTTTAGATGCTTTCTAACTGCCTTTACGGATTGATTCCAATTAGTCAAATCAAGGCTATTAACGAGGGAGGTTCCAGTATTAAAAACAATTGCTGCATCATTGATCAGACCCTCTCGCCTTCTGATATGGTTCTGTTTAATCCCGTAACCAACATCGTTTTCTTCAATGATCTCGGTACTATTTTCCCCAAAGTTATTGTTAACTCCATTACCATCCCCTGAGCCCTCGCGATATAACGGCTCTAATTCCGATTCCGCCAGTATTGTGCTGGTCCTCTCCCAAAATCGCTCTATTAACTCCTGCATCATCCTCCCATATAACCACGCTGCCTCTGGTTTGCGCCAGTTCGGTAGTCCCACCTCAGTCAGATTCAATATCACCGGCACCACCTCATGATGCACATCATGGTACAATATCCTCCGAATTGGGATCACCACCAACCCATTGGTCGGTCCCGGGGTGTGTTTAGGGCAAGTGACCTGGGTTTTATGTTGTCCTTCCCGGGATTGTATTTTATTTATAGGGAGAGGGGTTTTTGGTCGAACTTTTAATTTTACTGCATGTATAACTGCACTTCAGACACTACATCCCTTTACGTGATAGGTGCTAATACCGGTATCATTGCTATACCATTGATAGAGTTTCTTGGCTCTATTGTGGGCAAACATCGTACAACTGGTCACATCCCTTTCAATCAGGGACAAGCCATCCGAATCATCTGACTGGAACTTATCTGTCACCCCACTTGGGCTTACACATCCGTAAATTCCCTCATGAATTTTCCACCATCGGGGCCAACATGAAAGAGTGTCTCCCGCTGCTCGGGATTGGGTCGGGCTTCCGACATTCCCCCGAGGGTTCCCTATCTGATAAGACCTTGAATGGTCACCTGGTTCTGCTTGTAAGAACTTGGCCCGGTGGGACGATCTTTGCATTTTATGTAAACCCTCGCTACCTTCCTGGACCTCATACATGGTAACCCACACTGTCCCTGAACACACGGTTTCACAATCACCCTTGATGCACTGGAGGGCAGTGTTTCGAGTGGTGTCTCCGGGGAAACTGCAATCGAACTATTATAGGGAAAATAGTTAGTGGTGGTCCAGTATGCCGAATAGGCTGATGTGAAATCTTTGAGATAGAGCAGAATCCCGATCATTGGCCAGAATAATTCCTTCATTTTATATATCTTCTTGCCTGTGGGGATAAGGGACAAAAGTGGAGTGTTACTCCCGGCCTTGCACCCGATGTCCTCCCATTAGTTCAGGCCTTCAATATTAATTTTCTTACAGGACTTCCTATATTTCTTCTACGCTCTGTGGGGTAGGAGGGGTCTGTTGAATTTGTCTGTGGACAGGGGTTAGTTCCGGATTTGGGGCCGGGGAGGTTTCTACAGCTCCTCCCGTGTCCTGTCCACATTCATTTGGACCATACTGTACCTGTGGAGGCGCCACTTCAGGCAAGGGCACCTCATTGGGTGGGGGTTCCCTGTTAGGCACCCCTTCTTGAACATCCCACTGGAGAGGATAAATCCGGCTCACCATGCTCATAATCGTGGCTTGTCGTCTTCTGGACCTGCAGATGGGCTGAAAAAGCTTCATCTGGTTAATATGAAACCACTTAATTTTCTTAGGCAACCGAACCGCATACACCATGGGACTAGCTTTATCAACAATGCTATACAACCCCTTGTAGAGGGGTTCAAGGACTCCCACCCTCGCATAGTTTTGTACCATTACCTGCTTCCCCCCTCCCATTCCTGGGTTTTACACAGGGCTAAATGCATTTGATTATGTCGGTGTGCCCTCCCAATGTTGTGGGCGGCCCTCAGGTGTATCTCCTTTAAAGTTTCCCAGAGGTCGCTCAGGAATTTGTTCCGAGTCACCTCCTTAATTTGTTTATCAGTCAGTGTGGGGACCAACAGGTGTGTGGGGGGTTCGCATGGGTCTCCCCGTTACCAATTTCAATTTCAATTTCAATTTTATTTGTCACATAACCAAATACAACAAGTGAAATCCAGTCAGTGAAGTGCTTTTTTCTTAACGAACCGAGCGCACCAAGCAGCAAAGGACACTTAGCTGCCTGGTACGCACGGAGCCCGCAAGGACGGCAGCCATCTTCATCGGCGCCATCACAATAGGGTCTGCTCTCGCCTCGCTCCGCCTTTCCCGCACTCCTGCCCGACAGTCTTCACCCGCCATGGTACGGACGCCATCTACTGGGCCGACAGCGACTCTTTAATATCCTTTCCATGGCGCTGGTGACTCTAGTAGCCTGCGTGTCTCCTCCACACACCTGGCCTGCACATTACCTCTGGCTGTCCCACTTGGCGTCCTGGTAACCGGGTTCCCTCTCCGGCTCTCGCTCTTTTTTAAACTCTTCTCTCCGGCTCTCGCTCTTTTTAAACTGTTCTCCGCTCCGGCTCTCGCTTTTTTTAAAAACTGTTCTCCTCTCCGGATTAGGGGAAGTACCTCATCCCACTTAGTGCGCTGTTCGTTTAATTCCTTTCACAGGGCCAACTTCAACGTATGGTTCATTCTATCCACAATCCTCGATGATTGTGGGTTGTGGGTCACATGCCATTCCCTTCAATTCCAAGCAATTTCAGCGTGGCTTGCATTACCTTACCTGTAAAATGACTTCCCTGATCTGACTCTACCACTCAAGGGAGCCCCCATCTGGAGAATACCTCTCTAACTTGGGTCTTGGCCGTCCACAATGCTGTGGCTGACTTGCACGCGGAAGCTTCTACCCACTTGGTAACCTTGCGTCATCAACACTCATCTGGACTCCTGCTTAAAAGAAAAAACAGACAATCCATTTTGGCTTTCCTGAATTCGTCAATTCCTGATTCCCTTCTGTCACTGTGGGGAAACATCCACTCAAATTAAAAATCTTAAATTTAATAATGTCCAATACCTTTAAATTTCATTCAGCAATAAAAATTTGTTGTGTGGTGTATTTAAAAAAACCAGCTGTCAGCGGAAAGGGTTAACTCCTTTGCAGGTTTGTGAGAAGGCGGAGCAAATTGTCAGACGCAGGCAATTGCATCACTTCACGTAAAGTAAAAAAAACTTTCCCAATCGAAAAATGTTAATTAACTTTTTTTTTCAAAAGAAGACAAACCCAGATACCATCAATCAATATCAACTTGTGTCACACAGCCTCTCACAGCTTGTCGATAAAAAAGCTGTTACTTTTGCAAAATCTTTGTGCCCTTAAAACTTGCAAAGATTCTGATCAATTCAATTCAGCAGGTAAAAACATCAGACATCATAAACATTCTGTGAAACAACTCTACACACAACAATAGCGTTTCCTTTTTTTCCCCCTGGTCACACATACTTGAAATTGGTCAGAAATTTAAAAAAAAACAATTATTGATGTGATTGCCTCATGTCCGGAACTAGAGGCTTTCACACAATTTACACCAACCAGAATTTCACTGTGGCCACAATAACAGTCTGGCTTAAAGAGATTAATTAGCCTCAATAACTCCAATTCAATTCAAAACCATCTTCAACTAACCAGTGTCACTTGAAAAAGACGGAGGAGCTTCCCTCAGCCTGTAGCTTCGAAACATTCATAAAAGTTTTTTTCAGACATCACGACACTGAAAGTAGAAAAGGGACAGAACCTTTCCTTTTCTCCTTTCTTTATTTCAGCATAGGCTACTTGTCAAAAACTTAGAAAGTGGACGTCTCGGACTTGCAGTAACCAAATTAAGAAGACAGTGCTTTGTAAACGTTCAAATTGATTAAAAATAAAATCAAACAATAGCAATTTTTTGTAATCCAATTAAAACAAAGTACTTTCAAAATGTCCAGATTCATTTTCTACCAGACACGATCAGAAACCATGGCAACCGTAGCTTCAAGGCTGAAGCTTATCTTTTGTAAAACAAACTGCCTCTGATTTACAGTTTGCTGTACAAGCCGTCCCAGTCAAAATATATCCACAGCAGTGTCTTTAACTTAAAAATGCAAATCACAAAGTTTCGCCCACTCCTAGGTACACAATCTTAAATTGAAATGAACATATTTAGCACACTCATACTTTCTTAAAACTTCCAACATCCAACAAAGGTTTAAACGACTTTTAGCTCTATGCACAGAGAAGTGGGTGGAGCTAAAACAAGCACAACAGACACTTTCTCTTAAAGACAGACTTTCAGACAAAAGGAATACTGTAACTTCTTAAAATTCATAGTCAGGAAAACTTCCATACTTTAACACACACCTTCACACAAACTGAAATTCCAACATCCTTTAAGGTTCCTTTCACTCAGCAAATCTTGTGTTTTATTTGTCTCGGCACAGAAGCTGATATGTCGGTAAAACTTTAAGTTTCTCTTTTTTTCCCCCTTCTTTTAAATCGTCATCTCAGTAGCTTTCCCCAGCTCCCCAAATCCCTGTTTTTTTCCTTCCTTTGCTCAGTTTTCAGATTGGTTAGCCTTCAACTTCGATCTTTTTTCCTCTTTATCTCCCACTCTCTCTCCTGCTCGTTATGCTTCACCTTCAGTTTCTTAATCTGGTTGTTACATTCAGTGTGGTCCCCACGAGCACTCCGTACCTCTGGAGCCTGTTTCTGGGTGACCCTAAACACAACCTTCAGGTCCTCATTGACCTTTTCTGCCTGTTCTGCCTGATGTCTCTGTTTAGATAGTTCTTTTTGACAAGGCATCGCACTGATCCTGATTATTTATACACTGGCTCTCGAGGTATTGTTCTTTATTACACCACATCTCCTCCTGTCCCAACTTTTCCTTGAGCCTGTTTCTACGTTCCCTTTCTTCCTCTGTTTCTTTCCTTAACTTGATCTTTACCCTTTCATCAGATTTAACCTGCCTCTGATAGGCCAATAACCAAATGGATTTCCTTAACCTCGGTCGGCACGTGGACCCTTGGGTCCACTGTTCAGCCTCCAATACTGGATCATCAACATCTATAAGGACCTGTACCCACCCCTCTTGAAGGGGCAACTTCCCTGTCACATACTTAGTGACTAACTCATCCGTTGACTTTGCTATTGCCTGCTCTGAACGGGTCCCTGTTCGGGCACCAAAATCTGTAAGATGTGCGGAAATTGCCCCTCGCGCCGTCAAACAGTTTCCAAAGTTCAGACCCATTGAACAGACACCATAAAACCCAATGAATCTGTGAAAAACTTCTTTTATTTAAAAATCAGCAAGAGATTACAAGTAAGCATCTGACAGTTATGTAACGTATAATAATTCCCAATTATACGTCCGCATACACAGAGCTATCCCTTTACTTTAAGCTCGAGCAAAACACCACATTTGTACTAACACCAGCAAGCGGTCAATCCGGCAGTGACTAGACGTATGATTTCTGGCAACTGACCAGGTCGCCTGGCTGCAGCAGCGAGTGGTCTTTTATACCCCAAAACTTGGCAACTCTCCCACTGCGTACATGTCCCTAACTATACGGCATTAGTTGTTTTTCAGTTACTCTTATCAATAGTCCATTAAGCATCCATGGGCTTCAAGGCCGGTTACATTCCACAGTCTGAAGATGTTTCTGCTTTTGCACTGATTCCACAACTCAATAGTCTGTTCCCACAGAACTTTCAAAGTCTGTTTTCTGTATCTGTTGAAAGACAATTGGCAGTTTCACAGCTTACAACCGTAGCATCTTATTTTGCAAATTTCTCACAGCAACCAGTCTTTCATCCTCACGAAGCATGATGGTACATAAAATGTTGTCAACTTTTAAGTTTGGTCAAGTTACAGTAAAGGTTATAGCAAATTGTGTGTTCTTACAGGGTGGGGCATATAACAGATGGTCCATTCAATACCACCCATATTACACCATCACCCGAGACCAATTTCTACCCCATGGTCTTTGTGCTTCCCAGCAGCAGAAAATCCTCATGGTGCTTCCCTGGGCTGTTAATCAGATCTCAACCTCCCTTTTCTTTTATGTTTGTATTATCACCCTTTTCCTGTATCAGGCTAGCTTCAACAATCTCAGCAGGGTAATTACAAGTATCAATGTTATCCGATTTTTCAAAGTTTTCCCATCCTTCAGAATTCCAAGAAAATCCATAGGGAACCAGAGCTGGACACTGGAGCAGAACTGAATCAGGAGAGTCTGAATAACTGCGGTACACAATGTTTCTGAGTCAGGGCTATGCACCATTTCATGAAAAGCACAGCTAAGAGCTGCTGAGTTGATAATTCAGTTAGTGCCTAGTGTATTTTCACTCTGTAGTGATTTCTATATGTTACTAATGGACTTGTCAAATGGAATAGGGTATATGAAGAGACAGAACAAAACCATTGGCACCTGTTGTACAAACCAGAATGGGGATAGAATGTGCCACTGCCTGTATTCTCTTGAATTCAGAAGAATGAGAGGGGATCTCATTGAAGCATACAAAATTATTTCAGGGCTTGATAGGGTGGATGCTGGGAGAATGTTTTCCTTGGCTGGGGGGTCTAGAACCAGGGGCCATAGCTTCAGGATAAAGAGTAGGCCATTCAGGACTGAGATGAGAGGAAATTTCTTCACACAGAGGGTAGTGAATCTTTGGAATTCTCTAACCCAGAGGGCTGTGGAGGCTCAGTCATTGGATATATTCAAAACAGAAGTCGATAGATTTCTAACCAATAAGGGCATCAAGGGATATGGCGATAGGGCCGGTGAATGGAGTTGAGGCAGAAGATCGGCCATGATCTCATTGAATGGCAGAGCAGGCTCGAAGGGCCGAATGGCCTACTCCTGCTCCTATTTCTTATGTTCTTATGTCACGTGCTCAGTAACTGACGGTACAGTACTTGGATTATTCCAGCTCCAAGGGTGTTCATGATAATAGAAGCCACATGGGAGCTGCTGAATTGCTTATCACAAAGTTCTTTGAAAATTGTGAAGAGTGGAATGTTGAACTGGTCATGAACCATGTATTTTGGAATGAATGTTGACAATATCCGTGTACGTATGAAAGAGGGTTTGACTATTCATTTGACTTAACCCAATTTTGATGGCTTTCAGATGCTTTACTTAAACATGTTTATGATTCACAGGAAACCCTTGAACATGTAACTGAATATAAGGAGTATGTACAAGCTTTCATTGGCTGTCTCGCTTACAACAAGACTATGCATCGAAGCAGCATGCATCCAATAATAGCCACCACATTATGGGATGGAACCTTACAGGTAAAACACCAGCAGCTGTAAAGTTATCTCCATTGCCTTTTCTCATTCATGGTCTTTTGCAGATTGTATCTGTGTTCTTAAATATAGCCTAAATAAGACATAGGAGCAGGAGTAGGTCATTTGGCCCCTCGAGCCTGCTCCGCCATGCAATAAGATCATGGCTGATCTGATCTTGGCCTCAACTCCACTTCCCTGCCCGCTCCCCATAACCCTTGACTCCCTTATCGTTCAAAAATCTGTCTATCTCCACCTTAAATATATTCAATGACCCAGCCTCCACAGCTCTCTGGAGAAGAGAATTCCAAAGATTCACGATCCTCTGAGAGAAGAAATTCCTCCTTATTTCCGATTTTAAAGGGTTTCCCCTTATTCTGAAACTATGCCCCCTAGTTCTAGATTCCCCCGTGAGGGGAAACATCCTCTCTGCATCTACCCTGTCAAGCCCCTTCACAATCTTATATGTTTCAATAAGATCCCCTCTCATTCTTCTAAACTCCAATGGGTATAGGCCCAACCTGCTCAACCTCTCTTCATAAGACAACCCCTTCATCTCCGGAATCAACCTCGTGAACCTTCTCTGAACTGCCTCCAATGCAAGTATATCCTTCTTTAAATAAGGAGACCAAAACTGTACGCAGTACTCCAGGTGTGGTCTCACCAACGCCCTGTACAGTTGTAACAGGACTTCCCTACTTTTATATTTTATTCCCTTTGCAATAAAGGCCAACATTCCATTTGCCTTCCTAATTACTTGCTATACCTGCATACTAACTTTTTGTGATTCATGTACAAGGACCCCCAGACCCCTCTGTACCTCAGCATTTTGTAATCTCTCCCCATTTAAATAATAATTTGCTTTTTTATTTTTCCTACTACTATTTTGCCTGAAGCTCATCAGGTGACAAATCCAAAAGTAAGAACTGCTTCAGGAGATCCTGCAAAGAGGTCATTAATTCATTGTAAAACATCTGTTTCTCTGCCATTGTACACATTTCATCGCTGGTCTCCAAATATGGCTCCAGTTGAGAATGTGTTACACATCTGTTCAACCTATTGTATAAACACCACAGCCAACATTCTTTGTTATACCCTGAGTGTAATCTAGTTTTTCACATTGTAAATTATATTTC
Organism: Somniosus microcephalus; assembly: GCF_052327205.1. Classification (NCBI taxonomy): domain Eukaryota; kingdom Metazoa; phylum Chordata; class Chondrichthyes; order Squaliformes; family Somniosidae; genus Somniosus; species Somniosus microcephalus. Next base: position 58,441,151 of record NC_141004.1, read on the forward strand.
TTGAAAGTGTTGGCTCCTTGCTGGGCTGTGGTCGTTGTCCATCGCTATGTTCAAGAGGCCGTTATTCAAGTGTGAGCTCTGACAGTGAATGTTGTTAGGCTATTCTCCGTGGGGGCAGCTCAGTCAAGCTGGTTCCTGTCCTCATTCAACAGTAAAGTACATACACTCCCAGCAGGAGTTGCAGGGTAGATGCCAAGAGAAGGAACTCTGCCAGATGAGGCCAATTGTAACGCTCCTACCCTTACGTTGACTGGGATGAGCACAAACCTGAGATCCTCCCTTGGTGCAGCAAGTGGGCACCACTTCTGCGGCTGGGGTGAAGGCACGCTGCCTAAACTCATTTCACTTTACAATGGGACTTTAACAGCCAACAGCAAGCGCACATGCTAACTGTTCATGCTTGACATGGGCAGTCAGCATTCTGAGGGCCCTGTCCATGTGTCCACCAAAATCAGAGTGGCCCAGGCCCGTCACCACAAGAACTGCATCTGAGCTCCTAGCTGCTGCTGCTCCCACTGTGCCTGCACTATGGGTGGAGTTATGAGATTGGGAAGTCTCGCTTACTGTGTATCAGTTGCAGCAGGAGGAAAGGGCGAGCAGCGGTCTTGAGGTGGAGAACGTCGGGACACTAGGACCAGCATTATTGTGCTGGTGACGGGAGACAGGAGCAGCATTTAGACTAGAGAGCGAGAGAAGAAGCTGGAAGCAGCACTCTGAGACTGAGACAAGTTTGGAGCAGTGTTTTGAGGGAGTGGGGGGGGAGGTGGGGAGTGGGAGAGTGCTTTGGTGGGGGGGGGGGCGGGGGGAGAGAAACCAAGGGCAATGCTTTGGGGTGGGGGTGGGGGGGGGTGTTGAAAACCCAAATGTCCATTTTTTAAGATTAAAATCTTATCGATGTGTAGTTTAGAAGTGCTAACCAGGCTGTACTATTTGTAATGTAAACATTCAGCAGTTTTGGAGGAAGCATTCCCGCAGACCCCCCTCCTGCTCGAGAATTGATTCACCAGACTGATACCTGGGATGGCAGGAATGACGTATGAGGAGAGATTGGGTCAATTGGGCTTATACTCGCTGGAGTTTAGAATGAGAGGGGATCTCATTGAAACTTATAAAATTCTAACAGGACTGGACAGACTAGATGCAGGAAGGATGTTCCCGATGGCGGGGGAGTCCAGAACCAGGGGTCACAGTCTAAGGATAAGGGGTAAGACATTTAGGACAGAGATGAGGAGGAATTTCTTCACCCAGAGAGTGGTGAACCTGTGGAATTCTCTACCACAGAAGGCAGTTGAGGCCAATTCATCAAATATATTCAAGGAGTTAGATATATTTCTTAAGGCTAAAGGGATCAAGGGATGTGGGGAGAAGGCAGGGACAGGGTAAGGAGTTTGGATGATCAGCCATGAGCTCATTGAATGGCGGAGCAGGCTCGAGGGGCCGAATGGCCTACTCCTGCTCCTATCTTCTATGTTTCTATGTTTCTAATTGCACCACCATAGAGAGAGAGATAAAGACGAGGTCATGCACAGACTGCTTTTTAAACAGACAGGCCACTTTGTAAACCAGTTATAGTGACTGCCTTATTTCTAGATAATAAAATAGGCCTGTAACTTTACTGACAGATAGAGTAATCACTTTGCCTGCAGGGGCAGGTTGAGTCCTGGCTCCGAGGTGGGGGCAGCCTCATCTCCTGCCTGCGGTGAAAGGCTGGCCGTGTGGGTCGAATACTAGAGGATGGCTCGCACTCCAAGAACTGTGCCGCAGCAAGAGTCCGCACCTTCAGGAACAGAGGGGACAAAGGGAAGGAAACTGAGGAGAAATAGCAAAAGGAAACAAAAACACAGATAACGCCAAGCGTGTGCTGCACATGAACTGACTCCAGTGAGGCCAGCAGAGCCCGGGTTACGGGCAGTTTCAGAGTCCGCTGGAAAAGCTTCTGCGTGTTGCAGCAACAATAGCCCTTCACATGGGTGTCAATTATAGGTGAACGTCGGACCGTACCAGGCTGTGCCTGACGCTCAGCTTATTTATTATGAATGGAGAGTAGCTGTAATTTGCACTGGGGCTGCTGTTTGATGCATTGATGGTTCTTATCTGCTCAGGACTTACCATCGGAACATTCACTGCACTCCCGAGGGGTAATTCAATGTCTGTGAGATGTTTTGACGATATGAAAAGGCGCTGTATAAATGCCAATCTCGCCTTTGTTTCGATCTTACAATATAGTGATTGTCTGTAGAGGCCGACATCTGCATCCCACTGAGGCTGGATTGTTGAAACGCAGAATGTGCAGAGTGACACAAGAAACAAAGCAACAGAAGACTCCAACCAAAATAACAACAGAAAATGCTGGAAAAACTCAGCAGGTCAGGCAACATCCGTGGACAGAAATTTGAGTTGACGTTTCTGGTCGAACCCTTCTTCAAAACTGGAAAGAAAAGATAGATCGGAGGCAGGGCTGCGATCGGACAAAAGAATAAAAGAAACAAAAGAAGTAAAAAAGAGACAATAAAAGGTGTTAGAAGCTAGACGAGATGGTAATAGGCTGAGATTGGGTGTAAAGTGTACTGGCAGGGCAAGAGATAGCTGCCAGGTGTGAGAGCGAAACAAAAGGAAAGGTGGGGGGGGGGGCGGGGAGCGGGGGAGAGGAGTGGAAAAATTACAAGAAAAAATGAAATAGGGGCCGAGGTTATGATCTGAAATTGTTGAACTCGATATTGAGTCCGGAAGGCTGCAGAGTGCCTAATCGGAAGATGAGGTGCTGTTCCTCGAGTTAACCTCGAGTTAACATAACCTCGGCCCCTATTTCATTTTTTCTTGTAATTTTTCCACTCCTCTCCCCCGCCCCCCCCCCCCCACCTTTCCTTTTGTTTCGCTCTCACACCTGGCAGCTATCCCTTGCCCTGCCAGAACACTTTACACCCAATCTCAGCCTATTACCATCTCATCTAGCTTCTAACACCTTTTATTGTCTCTTTTTTACTTCTTTTGTTTCTTTTATTCTTTTGTCCGATCGCAGCCCTGCCTCCGATCGATCTTTTCTTTCCAGTTTTGAAGAAGGGTTCGACCCGAAACGTCAACTCAAATTTCTGTCCATGGATGTTGCCTGACCTGCTGAGTTTTTCCAGCATTTTCTGTTGTTATTTCGGATTTCCAACATCCGCAGTATATTGCTGTCGTAGAAGACTCCAACCAGTTGCTCCTGAAGTCTATAATACTCAAGACCAGGAGCACAGCATATCGTCACTCGGGGATTTCTATATAGGTGTCCAATAAATAGGCCAATATCTGGCATCCACCCCATTCTGTAGTGTCAGCTTCATTTACATAGCATGGTCCAGATCTGTCCCATACTGGGCCCAGCATTGGGAGCTTGCTCAAGGTGGTAGGAGATTGCATCTAAGTAGCCCTTAAGGGTGGGTAAATTTAAAGGGATGCAGCCACATAAAGGGAAGTGGCCAGGAGTCCACTGGAACGGCTGCAAATGTTGCTGGGACCCATAAATGCTGGATCCTGGCTGTGCTTACATATCCTTGGTAATAGCAACATCAGACTAACACCTCAGATCATTAAAAAGCTGCTGGTACTTCATATCTGCAGCTTTGCCTTTAGACTGTATGAGCATCTTCAAGGTTTAAGCTAATTCCTCCTTGCGTTTACGAGCAGTGGCACTCATTCCTGTAGTAAGGATATATATATCCAGCCTCTGGGTCAGTGACACACTATTTCAGAGCCTCACGGTGAAGGCGCATCGCCGCTTCTACATCTATATTTTCCACTTTTTCCAGAAAAACGTACTTTGGCGTAAGCTTCTGCCAGATGTATCAGTGACTCCAGTTGTCGGGGGTATGCTGACACCATACCTCAGCCACTGCCAATTTTCCTCATGTCCACACAAGCCTCAATCAGTGATTGACTGGATTCTTCACTAAGTCTAGGGTAGACATAAGTGTGGTCATAGGCAATGTAATACAGGGGCATCAATATACGGGGGTGGGGTATGGGGGTAGGGACCTCCTACACTGGGGGTTTGCATGCCTCAGCCTCGCAAGGATCTGGCGTAAGGTTGGAGGTCAGCACACCAGAGGGGAAGAGGTAGACCAGCCTCCTGATGGGTGCAAGTGTACCCTACGGGCTAGGGACCTCTGAAGAACACAAGAGAACATTGTATCCTTTTTGTAATTACAGCGCCCCCCCCCCACCCCTGGTGGAGGGAACAGAGCCCAGACACCATGCCCCCAGGCCGGGCAGTGACCCTGGATATCCTGGCAGCTTGGGGCAGCCGAGATGCAAACTGGTCAGTGGCACAGGTGCCTACTGGCCCCATGCAGATTAGCTGCCCTCCCTGACCCACATACTCTGGTGGAACCAGCGCTGGAGGTCAAGGTTGTGTGCAGGGCATAAATATCAGGAATGCACTTATACCCCAGATTTTTTGAGTCACATAAAATTAAACGGTTCTTCATGATAACAGCCCCGAGGTCTGTGAAATTCACTTACTCTTTTAAATTTACGTTTGTCTCTCCTTTATCTATTTTAGTTATTTTCTGTCCTCCCTGAAGTACCTTGAGACGTTTTTCACTTTAAGGCACCGCACAAATTGTCGTGTTAATTCTCTTTGTACTTTGAGTCCTCAGTTCAAACAAAAAAAAACATCCCACATGGAATTGTCTAACCAGCTCACAGAGTGGAATGTCATTCTGAAAAGTCTTAAACATGTTCCTGATCATTGGCTCGATCCACAGCCAGCCCCAGGACAAGAAAGAGCCTCAGTCCCTGCTCTGCTCAGTGTTTCGGTCTGTTTCGGGGGAGGTTGTTCCAGCTCACTTGTCCTCTGGCTTCCACCAATGAATCGTGATCCCTTACAGTCTGCACCTCTTCATTCAAAGTCGCTTAATTAAAATTATTTTATATTTAATTTTTTTTAGCACTAACTTCCCACTTTGCTGTTGCTTACATTGCGTAATTCAAATTATTCAATTTTTTACAGTTTCTGAGCACAATAAGGGACAGACTGTATGGGGGCAATTGTCGCTGTCACTACCAGCTGAGCAGATTGCCCATTGTAGAAACCAATGAAATTAATGGAAATGAAGACTGGGCGTTTTCTATAAGGGATGGACGCCGCCGGTTCAGCGCCCAAGTGGTGAAGATGAAAATGACCCCCCGATTTTTCTGTCTCCTGCAGAAATCCTAACTGCCTGTCTTGCTGGCGGAAGTCTTTCTGTTTGTACCGTTATCCTGACCGAGATGCTCTAGGGGGGTGAAATCGGACATGGGAAGATTCACCAGGCTGATACCTGGGATGGCAGGAATGATGTATGAGGAGAGATTGGGTCGATTGGGCTTATACTCGCTGGAGTTTAGAAGAATGAGAAGGGATCTCATTGAAACTTATAAAATTCTGACAGGACTGGACAGACTAGATGCAGGAAGGATGTTCCCGATGGTCAGGGAGTCCAGAACCAGGGGTCACAGTCTAAGGATAAGGGGTAAGCCATTTAGGACAGAAATGAGGAGGAATTTCTTCACCCAGAGAGTGGTGAACCTGTGGAATTCTCTACCACAGAAGGCAGTAGAGGCCAATTCATTAAATATATTCAAGAAGGAGTTGGATATATTTCTTAAGGCTAAAGGGATCAAGGGATATAGGGAGAAAGCAGGGACAGGGTACTGAATTTGGATGATCAGCCATGATCTCATTGAATGGCGGAGCAGGCTCGAGGGGCCGAATGGCCCACTCCTCCTCCTATCTTCTATGTTTCTATCCAAAGAGGAGTCATATAAAGTTGCCAGAAAAAGTAGCAAGCCTGAGGATTGGAAGCAGTTTAGAGTATAGCAAAAAAGGATCAAGAGATTGATTAAGAGGGGGAAAATAGAGTATGAGAGTAAACTTGCAAGGAACATAAAAGCGGATTGTAAAAGCTTCTACAAGTATGTAAAATGAAAAAGATTAGTGAAGACAAATGTAGGCCCCTTACAGTCAGAAACGGGAGAATTTATAATGGGGAACAAGGAAATGGCAGAGCAATTAAACAAATACTTTGGTTCTGTCTTCATGGAAGAGGACACAAATAACTTCCCAGAAATGCTGGGGAACCAAGGGTCTAGTGAGAAGGAGGAATTAAAGGAAACTAGTATTTAGTAAAAAAATAGTGCTAGTGAAATTCATGGGACTGAAAGCCGATAAATCCCCAGGGCCTGATAATCTGCATCCCAGAGTACTAAAAGAGGTAGCCATGGAAATAGTGGATGCATTGGCTGTCATCTTCCAAAATTCTATAGATTATGGAACTGTCTCTGCAGATTGGAGGGTGGCAAATGCAACCCCACTATTTAAAAAAGGAGGGAGAGAGGAAACAGAGAACTACAGACCGGTTAGCCTAACATTAGTAGTAGGGAAAATGCTAGAGTCTATTATAAAGGATATGATAGCAGGACATTTAAAAAATATCAATGGGATTAGACAAAGTCAACATGGATTTATGAAAGGGAAATTGTATTTGACAAACCTACTGGAGTTTTTTGAGGATGTAACTGGTAGAATAGATAAGGGAGAACCAGTGGATGTGGTGTATTTGGATTTTCAGAAAGCCTTTGATAAAGTCCCACATAAGAGGATAGTGTGCAAATTTAAAGCACATGGGATTGGGGGTAATATACTGGCATGGATTGAAAATTGGTTAACAGACAGGAAACAGAGAGTAGGAATAAATGGGTCTTTTTCAGGGTGGCAGGCGGTGACTAGTGGGGTACCGCAGAGATCAGTGCTTGGGCCCCAGCTATTCACAATATGTATCAATGATTTGGATGAAGGAACCAAATGTAATATTTCCAAGTTTGCTGATGACATAAAACTAGGTGGAATTGTGAGTTGTGAGGAGGATGCAAAGAGGCTTCAAGGCGATTTAGACAAGTTGAGTGAGTGGGCAAATATATGGCAGATGCAGTATAACGTGGATAACTGTGAAGTTATCCACTTCGATAGGAAAAACAGAAAGGCAGAGTATTATTTAAATGGTGATAGATTGGGAAATGTTGATGTACAAAGGGACTTGGGTGTCCTTGTACACCAGTCACTGAAAGCAAACATGCAGGTGCAGCAAGCAGTTAGGAAGGCAAATGGTATGTTGGCCTTCATTGCAAAAGGATTTGAGTACAGGAGCAAGGATGTCTTACTACAGTTATACAGGGCTTTGGTGAGACCACACCTGGAGTACTGTGTGCAGCTTTGGTCTCCTTACCTAAGAATGGATATACTTGCCATAGAAGGAGTGCAGCGAAGGTTCACCAGACTGATTCCTGGGATGGCAGGACTGTCGTATGAGGAAAGATTGGGTCGACTAGGCCTGTATTCACTAGGGTTTAGAAGAATGAGAGGGGATCTCATTGAAACGTATAAAATTCTGACAGGGCTAGACAGACTGGATGCAGGGAGGATGTTTCCCCTGGCTGGGGGGGGGGTCTAGGGGTCACAGTCTCAGGATACAGAGTAGGACATTTAGGACTGAAATGAGGAGAAATTTCTTCACTCAGAGGATGGTGGACCTGTGGAATTCACTACCACAGAAGGCTGTGGAGGCCAAGTCACTGAATATAGTTAAGAAGGAGATAGAGAGATTTCTAGACACAAAAGGTGTCAAGGGGTATGGGGAGAGAGCGGGAATATGGTATTGAGATAGAGGATCAGCCATGATCATATTGAATGGCGGGGCAGGCTCGAAGGGCCGAATGGCCTACTCCTGCTCCTATTTTTCTACGTTCTATGTTTCTATGTTCCAGTTAAATATAACTCAACATTCACCCGCAACTGTACTGAGCTGAGAAATTCCCAGATTTGATCTACATTTTGGGTTGAGTTAGATGATCTCAGTCAGGGCAGCAGTAGAGTCTGCGATTACTTTCAAATAAAGTTACGCTTTAAGTTAAGCTTTGCAACATCTGTTGTGATCTCGGGATTTCAGGATTCAACCTTGCACATCCTGCCATCCCTGGATGGGGATTGGGATTGGGATTTACCGTTACTTTCCCTTTGCCGTCTCCTCCATCGATGCTAACAAGCTTTGTGTTTCATTACCAGACAGAAGAGCCGCAACTCCCTACGATACTGAGCCAATACAATCTGACAAGTGTTTAAACCTGCTGCCGCAGTAACCTGGGATTTTTGTTACTGAAGCCTGTGGGATGCCTAAAGTTGCCTGCTCACACTCACCAACGTGTAACAGGCTTTCAAACTCAGGCTCCTGCAACCTCCTCTCCCTCATTCACTGACAGTTTCTCTAAGGAGACCTTTATTTTGCCCCCAGGTCAATCTATCACCTCTGCCTCGCTCCACATTCTCTATCCTGCAGGACCTCTCCAGTTCTAGCTCCTCTAGATTTCAAAAAAACCCTGTACAATAGCAAAATGCTGGAAGCCTGTTTGGCCCAGTGGTAAGGTAAAACCTAGAAGCACAGACACACCTGTGAGTTTTAATTTAACTTTGGAAAAGACATTTACTTTGGACAATGAGCGTCTCGATAGGTGATTTAACTTTTGACAATGAGACTTCGTGTTTTAATGGGTTTCGATGGATCTTCAATGGATAAGACAATGATACCAGTTTCGCTGGAACAATGGACTTCCTGGCCTCAATGGAAAACACTTTAACCTTGGGCAAAACACATCAGCAGTAAGACTAAATCACATTAAATATGTACCACAGGGGTGGGGGGAGACTAGATAAGGAATTATCTTCCATCCCTCAGCCCTGTACATATCCTGTGATTTGGATTACTAGGTGTGTGTTGGAAAACAAGAGTTGGGAGAAGGCCCAGACTCGAAAAGGCGTGACGGAAGAGCTGTAAAAAGGAACCACACCACAGCTCTCTCTCTCTCTCTCTCTCTCTCTCTCTCACTCTCGGAAGCCAGCTCTGACTACAGCAACTGCCAGGTGTAAGAAGGAAGGGAAGATGGTCATCTCCAGCTCCCAGTCTGCAATCGACGTCGGCCACGACCAGCCGGACGGGCGATTGTAAGTATCAGTTGACTCTACAAGGGGTTTGCGCTGTTTAGGCAGCTGCAGTCAGATAAAGGAGGACGGGGACAGGTCATCTCTGATCCAGGCCTACAAGCCACACCGGTAACGACCGGCCGGATGGGTGATTGTAAGTTTCAGCCAAATTTCAACAGGTTTTTGTCTGTTTTTTTGGTTTTAATAAACTAACAGTTTTGGATTGAACTTAAACCTTTGTGTCGTCTACCATTTTGTTCCTGTAAAACCCAGAGTCAAAGAACCCTTGTAAGGATGAGGAAACCAAACACCTTACACTCCTTTCACTTCTCTTGTCCCAGTTTCTTTCTTTCTCACTCACCTCCTCTCCCTTCTCATTCAGCTGTACCATCCTTCCTGTCCGTCTCCTTCCAGCTCCATCTGCTCTTCACCCAATCACTATGCAGCATTGTTCCTAGTCGTTGGGTAAGATTCATCCTCACTGCCACAATCTTGAAATCCTGGGATTTTAGAGTTGTTAACAGGTCCCCAGAGTCAGGGGATATGGGATTGCAAATTAAACCCCTGTGCAATATATACAGCTCGTTCAGAGAATCCCACTGGAATGTCAGAGAGAGGTTTAAGTACACCAAAGGACTTCACTTAATTTTCTGCTCTGTTAAGTGAAAGATATTCTGAATTCGGACCTGGATCTCTGGAGCAAAGATTAATTTATTAGTCCAGGGCAGATTGAGGAGGTGTGGCGGGAGAGAGTGTTATACAAAAGACTGGACCACTGGTAAAGAATACAATTCAAGATCTTCTTTACCTGCATCGCATTTGTCAGACTCCCTGATGTGACATTTAATCTGTGGCCTGAGAACAGTAAATCCCCCAGGATTCCACATAGCTCCTGACATGAATCAACTGAGCGGCCTGCGGGTGGCGCTGTCCAGGGAGAGTATAAATACTCGGGCACGGGCCCAGCTTGCGCAGGACATTCTTAACAGGAACAAGTGAAGGACACAACTAGACCTCCATGTTGTAAAACAGTTGATTAAAGCTTTGTTTAACGTTTAGACCAAGTGCCTAGTAGTTTTCTTACGTCAGCTCCATTTTACTTTTGTCTTCACTACTCTATCTGAGTGAGAATTGTGTCTTCACAATACCTGTACTTCAAATCAGATGCACAGGCAGCAGTTTAAACCACAAGAAGTGTTCCACTCCAACTGCTATTTCTTTCTGGCCACCAGATGGCAAAATCCTCTTTCCAGTCAACACTGGGCCAGATTTTGCTGTCGCAATGATGGCATCTAATTGTGTCTGCCATTAGTTAGACTTGCCCTTGCACGACAAGGGTTTTCACATTTTATGCGTGGGGGGAGAGAGAGAGGGAGAGAGAGAGGCAGGGGGAGCAGGAACTCGGGGAGAGAAAGTCAGGAACTCGGTTGGTGGGGAGGGGAGGGGGGCACAGTGGGGATTGGGGAAGATCGTGATCCAGGTCTAAAGAGGGGGGGATGAGAGCGAGAACGAGATTGAGATGGTAAGACGGATCACGTTCTTCCAACCACATCCCCTTTACACCCGCACCACGTTCTCCCTCTCCTCCCCCTAGACCTGGTTGACTTCTTGGAAAGCTGTTACTCTTCACTACATACCCAATAAACCTGTTAACAATCCGTGGCCCATGCTCGAGGCCCCATCTATGGAGGGGTTGGGGGAAGGTCAGGAGTTTGGTGGGGGGAGAAGGTCAGGAACCTGGAGGGTGGGGGGAGGAACTTGGGCAGGGGGAGAAGGTTAGGAACCCAGGGGTGGAGGAAGGCCAGGAACCTGGGGGTGGGGGGGAGGGAGGTCAGAAACTTGGGGCGGGGGAGAGGATCAGGAACTTGGGGGGAGGTCACAAACTTGCGGGGGGGGCAGGAACTTGCGGGGTAGGGGGGAGGAGAAGGTCTCAACCTGCGAGGGTGAGCTCTCTCTATTCCAAGTGAGCTCTGCTCTGTCTGGAGTCGGCAGTCAGAATGGCTCGAGTTACACTTTGCAAAGTCACTGATTACGTAGGCAGGGAGGATCTAATTACACATTCCAGAGAAACTGCTGAGTGTGTCTTGTCCTCCAAGGGGACCAATCAGCAATCATGTCTTGTCATCCAAGGGGAACAATCAGAACTTTGAAATAACAGAAAATGCTGGAAAAACTCAGCAGGCCAGGCAACATCCGTGGAGAGAGAAATAGAGTCAACGTTTCAGGTCGAAACCCTTCGTCAGGACTGAAAAAACACAGGAAATGAAACAGATTAAAAGGCCAGTTTGGGGGCTGGGAAATGGGGATTAAAGAACAAAAGAGAAGTGAAGAGACATTAAGAGGTATTCAAAACGAGACGAGATGGTGATAGGACTAGTAAAGAGACAAAAGACGGCTCTAGATTAGGTGTGAAATGCGCTGGCAGAATGAGAGACAGCTGAGACAGAGAGACATCAGAACTTTGGTGTTGCGAATACACACGTCCTATCAGCTCGCACTTTCAGCAACTTCCAAGTCAGGATGGTGTGTGACTTGGAGGTGGTGGTGTTCCCTGCTGCCCTTGTCCTTCTAGGTGGTAGAGGTCACGGGTTTGGGAGGTGCTGCTGAATAAGCCTTGGCGAGTTGCTGCAGTGCATCTTGTAGATGGTACATACTGCAGCCACGGTGCGCCAGTGGTAGATGGAGTGAATGTTTAAGGTGGTGGATGGGGTGCCAATCAAGCGGGCTGCTTTGTCCTGGATGATGTCGAGCTTCTTGAGTGTTGTGGAGAGTATTCCATCACACTCCTGACTTGTGCCTTGTAGATGGTGGAAAGGCTTTGGGGAGTCAGGAGGTGAGACACTCGCCGCAGAATACCTAGCCTCTGACCTGCTCTTGTTGCCACAGTATTTATGTGGCTGGTCCAGTTAAGTTTCTGGTCAATGGTGACCCCCAGGATGTTGATGGTGGGGGATTCGGCGATGGTAATGTTGTTGAATGACAAGGGGCAGTGGTTAGACTCTTGCTTGTTGGAGATAGTCATTGCCTGGCAGTTGTGTGGCACGAATGTAACCTGCCACTTATCAGCCCAAGCCTGAATGTCATCCAGGTCTTGCTGCATGCGGGCATGGACTGCTTCATTATCTGAGGAGTTGTGAATGGCACTGAACACTGTGCAGTCATCAGCGAACATCCCCATTTCAAACCTTATGGTGGCAAGTTTAGTTTGTATCTACCGCAGAAATACAACAACTTCATGACATTCAATGCATGTTGAAATGCCCTTTTGCAAAACTAATGGTGGAGTGGCGTAACTCAGACAGCAACTTTTGTATATTCGCGTTTAACCGCCAGAAGTTGCTGTACCATTTACGTCATTAGCCTCACCGTTATTTTGACAGTAAATTCTGGTGCAGTATAATCTCCAATGTAAGGGAGTGATATCCTGATGCACTGTGCAACTCGTAGTACTGGTCATGGCAGAGTATTAGCAGAGGTCTGGGACCAGGTCGCCTGTCCACTCATTATAGGTGGAGAGAAAGTGGGAGAAAATAAATCCCGAAATAATGTTATTAGTTTATGGATTGTCAGCGAACACAACAAAGCAGGAAAGCAGAAAAGGCAGTTCAGATCTTGTTCTGTGCCTTACATCCCGTTCTTTCGCCCCTTTGCCTTGTTATAGAATCATAGCATCATAGAATAAATGCAGCACAGAAAAAGGCCACTCAGCCGGTCGAACCCGTGCCGGCTCTCAGCAAGAGCGCTTCAGCTAGTCCCACTCACCCGCCCTTTCCCTGTAGCCCTGCAAATTTCTTTCCTTCAGATACTTATCCAACGCCCTTTTGAAAGCCGTGATTGAATCTGCCTCCACCACCCTCTCAGGCAGTGATTTCCAGATCTTAACCAATCGCTGCGTAAAAAAGTTTTTTGTTATGTCGCCTTTGGTTCTTTTGCCAATCACCTTAACTCTATGTCCTCTGGTTCTCGACCTTTCTGTCAATGGAAACAGTTTCTTTGTGTTCCTTTTTAAAGCTGTTCATCAGTAATATCCCCTAGTCCCGAGGCAGAGGCTTAAGGCCAGAAACTTCGACTGGTTTCTGTTTTTCCACCTCTTCTTCTTAGGCAGTCCCTCGGAACCGAGGATGACTAATCTACTGAGTATTCCCAGCTTCTTTCTGATTTTGTCATCAGATTTCCAGCCGCAGTGGTATCCGGCGTAACATGCTGTTCCCTGCTGGTATACGGAGGTTTCCCTGAACTCTGCTCCCTGTGAGATCCCTGCAGCTTCATTCTCAGCTGTCGCATGAAAATTCTTAGACACGGGGCAACTGTAGGCCAATAAAAACACAATCTATCCCAGTGTCTAGCAACCAGCTAAAAAGAGAAGGTGATCTTGCTTGGAGGTGACTGTAGAGATGGACATGGATATTTATAGGAGGGGAGATTGATATGTTTAGTTTGACACGGTGCATCCCTGCTGCTCTCCATTTCATTGTAAAGAGAAAACCAACTCCGTTCTGGAAATCCACGAGCCAAGCTCTGATGGGTGTGGTACAACTTGTCGGACTTGATTCTCTGCAGCGAGATGATTCACCTCATCGAAACTTAGCAAAGAGTCAGCGTGTGTAAATGAATCATGGAACATCCAGTTCACCGCAATAAGCAAATACCACAATATTAACGCAGGAATCACCAATGTGCTGAGCATTGGCTGCTCTGTCAGTTGGAGGTTACGTGTAGACACAAACAGGGGAGCAGCATCAGATGAGTTTCTGAATTCAGAGGAAATGGGAAGTCTCAGCAGATTCTGTCCAATTGAAGGGCAGTGCCATCTGATAAACACATCTCGTTTGCAGTTGGCGTTTGGTCCAGCAGTGACATCAGGGAGCCTTACATGGGATTACACAGGGTATACGGCACAGAAACAGACCATTCGGCCCAACCAGTTTATGCTCTATTCCCTTCTCTCTCATATACTTATCTAGCCTCCCCTTAAATGCATCTATACTATTTGCCTCAACCACTCCCTGTGGTAGCGAGTTCCACATTCTCACCACTCTCTGGGTAAAGAAGTTTCTTCTGAATTCCCTATTTGATTTCTTGGTGACTATCTTATATTGATGGCCTCTAGTTATGCTCTTCCCCACAAGTGAAACATTCTCTCTGTATCCACTCTATCAAAACCTTTCATAATTTTAAAGACCTCTATTAGGTCTTCTTCTTTCAAGCGAAAAGAGACCCAGCCTGTTCATCCTTTCCTGATAGGTGTACCCTCACATTTCTGGTATCATACTTGTAAATCTTCTCTGCACCCTCTCCAGTGCCTCTACATCCTTTTTATAATAAGTGTGGTCTAACCAAGATACAGGTTTAGCATAACTTCATTACTTTTCAATTCTATCCCTCTAGAAATAAACCCTAGTCCCCGTTTGCTTTTTTATAGCCTTGTTGACCTGTGTCGCCACCTTTATTGATTTGTGTATTTGTACTCCGAGATCCCTTTGTTCCTCTACCCCACCCAGACTCGCACCCTCCAAGTAATAAGTGACCTCCCTATTCTTCCTACCAAAATGTAATACCTCACGTTTACCTGTGTTGAATTTCATTTGCCAATTATATGCCCATTCTGCAAGTTTATTAATGTCATCCTGTAATTTGTTGCAGTCCTCCTCAGTATTGACTATCCCCGCCAATTTGGTGTCATCCACAGGGCGCTAGCAACTAGCGCCCGGGCGCAGCGCTGCTAACGCCTCCCGCAAAATTCAGCGGGAGGTTAGCGGTGGCGGTAATTGGTAGCACCCTGCTCGCGCCGCGGCTGCGAACTTTGGTAGCTCCCCATGACTTACCGCCGGATGCTATGTCCGGCAGGGTCAGGGAGGGCAGCCAGGGCAGTGATAATTAAAGGGGTGGTGCTGGGTGGCCATTTTTGTTGCTGGCCGCCTGCCAGCACCTGCCCCCTTTGCTGTCCCCGGCCTCCTGTGAAGCCCCCCCGCGGGGTGCTGGCTGTGCTCCGTGAGCCCGGCACTTCTCTTGAGTGACAAGCTCTTTTGCCGGCACTCCGATCCCTGGTGGCCCAGCTGGGCCCCAGGTCGCGCTGCGCAAGGCCCCTCCCCTTTAATAAGGGGAGGAAGACCTGCTGTACCGCGACACGACGTGCCGCAGTGCGTGGTGCTGCGGCACGTAGCGCCGTGATATTCCCTTGCAGCGCCTCAAGAGGGAGGCGGGGTGCTTCTAGTAGCGCCCCACTTCCCTCTTGGGGTGTTACCAGTGAATTTCGGGGGCGGGGGCGCTAACTTTTTTGGGGTGCTAAAAGTAGTGCTCTGGCAAAGTTAGTGCCCCAAAGGGGGCGCGACCAAATTTTTCCTCCAGTTTCTAACAGTCTGCTGTTATTGTGGATCATTTTTGAGTGGTGCAAATGAGTGTGATAACCCACCGATGGCAAGATTTGTTCTGCTACACAGTAGGACCATTAATAGATTAACAAATTATATAATTTACTCAGATTGCCAACTGATGGGCTGTGAACATATACTCACTAGAAGCTCACCCGCTTGCTCAATGTATTTTGTGTTGGACCATTGGAACCAATTACAGTACAATGTCTAGCTAAATCAACAGAGACCAGGGATTGGACCTGTGAGAGCCCTGGTCTGCTTGATTGTTCATTAGGCCATCAGGGAATCTTTAAACACTGCGCTAATCATGCAGTCCTGTTGCAGTGATGGTGGGACCACATTGTTACCACAACATTGCAGCTCTTTCATACCATTTCCTGCTACCGAGACTTCAACAGATTACACAATCAGCCCTGTTGTTTTTAACGACTGAACCTAACGCTTCTTTTTCATCTGTCCTGGAATGGTACAACCTGATCTGTAACCTCGCAGAATATATGGCTTCCTGGGATTAACAAACGTGATTGAATTCTTTGATGAGGTAATAGAGAGGGTTGATGAGGGCAATGCGGTTGATGTGGTGTACATGGATTTCCAAAAGGCGTTAGACAAAGTGCCACATAATAGGCTTGCCAGCAAAGTTGAAGCCCATGGGATAAAAGGGACAGTGGCAGCATGGATACGGAATTGGCTAAGTGACAGGAAACAGAGAGTAGTGGTGAACGGCTGTTTTTCAGACTGGAGGAAGGTATACAGTGGGGTTCCCCAGGGGTCGGTTCTAGGACCACTGCTTTTCTTGATATATATTAATGACTTGGATGTGGGTGTACAGGGCACAATTTCAAAATTTGCAGATGACACAAAACTTGGAAGTATAGTGAACAGTGAGGAGGAGAGTGATAGACTTCAGGAAAACGTAGACAGGCTGGCAAAATGGGCAGACACGTGGCAGATGAAATTTAATGCAGAAAGCTGTGAAGTGATAGATTTTGGTAGAAAGAATGAGGAGAGGACAATCCTGAAGGGGGTGCACGAACAGACAGACCTGGGGGTACGTGTGTACAAATCGTTGAAGGTGGCAGGGCAGGTTGAGAAAGAAGTTAAAAAGGCTTACGGGATCCTGGGCTTCATGAATAGAGGTATAGAGTACAAAAGTGTGGAAATTATGATGAACCTGTATAAAACACTGGTTCGGCCCCAACTGGAGTATTGTGTCCAATTCTGGGCACCGCACTTTAGGAAGGAATGTGAAGGCCTTAGAGAGGGTGCAGAAAAGATTTACGAGAATGATTCCAGGAGTGAGGGACTTCGGTTACGTGGGTAGACTGGAGAAGCTGGGGTTGTTCTCCTTGGAACAGAGAAGATTGAGAGGAGATTTGATAGAGGTGTTCAAATCATGAGGGGTCTGGACAGAATAGATAGAGAGAAACTGTTCCCATTGGCAGAAGGGTCGAGAACCAGAGGACACAGATTTAAGGTGATTGGCAAAAGAACCAAAGGTGACGTCAGGAAAAACTTTTTTACACAGCGAGCGGTTAAGATCTGGAATGCACTGCCTGAAAGGGTGTTGGAGGCAGATTCAATCATGGCCTTCAAAAGGGAGTTGGATAAGTATCTGAAGGAAAGAAATTTGCAGGGCTACGGGAAAATGGCGGGGAAGTGGGACTAGCTGATGTGCTCTCGCAGAGAGCCAGCATGGGCTCGACAGGCCGAATGGCCTTCTTCTGTGCTGTAACCATTCTATGATTCAATGATAGCAAATTACAAAGAATTCACCACCCTTGATAGACTATAATAATATCTAGCTTTTATTTAGTGCGTACTGTGTGACAGCATCACTTGTCAACCTGACAGTATTTAAACAGAGTAAGAGCCAAGAGTTTGTAGAGAGTAATTCTTGGTACAGAGATGATCTGATTTAATTTGGAGAATGCTGATAATGTAATTTTCTTTTAAGATCTTGAATTGAGCGGCAGGTCTATTGGAGATGGTGAGTTACCTCAAACTAGCTGTGGCTTGGTTGGCAGTATGATTTGATACTTGGGTCGGGATTTAATGCCTGTATCTGTGTTACCCTAATGGTGAGTTGATAAGGTGCATAGGTGTTAAATGGCTCATCCTTAGGCTTCAAGAGAGTGTGCCAAGCCCAGTGAATTGTGCAGTGTGCTATCAGTAACCAACGGGTTAACGCAATTGTGTGAAGTTCCTCTTTCTGTTAACAATTAAGACACAGGCCCTGAGATTCCTGGGGCCAGAGTGGCTGGAAAGTAAGATTTCCATTCAGGGAGCCAGGAGTTTGTGGTTTATTTCAGGTTTCCAGCATCTGCAGTATTTTGGTTTTGTAGTTTGTGCTGGAACTTGGTTCCACTGGGCTTTCTCTCCATTTGTAGTGCCCCTTTAAATTCTGGAAAGGGCTGGGGCCATGAGCAGACGTTCTGCCTGCCCCCAAATGAAGGGTTTGAGGGTTCCCCTGGAAATTCTGTCCATCAGTCCCTCCGTAGGCCTCAATGGAACTCATGGCAGCTGAAAGGCCCAAACCCTCTGGGATCGGTGACCTTCGTCTATAAGGACAATGGCTCCGCTACAGATGAAGATTTTTTTGCTGATACTTTTTTTTGGCCCAAAAGGGGCCCATCAGGTGGAGCAGCTGCGGCCCACTCTGCCTTCCGGCAGACGTATCAAGGCTCCCACCCTGCTTATGAAAATGACACTAAATCTGCCTTTGGATAGGGTATTCTGCTCCTGGGTGGACGGACCCCTGGAAATGCAGGACCAATAAGTTGTTAAAAATAAGTAGGGTGTCAACTTTTGTCCGATTACGTTTCTGTGAAGCACCTTGGGACGTTTTTCTACATTGAATGTGCTATATAAGAGTAAAGGGCCTAGAAATTCAGTGGCCTGCGCCACCAGTTTGCACCCAAAGAGGGCTTTTGCGCCACTGTGCAAACCTACCGCAATATTTAGTGGGGCGCTAATGGCGGCGTTAGCCAGTAGCGCTGCGCCGCCACCGATGACGTCATCGGTGTGCGCAGCGCCCCGCTATCGCCCCGCTGGCCATATTTGGTTGCTGCCGCCTCCCCCGCGCCGGCCGCAAACAGCGACCGGTACACGGGGCCTACCTGTGCCGGTAGTGGGGCGAGTTAAGGTGGAGGTGCGGCCGGCCGCTTTTTCGCCGGCCGCCTGCCCGCACCTCCGTCCCCGGCCTCCTTCACCACCCCCCCCGCGGCATTGCCAGCTGTTTCCAGAGAGCCCGGCACTTCTCCTTGGTGCCGGGCTCATTTGCCGGCACTCGCGAGCGGGGATCGCGCTGTTGCAGGCACCTCCCCCTTAAGACTGAGAGGAAGGCCTGCAGTACCACAGGCTGCCGTGCTGCAGCGGGTGGCGCTGCGGCACTTTGCACGCCGATATTCAGTTTCAGCGCCCCAAGCGGGGCGCCGAAACCCTTGTTTAGCGGCCGGCTTCCACTTGGGGCGCTGAAAGTGAATTTCCCGCTGGCGCAAGTGGCTCCGCGCGCAGCGGTAATTCCGGCGCCCAGGCGAGCTGGGCGCCCCTAACTGAATTTCTAGGCCAAGATGTCTTACTGCAATTATATAGGGCTCTGGAGAGCTTGGTGCTGGGTTTGAGGTCCTGGTCTTCAAACACTCTCTTCCTCAGGCGATCGAAGACTGCACTGGCACACTGAAGACGGTGTTGGACTTCGTCATCGACGTCTGCCCTTGTTGACAGTAAGCTCTCGAGGTATGGAATGTGGTCCACGTTGTCCAAGGCCTTGTCATGGATTTTTTAAATCGGGGGGCAGTACTGTGTGGCGGGGGCAGGTTGGTAGAGGACCTTTGTCTTACGAATGTTTAGTGTAAGGCCCATGCTCTTGTACACTTCGGTGAAGGTGTTAACGATGGTTTGGAGTTCGACCTCCGAGTGTGCGCAGACGCAAGCGTCATCTGCATACTGTAATTCGACGACAGAGGAAGGGATGACCTTGGATCTGGACTGGAGACGACAGAGGTTGAACAGTTTCCTGTTTGTTCTGTAAATTAGCTCCACTCCAGTGGGGAGCTTACTGAGGGTGAGATGGAGCATTGCCGCAAGGAAGATCGAGAAGAGCATTGGTGCGATGACACAACCTTGCTTGACCCTGGTCCATACATGAATTGGGTCTGTGGTGGAACCGTTGGTCAGGATCACGGCTTGCATGTCATCGTGAAGCAGGCGGAGGATGGTGACAAACTTTTGAGGGCAGCCGAATTTGAGGAGGACACTCCATAATCCCTCATGGTCTACAGAGCAGTAGTAATACCCGCCCTCCTGTATGCCTCAGAGACATGGACCATGTACAGCAGGCACCTCAAAGCACTGGAGAGGTACCACCAACGCTGCCTCTGCAAGATCCTGCAAATCCATTGGCAGGATAGGCACACCAACGTCAGTGTTCTTGCTCAAGCCAACATCCCCAGCATCGAAGTTTTGACCACGCTCACTCAGCTCCGATGGACGGGTCACATCGTCCACATGCCTGATACGAGACTCCCAAAACAAGCGCTCTACTCGGAGCTCTGACACGGCAAGAGAGCCCCAGGTGGGCAGAGGAAATGCTTCAAGGACACCCTCAAAGCCTCCTTGAAAAAATGCAACATCCCCACCGACACCTGGGAATCCCTGGCCCAAGACCGCACAAAGTGGAGGAGAAGTATCTGTGAAGGCGCTGAACACCTCGAGTCTCTTCACCAGGAGCAAGCGGAAGCCAAGTGCAAACAGCGGAAGGAGCGCACATCAACCCAAGCACCCCACCCACCCGCCCCTTCAACCACCGTCTGCCCCGCCTGTGACAGAGACTGTGGGCAGGATTTTCATTGGGCCGTGGAAGCGGGATTGGAGGCGGGTGGGGGGTTAAAATCCTGAAATCAGGGGTCCCGAACCCATCCTGTCCCCAACCCGCCCCCAACCCGCCTCCATGCCAATTTCAAAGGAGGCGGGTACCCGCCCCGCACTGGGGCCCACCTCCCCGAGGCGGGAAGGTGATTAGTGCCAATTAACTGCCTGTTAACAGGTAGTTAACAGGCAGTTTTTAGCCTAATCCCTATTTTTAATGTTGAAGTGTGGGATTCCCGACGGCTCCAAACCATGCCAAGTTAGAGGAAGCGGACTGTCGGGATGAGGGGCTTGGAGGGGTCGAGATGTCCGGTGTTCAGGTGAGTGATGGGTACATGAGTGCAAAGGTAAGTGTGTTTGGTGTGTCTAAAGTGTTTAAAGAAGTTTTACATACCTTTACTTACCTTTACAGCCTTCCTTTCTTCAGGTCTCGGGAGACCCTTATCTCACCGGCACAGAAAGCAGAATGGCAGCCAGCTGTCAAAAATTGCAGCATTCAGCTTTCTGTTCCGGGGAGATCTCTAAATCATCCTGAGAGGAAGGAATTAACTTAGAATGCAGATTGTCAGTGTTTGACAGCTTCAAACAGCTATCAAACGCTGATATTTCATCTGTCAAAAGGTCTTGACAGATGAAATATCAATCTGTGACATCACCTGTTGCCGGGTGGCCCCTAATTGGCCTACTGAGCCTGCTGGGTGGGCTCAACAAGGTCAATCAAGTCAAAATCGCATGGGTTGGCTAGAACTCAATGGAGGCGGGACTACAACCCCAAAAGTTGTAGTCCCGCCTCCTACCCGATTCCTCAATGAAAATCCAGCCCTGTAGGTCCCGCATTGGACTCATCAGTCACCTGCTAACTCATTTTTAATGTGGAAGCAAGTCATCTTCGGTTCCGAGGGACTGCCTAAGAAGAAGAAGAAGAAGAAGAGGGCCCTGGTGAGACCACACCTGGAGTATTGTGTACAGTATTGGTCTCCTTACCTAAGGAAGGATATACTTGCAGCAATGATGGAGTCACGTTGCTTTCTCATATTAAGCACTGCAGGGAATTCGTAGAACGAAGGCAGTGAGTGCAAGACTGAGAGGGCAGCGGACGACAGTGCTGTTTCTAAGAGACATATCTTAACTCATGGACTTATCTCAATGGAATGGCAACCACTGGGACTTGATTGCTTAAGAGCAAAGGTTGACCTTATTTACATCGAATTATATAGAATTTTACAGCACAGAAACAGGCCATTCGGTCCAACAGGTGTATGCAGGCATTTATACTCCACTCAAGCCTCCTCCCACTCTACTTCTCTAACCCTATCAACATATCCTTGTATTCCTCTCTTCCTCATGTACATTTCTAGCTTCCTCTTAAATGCATCTATACTGTTCGCCTCAACTACTCCATGTGGTAGCGATTTCCACATTCTCACCACTCTCTGAGTAAAGACATTTCTCCTGAATTCCTTATTGGATTTATTAGTCAATATCTTATATTTATGGCCCCTAGTTTTGGACTCCCCCACAAGTGGAAACATCTTTTTACGTCTACACCATCGAATTCCTTCATAAATTTAAAATCCTCTATCAGGTCACTTCTCAAGTCTTTCCTTTTCCAGATAAAAGAGTCCCAGCCTGCTCAATCTTTCCTGACAGTTGTACCCTCTCAGTTCTGGTATCATCCTTGTAAATCTTTTTAGCAATTTCTCCCGTGCTGCTCGATCCTTTTGCCTAACTTCCACACTGACACACTTTCCAGAAAGAATAACTGGATCAGAAGCTGGACCTCCTTCCTATCTCAGGAGGGGCCTAAGCCCATTGTGGTAACCTAACTGCCACACCAGCACATTCAGCACATTGCAGGAATTGAACCTCAGACCTTGGGGGCCATTTTCGGTGGCTCCTTCAGGTGCTAAAGAGCCTCTGAGGTGGCCAAGATGAGGTTTTGAGCTGAATCGCCGATTTAGCCCGCGTTTAGCGCAAGACGCCATCTTAGTAAAGGAGTTGTAGTGCGCTAGGAACGGCCTCCCAGAGGCTCGTTAAGGGGCTGGTTGCCACTTAAATTGCCTGTTAGCGCTCATTAACAAGGCTACATCGCACTTGACCTAACGCCCTCTCCTAACAGCGACCAGCTGATTGGGAGTAAACAAGTCGTTGCTGAGGATTTCGAACGCTACTTAAAGACATATCACCTTTTACTGTTCACTTGCTGCTGGAGGTTCGAAGAGGACTTTTGAAACATATCGAGAGACTTTCTGGGACAGTTTGTCAAGACTTCACCAACACTCGAGCAACATTTATTTTGGAAATTCTCTGAGGACTTCACCTAAAAAGAGTGAGTGCTGGGCTACTCCACCTTATTGGATACATTATAGGAGTCACCAGGAGAAAGGGTGTGCTTGGTCATCAGCATCTTGCTCGTGGTCCTCCTTGGTCTGGAGGAGGAATGAGGTGAGGACATGAGGCCAGGCAGAGCAGCACCAGCCGTTGCAGGAGAGAGGGACAGGAGGGCGAGATGGACTCCATCCCCCCTGCAGGTACAGGAGATCCCTCCTCCTCTGGACCTCCTCTACCAGGACCTCCAGTGCCACATCCGTGAACCTGTGCGCCCTCTCCCTCGGTCCCTGAGCCATCCTGAAACCTGCCGTTGTGTGTCAGCCAGAGCACTCCACACCTTCAGTGGAAGTGGGTGAGTGGAGCCCACATATACTGCTCCACGAAAATTGCTTCCAATCAGCCCTTGCGTGCACCTCCATTAAGTTCAAATTATGGTAATCAGCAATTAGGACCAAAACTGTGTGCTAAATCCAGACTTTGAAACAGGCGTGTCTTATTAGCACAGCACCCATTTAGTGCCCGTTTTCACCCATTCACTAAAATAACCCCCTTCTGTTACTATGTGGATTCAGTTCTGTAGTTAGTACTTTAAGAGTTCTTCCAATCCTTTGCTCTAGAAGGAATCCTGGATTAGACTTGCCAAAGTGAAATCATATTTCAGTGATGAAGCAGATCAGAGTTGGTCCTTGATAGAGTTTCACTGGCAACGAAA
Organism: Somniosus microcephalus; assembly: GCF_052327205.1. Lineage (NCBI taxonomy): Eukaryota > Metazoa > Chordata > Chondrichthyes > Squaliformes > Somniosidae > Somniosus > Somniosus microcephalus. The sequence continues at coordinate 58,464,429 of NC_141004.1, forward strand.
GTTTACGGCCCAAATCTGCCACTTATCTGATAGCCGCAGACAGTTTCTAAAAATGGAATTGGGTCACTAGGCTAAAATAGGAAAGGAGAACACAATCAGGTGGACAGACACAGTAAAGTGTTTGCTGAAGGCTCCGGTCACTATCGTCAAGGTTAATGTGCAGTGTTGTGGTACCTCTCACAGCAAAAAGTGGCAGCTCAGTTCACCCATAAGGAAGCTTCTGTTAGCAGAAACAGCATCATTGTTCACAATCTGACCTCCCGCTCTCTCCTGACTCCTTGCTGGGATAACGGCTCTAAAGAATCGAACACCCTTCGGTACCTTTTCCAAGTGGACACAATTCACTTGAATCTTGAAAGTAACTGCAGATATCACAGCTGAGCCTTATTTTATTCTCCTATGTTGAACACGGAAAATCCACTTCCATCGCTGGATGGCGATCAGGAGTGGGAACTCTGGCTCATTGTCCCTTCCTTATTCCAAATTGTTTTATTCCTACCAGCACCACTGGCTGAGATCACCTAACTCCGCACTGCCTTCTCAAAAGCCCATTGTTGTAGCGGGTTTCCACAAGGACAAGGTGCAATGGCAGTCCCTGGCCTTCGCTTTTAAGAGCCATTAGCACAGCCGGCGGCAACCAGGGAAACATGCCTGCTGCTTGCTTGACAAGCTGAGGAACAACGACTCCCAATGACCTCTGGTGCAGTCACATAAACTTAGGGGCAATCCCCACTCCCCCTTGCGTATATATAATTACGTCACCTCGTATCTTTCTAGTTTTAAAAGAAATGATTTTGCTCCAAAACTTTTCTATCACCGCGAGTCCGACTGTCACACCTCCACTATGAGGGCGAGCAGGAAGGCTCGGGTGCGATAGCAAAATACTGCAGATGCTGGAAATCCGAAATAACAACAGAAAATGCTGGAAAAACTCAGCAGGCCAGGCAACATCCGTGGAGAGAGAAATAGAGTCAACGTTTCAGGTCAAAACCCTTTGTCTTGACGGATGTTGCCTGGCCTGCTGAGTTTTTCCAGCATTTTCTGTTGTTATTTAGGAAGGCTCGGGTTATCGGGCCTGTGCGGCTGCGGCAGCTTCCCATCTTGTTTTACCACAGTCCCCATTGGAAGGATCTGTATACAGTACTGTAAGCCGAGTATTAGACTGTGTGGCTTTGAATATCAGTATGCGGGTACTGAATGTACTGCAGTGTACTGAAACTGTTTTAATAGTTACACATTGAAGCTGGGATTGATTCACTACCGGCCGAAATATCCAGCTTGACTTGCCAGTTGGGTTTTTGCACAGAGAATGCAGCTGCTGCTGGATTAAAAGTATGTTGAGTAAATAGTGAAAATGTGTTTGCTCAGCTGTCACTGTGAACAACAGACAAGAGAAAACATGGAGGAATGGGGATAAGACATTTAAAGAGAGAGAAAGGAGATACAAAGGAAAAGAGCAAAACCTAAAGAGGAAATAGATCGAAAGTAGAAAGAGTGGCTTCCCGAATAACTCAGTGGGTAAACACTGCTCAATGTGGTATTGAACCAGCAAGGCCGCAGTGCAGGTTCAACCCTGCAGTCTACACCGAGTTGGTTGATGCCAAGCAGTGTGGTATTAGAGGGGCTACAATTTCTGGTGGAAGCCTTAGGCTAGGGAGAGGGAAGACCCGTCAGGGAGCCAGGGTTCCAGCTCCTGATTCCTATCCATTGGTCTCTGCTGGAGAGTGTGAATGTTGAGTGAGAACACAATGAATTTTGGTTAAACTGCCCCCATGGTTGAATAACCTGATGAGCAGCAGAGTGTTCTGCTAAAGGGTCTCACCTAAAACATTAACCTGTCTTTGAAATGCTGGCTGACCTTTTGGATGTTTATGGACTTTCCTGACAGGGGCACTCTCTCTTTAACAAGGGATCTTGAGAATGAAGCTCTCTCTCTTTAATATGTGTGCAGAAGAGGAAAGTCTCCTGAACAGGGTTCTTGATGGCATGGTTCCCTCTTTAACGGTGGGTCCTGATGCTTTTTTAACAGGGGTTCCTGCAGAAAGATTCCCTCCTGAATGCAGAAAGAAAAGAAATAACATTTCAGGTCAATGACCTTTTGTCAAAACTGGAAAAAGTTAAAGATGTAACAAGTTTTGAGCAAGTGCAGGGGCAGGGAAAGTGGAGAGGGGTGGAAAGAAAAAGGGAAGGTCTGCGCTAGGGTGGAAGGCAGGAGTGATTTAATGACGAAAGGTATGATTGTACAAAGCAAAAGGAGATGGTAATGGGACAAGTAAAGAAACAAAAGATGGGTCTAGAAGAGGGTATAGCAGAATCAGCAACAGCTGCCATCTGAAAAAATGGGGGCAGGGGTTATAGTCTGAAATTGTTGAGCTCGCTGTTGAGTCCAAAAGGCTGTAAAGTGCCTAATCGAAAGATGAGGTTGTAGGAGTCTACGTACTCCTAGCAAAAAATACAGAACTCTGAGAGGTTCAACAGAAAAGGTTTAATTGTTGAGGCTGCATGCTGAACACAAAATGGAGTCAGAGACTACACAAAGTACAACTCTCTTTCATCAGTGCACAGCTTCGACTGCTCCTCCCCCGCTCTGGGCTTAACTATGTTGCAGATCGAGTTTCTTAAAGGTGTGATCCTTCTTAAAGGCATGACGCCTGATTTATAGTCTACGGACCGGAAAGCGGATTGTGTCCGTTCTGTGATCGGTACGCCACACAGCTCCCCCCAGAATCCGCTAGTAGGGAGTGTACGAACCGGCGTGGCGGCTTGATGGCATGGCCGGAACGGCTCTTGGCAGTTGGTGTCGGGAGCGGGGCGGTCGGACGCATCGGGCTCTTAGGCAGTCTGCCCCGCGGTGGGGGTTGGCCCACTTGAACGGGTTCGTGGGGCTCTAGGTGCACCAGCTTGAGCTGGTCGACCGACACCTTGTCAGTTCTGCCGCCCACTTCGAGGAGGAAGAACTTGTTCCCTGTCTGGAGTACCTTGTAGGGTCCGTCGAATGGGGGCCGTAGAGGTCCTCGGTGGGCGTCATGGCGCACGAAAACAAATTTGGCCATGTGCAGGCTAGGTGGTACGCGGGTTGCTGGTTCGCCGTGCCGGCCGGTGGGTACCGGAGCGAACTGTTGTGCTCAGTTGGCGAAAGCGTGGCGTTGCTGGTCAGCCGACCAGGGGGTCGTGGCGGTGGGCAGGAACTCTCCGGGTACGCGCAGCGGCTGGCCGTACACGAGTTCTGCCGCCGAGGCTTGCAGGTCTTCCTTGACCGCGGAGCGTAGGCCGAGTAGCACCCACGGGAGGCGGTCGATCCAAGCCTCGTCCTCGAGGCTGGCGCGGAGGGACGCCTTCATGGACCTGTGGAATTGCTCGCAAAGTCCGTTGGCTTGGGGGTGGTAAGCTGTGGTGCGGTGAACGGCCACCCCGAGGTTTCGGGCGATGGCGGCCCACAGATCAGAGGTGAACTGCAGGCCTCTATCCGACGTCAAGTCAGAGGGGACGCCGAACCGAGTGACCCAGGTGCCGATGAACGCCCTTGCGATGTCGGCGGTGGTGGTGGACGTCAGTGGAATGGCCTTGGGCCAGCGGGTGGTACAGTCCACGATTGTCAGCAGGTGCGTGTGACCTTGTGATGGCGGCAGGGGGCCGACGAGGTCGATGTGGACGTGGTCGAACCTTCTTTCTAGCACGGTGAACTTCTCGAGTGGGCCTTTGACGTGTTGGTGGATTTTGGCACGCTGGCAAGCTATGCAGGATCTGGCCCAGACGCGCACATCTTTGTGCAGACCGCGCCAGACAAATCGGTTGGCCACCAGTCTAATGGACGCGCGGGTGCCGGGGTGTGAGAGGCCGTGGACGATGTCGAACGCCCATTTTCGCCAGGACGCTGGGACTACGGGGCGGGGTTGCGCCTGGGCCGCGTTTTTGAGGCCGAAGGGCATTCGAAGGAACTCGAATAGCCCAAAAGGGGTGATTATGGCCGTCTTGGGAACGTCCGTGGTGTGGACTGGCACCTGATGGTAACCGCGCACCAGGTCGACTTTGGAGAAGACTGAGCGGCCGGCCAGTCTAGCCGAGAAGTCTCGAATGTGTGGTATGGGGTACCGATCTGGCGTGGTGGCGTCGTTTAGGCGCTGGTAGTCCCTGCAGGGGCGCCATCCCCCATCGGGTTTGGTGACGATGTGGAGTGGAGAGGCCCAGGGGCTGTTGGAGCGGCGGATGATGCCGAGCTGTTCCATTGTGGCGAACTCGGCCCGCGTGATCTCCAGCCTGCGGGCGTGGGCATACACTGGTGGGCCTGTGGTGGGGATGAAGTGTTCTACCCCGTGCTTAGCAACCTTCGCGGAGAAGGTCGGGTTGGTGAGGGCTGGGAACTCAGCCAGGAGTGCTGAGTAGTCGTCCGTTGAGCGGGCGCGGCACTGCCACGCCATTTCGGCGGGTTTGGGGTGGGGCCATTGCGCCCGGGACAGGTGACATGGTGTTCATGTCCACGAGGCGGCGCCGAGGCATGTCGACCAACAGGCCGTGGGCGCACAGGAAATCTGCACCGAGGAGCGGGGAGAGCACCTTGGTGCTGATAAACTCCCAGTGGTAGCGGTGGCCTGCGAGGTCGATGGTGACGGTGCGGGTGCCGTACGTCTGGATGTCGGTGCCGTTGGCGGCAGCCAGCGCAGGGCCACGGCCGCCTCGCTGGATCTTGAGGGCGGACGTGGGGATGATGCTGCGCTGCGCGCCCGTGTCGCATAGGAAACGGCGTGCGGAGGCGCTGTCCGTAACGTACAGCAGCGTGCCTGCTTGCCCCACGGCCATCGTGTAGGCCGGTGTGGGGGCGGTTGGAAACGTGCAGGGATGGCTGCAGCGGCGTGCCCGTGCACCGAACCGGGTATGGAAGTAGCAGTAGCCCTGGGTCGGAGGGCTTGGGGGACGTGGGGGCCTGGGGGGCCTCGTGGCCAAGCTGTGTGGCCGCGCGATAGAGGGTGGAGCGCGCGCCGACGCTGCAGAGGCCAGGTCGGGGGTGACGGCGTGGTTGGAGCTGGCGGACAGGAGCTTGTCGGCCAGGGCCTCGAGGTCCGTGAGGCTGGACGGCACGATCGCCGGGCAGATGCTGGGAGGTAGTTGGCGGATAAAGAGCGTGCGGAAGAGGGAGCGGGGCGGTTTCTCGTCGGTCAGAGCAAGCATGTGTGAGAGCAAGTCTGACGGCGTGGAGTCACCGAGGGCCGGGAGGTCGAGGAGGTGGCAGTTGCGCACGAATTGGGAGGCTGTGAATTTTTACTGAGCGCGGCCTTGAGATGTGCGTACTTGCCTTCCTCCGGAGGGTTTTGTAGTGTTGCCCAGACTTTCGTGATTGTGGAGCTGCCCAGGGAGGTGAGGAGGTAGTCGTACATCGTTGCGTCGGCGGTGATGCCGCGGAGTCGGAATTGCGATTCGGCTTGAAGTAACCAGGCGGTGGCCAGGTTCTCCCAGAACTCCGGCAGCTTCACAGAAACTGTGTTTGTGTCAGCCATGGTTACGCTTAGTAGTCGTCCTGAGCGTCGGGGTCACCAATGTAGGAGTCTACGTACTCCTAGCAAAAAATACTGAACTCGGTGAGGTTCAACAGAAAAGGTTTAATTGTTGAGGCTGCATGCTGAACACAAAATAGAGTCAGAGACTACACAAAGTACAACTCTCTTCCATCAGTGCACAGCTTCGACTGCTCCTCCCCCGCTCTGGGCTTAACTATGTTGCAGATCGAGTTTCTTAAAGGTGTGATCCTTCTTAAAGGCATGACGCCTGATTTATAGCCTACGGACCGGAAAGCGGATTGTGTCCGTTCTGTGATCGGTATGCCACAAGATGCTGTTCCTCGAGCTTACGTTGAGCTTCATTGGAACAGTGTAAGAAGCCGAGGACAGGGGGGTCTGAGTGGGAGTGGAGCGGAGAATTAAAGTGACAGGCGACCGGAAGCTTGCAGACTGAATGGAGGTGTTCTGCAAAGCGATCGCCCAATCTGCATTTGGTCTGCCCAATGTAGAAGAGACCACATCGTGAGCAGCGAATACAGTATACTAAATTGAAAGAAGTACAAGTAAATCGCTGTTTCACCTGGAAGGGGTGTTTGGGGCCCTGGACAGTGGGAAGGGAGGAGGTAAAAGGGCAGGTGTTGTATCTCCTGCGCTTGCACGGGAAGGTGTGTGGGAAGGGTGTTGGGATAATTGAGGAGTGGACCAGGATGTCGCGGAGGGAGCGGTCCCTTCGGAAAGCTGAAAGGGGAGGGGAGGGGAAGATGTGTTTGATGGTGGTATCACGGAAATGGCGGAGGATGATCCATAGAAAGTGAAGGCTGGTGGGGTGAAAGGTGAGGACAAGGGGAACCCTATCGTGGTTCTGGGACTGAGGGGAAGGGGTGAGAGCAGAAATGCGGGAAATGGAACGGACACGGTCGAGGACCATGTCACTCACAGTAGAAGGGAATCCTCTTTTCAGGAAAAAGGAAGACATATCAGAAGCACTAGTATGGAAGGAGGTAGCGTCCAAATAAAAGGTGTTGCTATGGGAACCCACATGGGTCTTAGTGTCATAGGCCTAGAAACTGGGTTGGGGCGCCAAAGTGGCGCAAAAGTCGCCTGAGCGCAGGATTTAGCGCAGCGTTCGAGGCTTTAGCGATCGTCAGATATTCAGTTTCATTGCCCCTCGAGGGACACGGGGCGAGGCTCGAGGCACTCCGTGTCCCTCTTAGGGCGCTGAAACTGAATATCGCAGCGCAACGTGCCGCAGCGCCACACGCTGTGGCACGGCACGCTGCGGTACTGCAGGCCTTCCTCCCACTGTTAAGGGGAGGTGCCTGCAACAGCGCGATCCCCACTCGCGAGTGCCGGCAAATGAGCCCGGCACCAAGGAGAAGTGCCGGGCTCCCGGGAAACAGCCAGCAATGCCGCGGGGGGGGGGTGGTTAGGAGGCCGGGGACGGAGGTGCTGGCAGGCGGCCGATGAAAAAGGCGGCCGCCCCGCACCTCCCCCTTAACTTGCGCTGCTGCCGGCACAGTAAGGCCCCGTGAACCGGGCGCGGGTAGCAAATGGCGCAACTGTGGTGTTCGCTACCAAATATTGCGAACGGGGCGTGAATGGGGCGCTGCGCACACCGATGACATCATCAGTGGCGGCGCAGCGCAAATGCATAACGCCACCATTAGCGCCCCTGCTGAATATCGCGGGAGGCGCAGCCAGTGGCGCTATAACCACTGACTGCCTCTTTAGGCGCTAACAGGTGGCGCTACTCACCCAATTTCTCCCCCCTAGAGTCATAGAGTTATACAGCACAGAAAGAAGCCCATCGTGTCTGTGCCGGCCACCAAGCCCTGTCTATTCTAATCCCATTTTCCAGCACTTGGTCCGTAGCTTTGTATGCTATGGCGTTTCAAGTGCTCATCTAAATGCATCTTGAATGTTGTGAGGGTTCCTGCCTCTACCACCCTTTCAGGCAGTGAGTTCCAGATTCCAACCACCCTCTGGGTGAAAAAGTTTTTCCTCAAATCCCCTCGAAACCTCCTGCCCCTTACCTTGAAACTATGCCCCCTGGTTATTGACCCCTCTATTAAAGGGAAAAGTTCCTTTCTATCTACCCTATCTATGCCCCTCATAATTTTGTACACCTCAATCAGGTCCCCCCTCAGCCTTCTCTGCTCTAAAGCAAACAACCCCAACCTGTCCAGTCTCTCTTCATAGCTGAAGCGCTCCAGCCCAGGTAACATCCTGGTGAATCTCATCTGCACCCTCTCCAATGCAATCAAATCCTTCCTATAGTGTGGCGACCAGAACTGCACACAGTATTCCAGCTGTGGCCTAACTAGCATTTTGTACAGCTCCATCATAACCTCCCTGCTCTTATATTCTATGCCTTGGCTAATGAAGGCAAGTATCCCATATGCCTTCTTAACCATCTTATCTACCTGCCCTGCTGCCTTCAGAGATCTATGTACATGCACACCAAGGTCCCTCTGATCCTCTGTCCTTCCTAGGGTCCTACCAATCATTGTGTATTCCCTTGCCTTGTTAGTCCTCCAAAAATGCATCACCTCACACTTTTCAGGTTTAATTTCCATTTGCCACTGTTCTGCCCATCTGACCAACCTGTCTATATCATCCTGTAGTCTGAGGCTTCCCTCTTCGCTATTTACCACTTCACCAATTTTTAACATAAGAACATAAGAAATAGGAGCAGGAGTAGGCCAATCGGCCCCTCGAGCCTGCTCCGCCATTCAATAAGATCATGGCTGATCTGATCCTAACCGCCAATCCATTATCACAGAACCATCTCCTGAATCTAACAGAATTAGACACACAAAATAGGAGCAGGATCAGGCTACACGGCCCCTGGGCCCGCTCCGCTACCCACAGGGCCATGTCCGATCCGAACCTAGACTCATGTTCAAATTCCTGCCCGCTCCCCGTAACCCTTAATTCCCTTTACTTCTAGGAAACTGTCTATTTCTGTTTTAAATTTATGTAATGATGTAGCTTCTACAGCTTTTTGGGGCAGCATATTCCATGGACCTACTACCCTCTGAGTGAAGTAGTTCCTCCTCATCTCAGTTTTGAAAGAGCAGCCCCTTATTCTAAGACTATGCCCCCTAGTTCTAGTTTCACCCATCATCGGGAACATCCTCCCCGCATCCACCTGATCCAACCCCTTCACAATCTTATATGTTTCAATAAGATCGCCTCTCATTCTTCTGAACTCCAATGAGTAGAGTCCCAATCTACTCAACCCCTCCTCATATGTCCATCTCCTCATCCCCGGGATTAACCGAGTGAACCTTCTTTGTACTGACTCGAGAGCAAGTATGTCTTTTCTTAAGTATGGACACCAAAACTGTATGCAGTATTCCAGGTGCAGTCTCACCAATACCTCCCTATTTTTATATTCTATCCCCTAGCAATGAAAGCCAACATTCCATTGGCCTTCTTAATCACTTGCTGCACCTTTTGAGTTTCGTGCACCAGGACCCCCAGATCCTTTTGTACTTCAGTACTTTCCAGTTTCTTGCCATTAAGATAATAACTTGCTCTACGATTTTTCCTGCCAAAATGCATAACCTCACACTTTCCAGTATTGTATTCCATCTGCCAAATCTCTGCCCACTTACTTAGCCTGTCTATGTCCCCTTGCAGGTTTTTTATGTCCTCCTCACTCAGTACTTTCCCTCCCATCTTAGTATCATCTGCAAACTTTGATATGTTACACTCGGTCCCCTCCTCCAAATCATTAATATAGATTGTAAAGAGTTGGGGACCCAGCACTGACCCCTGCGGAACACCACTAGTTACTGATTGCCAGTCTGAGAATGAACCATTTATCCCAACTCTCTGCCTTCTGTTAGATAGCCAATCCTCTATCCATGCCAGAATATTACCCCCAATCCTATGATTTTTTATCTTAAGCAATAATCTTTTGTGTGGCACCTTGTCAAATGCCTTTTGGAAGTCTAAATACAATACGTCCACTGGTTCCCCTTTATCCACCCTATATGTTACTTCCTCAAAGAACTCAAGCAAATTTGTCAAACATGACTTCCCCTTCATAAAACCATGCTGACTTTGTCCTATTAAATTATGATTATCCAAATGTCCTGTTACTGTCTCCTTAATAATGGACTCCAAAATTTTACCTACCACAGATGTTAGGCTAACCAGTCTATAGTTTCCAGCCTTCTGTCTACTGCCCTTTTTAAATAAGGGTGTTACATTAGCAGTTTTCCAGTCTGCCGGGACCTTTGCTGAGTCCAGGGAGTTTTGGAAAATTATTACTAATGCATCCACAATCCCTACCGCCACTTCCCTCAAGACCCTAGGATGTAAGCAATCAGGTCCAGGTGATTTATTCGCCTTGAGTCCCATTATTTTACCGAGTACCACTTCCTTAGTGATTTTGATCGTGTTTAGCTCCTCCCCCCTATAGCCCCCTGTTTGTCCAGTGTTGGGATATTCTTAGTGTCCTCTACTGTAAAGACTGATACAAAATATTCATTCAGTGTTTTTGCCATCTCCATATTTCCCACCATTAATTTCCCGGTCTCATCCTCTAAGGGACCAACATTTACTTTAGCCACCCTTTTTCTTTTTATATAACGATAAAAACTCTTACTATCTGTTTTTATATTTTTTGCTAATTTACTTTCATAATCTATCTTCCCTTTCTTAATCAATCTTTTTGTTATTTTTTGCTGTCTTTTAAAGTTTTCCCAATCCTCTATCTTCCCACTAGATTTGGCTACCTTATATGCCCTTGTTTTTAGTCGAATACTATCCTTAATTTCTTTACTTAGCCACGGATGGCTGTCTTTTCTTTTACACCCTTTTCTTCTCAGTGGAATATATATTTTTTGGAAGTTGTAAAATAACTCCTTAAATGTACACCACTGATCATGTATTGTCTTACCCTTTAATCTATTTTCCCAATCCACTCTACTCAATTCCGCTCTCATACCTTCTTAGTCTCCTTTATTCAAGCTTAGCACGCTTGTTTGAGATCCAACCTTCTCACCCTCTAATTGAATATGGAATTCAACCATGTTATGGTCACTCATTCCATCTGCAAACTTACTGATCATACCGCCTACATTCATATCTAAATCATTAATGTACACTACAAACAGCAATGGACCCAGCACCGATCCCTGCGGTACATTTGGATGATCAGCCATGAACGCATTGAATGGCGGAGCAGGCTCGAGAGGCCGAATGGCCTACTCCTGCTCCTATCTTCTATGTTTCTATGTTTCTATACACCACTGGATACAGGCTTCCAGTCACAAAAACAACCTTCGACCATCACCCTCTGCCTCCTGCCACTAAACCAATTTTGGATCCAATGTGCCAAATTGCCCTGGATCCCATGGGCTCTTACCTTCTTGACCAGTCTCCCATGTGGGACTTTGTCAAAGCCTTACTGAAGTCCATGTAGACTACATCAACTGCACTACCCTCATCCACACACCTAGTCACCCCCTCGAAAAATTCAATCAAATTGGCTAGACATGATCTCCCCCTGACAAAGCCATGTTGACTATCCTTGATCAATCCCTGCCTCTCCAAATGGAGACTAATTCTGTCCTTCAGAATTTTTTCCAATAATTTCCCTACCACTGATGTTAGGCTCACTGGCTTGTAATTCCCTGGTTTATCCCTACTACCCTTCTTGAATAATGGTTCTACGTTAGCTGTCCTCCAGTCCTCTGGCACTTCCCCTGTGGCCAGAGAGGTTCTGAAAATTTGTGTCAGAGCCCCTGCAATCTCCCCCCTTGCCTCACAGCGCAGCCTGGGATACATCCCATCAGGACCTGGGGATTTATCCACTTTTAAGCCTGCTAAAACCACTAGTACCTCCTCCCTCTCAATGCTAGTTTGTTCAAGTATATGCTTGCCTTTTTGTGGGCTATATGGGACATTCTTTGTTCCAGTCCTTCTCAGGCAGCTGTTGATGGTTTTGCCATTCCCATTTACACCTCTTCTAGACACATCTTTTTGTTTCTTTACTTGTCCCATTACCATCTCTTTTTGCTTTGTACCTTTTGTCATTTAACCACTCCTTCCTTCCACCCTATCACAGATCTTCCCTTTGGTTCTTTCCTCCCCTCCCCCCTTTCCCTGCCCCTGTACTTGCTTAAAACCTGTTACATCTCTAACTTTTTCCAGTTCTGACGAAGCGTCATTGACCTGAAACGCTAACTCTGTTTCTCTCTCCACAGATGCTGCCTGACCTGCTGAGTATTTCCAGCATTTTCTGTTTTTATTTCAGATTTCCAGCATCAGCAGTATTTTGCTTTTGTGAGGAAAGAAATAAGTTTCACGACCTCAGGATGTCACAAAGCATTTTACAGTCAATGAAGTGCTTTTTGAAGTGAAGTCCCTGTTGTAATGTAGAAAACGCGGCAGCCAATTTGCGCACAACAAGGTCCCACAAAACAGCAATGTGATAATGACCAGTTAAAATCTGTTTTAGTGATTATTGGTTGAGGGAAAAATCTTGGCCAGGACACTGGGGATAACTCCCCTGCTCTTCTTCGAAATAGTGCCATGGGATCTACCTGAGAGGGCCGATGGGGTCTCAGTATAACATCTCATCCAAAAGGCAGCAACTCTGACAGTGCTGCACTCCCTCAATACTGCCCTGGAGCATCAGCCTGTATTATGAACTCAAGTCTCTGGAGCAGGACTTTGATCCCACAATCTTCTGACTCAGAGGCAGGACTGCTACCAATGAGCCATGGCTGACACCTTAAGTGTTATGACAAGGAAATTATCTCTTGATGGTGTGGTTCCTCATTTATGGCCAAATAGACAAGTGAGTTACATCAGCAGTTGACCTCACCCAAGTGGTCAGTATCTATGTGCAAATCTTGACGATAATTGCCAGTCGGCTATCTATGGAGGACATCTTCAATCAGGCTTGACCTTGTCCTGTTATGCCCCCTTGTTCTGAACTCCCAACCATAAATGTTGAATCCTAAAAGAACTCAACCTGTGGCAATAAAATGCTTTAAGGTGGTATTTCAATGAAAGAGTGGGGAAGGAGAAGAGGTGGGCGTCAGGACACATGCACGCCATGTCAGGACACCTTGAGTTGAATATTGATAAATAAACCAAGAGGAAAGGTTTGTCAATGGGAAGCGGTTAAGGTGCTGCAATTGGCCTCAGCACCTGCGCTAAAGAGAGGAAACAGTCAGCCAGGGTTCCTGCTCCTGATCGCTATCCAGAGACTCCTCCTGGAGAGTGTAGTGTACACGACCATTGAGTAAGGGCAGGATCTGGTGGGGCATGTGATGCCTTATGTGATTGAATAGCCTGCCGGCCCTTATTGCCAAAGCTGGCACATGAAGCGCAGTCACTTGGGCAAGGTGCCAACTGCAACCCATGGCACTGTACCCCAAGTAGAGTCAACGCCTTCAGGGAAGGAGTGAGGAAATTAAAGGAAAGATTTGTTGTAAAGAGGACCGTTCTTCAAAAAACATAAACTTAATAAGAAACTAACTTAAACATTTGCTACATTATCTTACGTTTTTCTTTTTCTTTTTTGGTAAAAGTTTCAAACGAAGGTTAAAGAAGAAGTAAAGGATGAAGGGAAGGAACAAATGTGTTGGGAAGAAAGCATTGTGAATCCAGCTGGGAAAATGTAAGGATTAGGGAGAGCTGCCTGTGATGGACAGGGCCGATGGTGATGACATTGTTGCAGTTTATTTTGGGCTGAAAGACCTCTCCTCCTCCTTCGCTCCCTTATTTAGTGTTTGAGGCAGTAATGTGACAGGGACCTCTCGCTCGCTCAGAGCAGAGCCGCCTTCGGTCTGTACACGTCGCACGGATCTGTCGGGTTTCTGTCCGCAATGGCTGAAAACACCAAAAAAGATACCAAGAAAGTTGAGAAAGAGGGCGAAGTGGACGGAGAGGCTGTCACAGAGGACGTAGAACTCCCTGATCTGGGGCCTTTTGAAATAATTATCGGGTGAGTGTCGAACCTCTTTCTATACAGTGATGGAATGTCAGGAAAGAAGGAAACATTGGATAGAAATTTGACAAAAAACGTCTACAGACTGAACAACTGTTGTTAAACATCTGAGTAAAATGGAATGACCAGAGATATCTACATTGCTAGCGCACTGTATAGAAAGAACTCTGGCCACAGATCAAGAAATGCGAGGCAAGGTTTAATTGTAACAACAGTAGGAAATATCTTTGTCAGAAAGAAAGTGATCCGTGTTAAAAACACTGTATTTAAGTGATATTAGTGAATGAGTTTTTAACACATTCCAATGGCAATTATTTGTCTGCTGTTTCAGTGCAGGTATTAATCCAGGTAAAATAACCAGGCTAAGGCCTGCGTGAAGCATTCATTCATTAATATCAAGCTATTCACAATATATATTAATGATTTAGACGAGGGAACTGGATGTAATATCTCCAAGTTTGCAGATGATACAAAGCTGAGTGGGCGAGTGTGCTGTGAGGAGGATGCAGAGAAACTCCAGTATGATTTGGACAGGTTGGGTGATTGGGCAAATGCATGGCAGATGCAATATAACTGGATAAATGTGAGGTTATCCACTTGGTGGCAAAAACAGGAAGACAGATTATTATCTGAACGGCAATAGATTGGGAAAAGGGGAAGTGCAACGAGACCTGGGTGGCCTTGTGCACCAGTCGTTGAAGGTAAGCATGCAGGTGCAGCAGGCGGTTAAGAAGGCAAATGGTATGTTGGCCTTCATAGCGAGAGGATTCGAGTACAGGAGCAGGGATGTCTTGCTGCAGTTGTACAGGGCCTTGGTGAGACCACATCTTGACTTTTGTGTGCAGTTTTGGTCGCCTTATCTGAGGAAGGATGTTCTTGCCATGGAGGGAGTACAGCGAAGATTCACCAGACTGATATCTGGGATGGCAGGGATGACGTATGAAGAGAGATTGGGTTGATTAGGCTTATATTCGCTAGAGTTTAGAAGAATGAGAGGGGATCTCATTGAAACGTATAAAATTCTAACAGGACTAGACAGACTAGATGCAGGAAGGATGTTCCCAATGGTGGGGGAGTCCAGAACCAGGGGTCACAGTCTAAGGATAAGGGGTAAGCCATTTAGGACAGAGATGAGGAGGAATTTCTTCACCCAGAGAGTGGTGAACCTGTGGAATTCTCTACCACAGAAGGCAGTTGAGGCCAGTTCATTAAATATATTCAAGAAGGAGTTAGATATATTTCTTAAGGCTAAAGGGATCCAGGGATATGGGGAGAAAGCAGGGACAGGGTACTGAATTTGAATGATCAGCCATGATCTCATCGAATGGCGGAGCAGGCTTGAAGGGCTGAATGGCCTACTCCTGCTCCTATCTTCTATGTTAATATCACCAACAGTTATCTCTAGATTTATATGCCTGTGTGCAGAGTTTCTGAACAGGTTATTATTTGTGTTACAAGTACAGCATTGGGCTGGTTTGACGAATGCCTGGCACAGAGCCTCACCTGTCGGGAGATCATATCATGAAATTACGGGCGCGTACCCCAGAACTGGCCAGTCCACGGTGGGCACCACACCTGGAGTGTTCTGATAGGTACTGCCGGCAGGTTGTTGCAGGAACACATATTTAGGAAAACTGGCCCTCAATTGTTGTGTCAAATAGATATGTAGGAGTATGTAAGTGCCGTACATTTGCAAACATGAATGAGGATAAGTATGTGTACAGTGTATGATATATAGATGTACATGTGTTTGCTAGAAAGTAATTAATTCTGAAGCGTTTTGAAATGTTTCTGAGAGATGTGATAAGGCGCTATACAGATACAAAACTTCTTTCTATGTACACTGTATAATGCAGTTTACACAAAATATATAAAATTTCACCTGAAGACTGCCCATGTGCAACTCAATGGATGTTTGACTAGGTATATGTATATATAGGGGAATTTCAGTGATCCCACACTCTCAACCTTGCTTGAAGCAAATGCATGTCAGAGAATCAGCACTACAATCTAGTAACCCTTTCTGTGACCTGCATTCTCTTTGAGCAAGACCCCTCACTGTGTGCTTAGGAGTTCACATGTGTGTGTGTTCAGATGTTCAAATAAACCTTTCATGCTAAGAAGGCCTGGTTCTGGTCTATTTCGCCATTTTTCCTGTTATTTATCGAGATGATTGTCTCCTTTAATTGGCTGCGACAGGGATAGAGCCAGTGGGCTAAATTCGATCACCCCCCCATAAAACGGGTGCGGGAATCATGATTAACCCACACCTGTTGCTTCTGATGCAAGCAGCACGCCAGCTTCATGCTGCCTGCTAATTAATATCATTGGCGTGTGCAGTCAGCACTGTTGAGTGGCTGCATGTCTGAGCAGGAGGCCCAAAATTGTGAGAGGCTAGCACCACTTAAAGCTAGCCTGCACTACTTAAAGACAGCCTGCGCCTCTTAAAGGCATTGTGCGTTGTGGCTGGAGCAGGTGGTGGAAGTTGCTGTGGAGCTCATTCTGACGTGGAAAAAGACGTAATAATGGCACAACATGGGAGAGAGTGAACTCTGATTTTCTGACGCTGCACTGGAGGCCTTGGTGGAGGAGGTGGAAGGAAGAGAGATGTGTTCTATCCACAGGGGGCCAGGAGGCCCTCCAGACACATGCTAAGAAGGCAATGGGAGCTGATAGCCATGGCGATCAATGCCAGGAGTCAGGCCCCGAGGCCCTGGATACAGTGCCAGAAGAAGTTCAATGGCCTCACATGAGTGGTCAAGGTCAGTGAATGCATCTTCAAATGCCGTATCATATCAACTGCAACATTATCCTCAGCCACTGCTCAATCACCACATCCCTAACACTCACCTACCAACAGTCTCTATCAATCAGGACTCATACCTAACATTCATAGCTTCATAGAATCATAGAAGCGTAGAAATTTACGACATGGAAGGAGTTCATTCGGCACATAAGAACATGAGAAATAGGAGCAGGAGTAGGCCATTCAGCCCCTCGAGCCTGCTGCACCATTCAATAAGATCATGGCTGATCTTCTACCTCATCTCCACTTTCCTGCCCTATCATATTCCTTGATTCACTTAATATCCAAAAACCTATCGATCTCTGTCTTCAATATACTCAACGACTGAGCCTCCACACCCCACTGGGGTAGAGAATTCAAAAGATTCACCACCCTCTGAGTGAAAAAATTTCTCCGCATCTCAGTCCAAAATGGCCGACCACTTATTCTGAGACTGTGACCCCTGGTTCTAGACTCCCCAGCCAGGGGAAACATCCTCCCTGCATCTACCCTGTCAAGCCCTGTAAGAATTTTGTATGTTTCACCTCTTATTCTTCTAAACTCCAGAGAATATAGGCCTAGTCTACTCAATCTCTCCTCATGGGACAATCCCCCGCATCCCAGGAATCAGTCTGGTGAACCTTTGTTGCACTCCCTCTATAGCAAGTATATCTGAGGCCCACGCACTGATCCTTGAGGTACACCACTAGTTACAGCCTGCCAACCCGAAAATGACTTGTTTATTCCTACTCTCTGCTTTCTGTCCATTAACCAATCCTCAATCCAGGCTAGTATATTACCCCCAATCCCATGAGCCCTAATTTTGTTTAATAACCTCTTGTGTGGCACCTTATTGAATGCCTTCTGAAAATCCAAATACACCACATCCACTGGTTTCCCCTTATCTATTTGCTAGTTACAACCTCAAAAAATTCGTCAAACATGATTTCCCTTTTATAAATCCGTGTTGACTCTGCCCAATCCTATTATTATTTTCTAAGTGGCCTGTTACCGTGTCCTTAATAATAGGTTCTAGCATTTTCCCTACTACTGATGTCAGGCTAACTGGTCTGTAGTTCCCCGTTTCTTTCTTCCTGTGTAGATGCTGAGAGGTTGCTTCCCCTGGCTCGAGAGTCTAGAACTAGGGGTCATAGCCTCAGGATGAGATGAGGAGGAATTTCTTCATTGAGAGGGTTGTGAATCTTTGGAATCCTCTACCCCAAAGGGGTGTAGATGCTGAGTCTTTGATTATATTCAAGGCTGTGATAGATTTTTTGACTCTAGGGGAATCAAGGGATATGGGGAACGGGCGGGAAAGTGGAGTTGAGATCGAAGATCAGCCATGATCTTATTGCATGGCGGAGCAGGGTTGAAGGGCTGTATGACCTACTCCTGCTCCTAAATTTTATGTTCTTATGTTCTAAAATTCTCCAGTCCTGGCAACATACTCGTAAATCTCCTCTGTACCCTCTCTAGTGCAATCACATCTTTCCTGTAATGTGGTGACCAGAACTGCACACAGTATTCTAGCTGCGGCCTAACTAGTATTTTATACAGTTCAAGCATAACCTCCCTGCTCTTGTATTCTATGCCTCAGTTAATAAAGAAATGCATCCCGTATGCCCTCTTAACCACCTTATCTACCTGTCCTGCTACCTTCAGGGATCTGTGGACATGCACTCCAAGGTCCCTCTGTTCCTCTACTCTCCTCAGTCATTATTGCGTATTCCTTTGCCTTGTTAGCCCGCCCCAAATACATTACCTCACACTTCTCCGGGTTGAATTCCATTTGCTACTTTTCTGCCCATCTGACCAGTCCATTGATATCTTCCTACAGTCTACAGCTTTCTTCCTCACTATCAACCACACGGCCAATTTTTGTATCATCTGCAAACATCTTAATCATGCCCCCTACATTGAAGTCTAAATCATTGATGTATGCCACAAAAAGCAAGGGACCCAGTACTGAGCCCTGCAGAACCCCACTGGAAACATCCTTCCAGTCACAAAAAACACCCGTCGCCCATTACCCATTGCTTCCTGCCACTGAGCCAATTTTGGATCACCCTCACACACTTAGCATTGCTGCAAGCTTCACACCCACATCCCACAGCATGCACACACTGCCAGCTATTCAATCATGACAGGCACGTCACCCAAACAGATTGCACCACACTCACTGACACACTTCCCTCTCTCTTGCAGGACAAGGTGGCGCACAACCGGAGGCTGCAGGAGCTAACCGGTGGGGGACAGGCGCGCCTCCATGTCCTTACTCCCACAGAGGAGATGGTGCTCGCCATCATTGTAGCAGCCATTGCTGAGGCCATGGCCAGCGGCGGGACTAAAATCATAGAAGATGACGGAATCCTCATAACTAATCCTCTTTCTCACATCCCACTTCCCCCTCATCCCACAATTTCTTCTGATTTACAGGCTGCAAATGGATGTCGTGATCTGCCTACTCAGCATACTTCCGGTGGACGCTCACTGTGCGCATGCTAAGGCCCTCTCCAATATGGCGTCCGGTGCGACTCGCACCAGAGGTGTATGCACGTGCCGTGGATGACATTTTGGACCTCTAAGGGCACTCATACTGCCCAAAAACGGCGCACCACGGATCCAAATTTTGTGCCAGAGTGTCTGCAGGTACAGGCCGGTACCTGTAGGTAGACACGATTCAGCTGGAGGGACAGTGAATTTGCAGAGTGTATTGGAATTAGTAATAGGCAGGGTTCCACTTTCAGACATTTAATGAAATCATGACTTTTTTTAAAAGGATTTTTTCAATGTTTATAATAAGGTATGTTTGGTGAGTTACTGTGGAAACCTTGTTTATCTGTTGAGTTCTGATGTCTGAGTAACTGATGATAAATGAGCTAATTTTTAAGTTGTGAGGGTCTTTCTTGGTCAGTGAGATAAACATGGAATTCTGTACTACAGGTATAACCACTGACTATTCTCATGTATCAGTGGGCGCTGTACTTTCCTACAAAGGAAGCAAACAGATTTTGCCCAATCTCAGATTTTTCAAAATAAGTCCCAAGAGTTTAAATATAGGTAATTGGTCATTTAGATTTAAGGTTCGGACTCGCCATAACCCCAGATTATGATTTTCCTACAGTTATGGAGCTATTTCAACCCTTTAACCCTGTCACTCGGCACTTGCCCCAGTTGTGTGTTTCACTGTGAAATGTGAATACTGCGAATCCCAGTGCTGCTGCAGACAAAGACTGACTCAGTGTTCCTCAGCCATTCCGTAGTGATTTTTTCCTCCCATCTTTGTTGGTCTGTCTTGTGCTGATTATCCTTCGATAAAGCATAAAGGCAAAAGGCAACCCATTACCCAGTGAGGACTTTGCATCTGTCTTCACAAAGGAAGTGGGTGATGTGAAGGTTACACTAAAAGAGGAGAGGGATGTTATGGACAGGATAGCAATAGATAGAGGACGTACTAAAAGAGTTAGCATTACTGAAAGTTGGTAAGTCACCTGGTCCGGATGGATTGCATCCTAGGCTGCTGAAAGAAGCAAAGGTAGAAATAATGGAGGCATTGGCACAATCTTTCAATTCTCATTGGATACAGGAGTAGTGCCGGAGGACTGGAGGGTTGCTAATGTTATACCACTATTCAAGAAAGGAGAAAGGGATAAACTAGGAAACTACAGGCTAGTTAGCCTAACATTGGTGGTGGGGAAGTTATTGGAAACCATTATCAAGAACAAAATAATCTTTCATTTGGAAAGGCATGGGTTAATCAAGGAGAGGCGGCAGGGATTTGTTAAAGACAAATCTTGACTGACTAACTTGATTTAATTCTTTGGTGAAGTGACAGAGAAGGTTGAATAAGGTAGTGCAGTAGATGTATATATGGACTTTCGGAAGGCATTCGACAAAGTGCCACACAGGAGGCTTGTTAAGAAGCTGGAAGCCCATGGAATTAAGGGGAAAGTGGCAGTATGGATATAGAATTGGTTCAGTGACAGGAAGTAAATGGTGGTAGTGGATGAATCTTTTTCAGACTAGGAGGTGGCTTGCAGTGGCGTTCCTCCAAGGATTAGTTTTAGGTCCATTCCTCTTTTTAATTTTTATAAACGACCTAGACTTAGGTGTAGGGAACAGCATTATAAAGTTTGCAGATGATACGAAACTTGACAAAGTAGTAGATAGTGATGAGGATAGTTATGGACTTCAGGATGACACACAGGATGGTGAAATGGGCAGAAGCATGGTAGCTGGAGTTCAATGTGGAGAAGTGTGAAGTGATGAACTTAGGGAGGACTAATATGGAAAGACAGTAAACTATAAATGGGCCAATTTTGAAAGTATAGATTAGCAGAGAGATCTTGCTGTACATTAACATAAATCCTTAAAGGTGGCAGGACAAGTTGATAAGGTAGTTAAAAAAGCATATGGGTTACTTGAGTTTACAAGCAGAGGAATAGAATATAAAAGCAAAGAGATCATGCTCGAACTATATAAATCACTAGTTAGGCCTCAGCTCGAGTATTGTGGACAATTCTGGGCACCACACTTTAGGAAAGATGTAAAGGCCTTAGAAAGGGTACAGAGGAGATTTACCAGGATGTTACCAGGAACGAGGGACTTCAGTTATGCAGAAAGGTTGGAAAAGTTAGGACTGTTCTCCTTGGAACAGAGAAGGTTAAGAGGTGACTTAATAGAGGATTTCAAGATGATGAGAGGTTTTGATAGAGTAGAGCGAGAAAAACTATTCCTTCTGGCGAGTGGGTCAATAACCAGAGGTCATGATTGAAAATCATTGGTAAAAGGTCTAGAGGGGAGATGAGGAGAATTTTTTTCACTTAGAGTTGTCGGGATCTGGAACGCTCTACCTGAAAAGATGGTGGAAGCTGATTCCAGAAATAATTTTAAAAGGGAGTTGGACAGCTGCTCGAGGATAAAGAACTTACAGGGTCACGGACAAAAAGCGGGGTCGTGGCCTCCTGTGCTGTAACATTCTATGATTCTATTACTGGGTCTCTGCCAGTGTTGTTTGAGGCTGGTATTCTGAAAGGATGGGATCAAATGGGCCAAAAAATCTCCTTCCTCTGAATCGGACTTGTGTGTGCGAGAACAGTCCAGGCAGATTCCCCCCCTTAACTCTGCCTTCCCTCCCTGTGCAGGGTTGCTGGGTAGGTGGTGATGGAAGATAACAGTGCCGATTCTCTGATGACTTTTCCTGCCAGCACAGCTGAGATAAGGAGAGTTAAAAATAAGTCTGAAATTCCATTCATTGAGATGCCGCTGAAAGTACAGAACAATGTGTCACAGGCTTCACACGAGAGTATGGTGTGGGGGAGAGTGGAGACCTGAGAGAAGCAGAACCTCAGTTGTGAGCTTCAGATGACACCAGAATTGATGGGGCACATTACATACGGCTTGTTAATGTTAGCTGAACTGTGATATAGAACAGAGTCTTCAACCTCAGAGTGGTGTTTTATTGCTCATGATATATAATCAGAGGATTAACTTCCTTATTAAACTGATTTAATTGCTGTCACAATACAGCGTAGACACTCTGACAGCATATTGTGGGAATTTTTTATGACTTATAAAGAAAAAACTTCAATTATATAGAAGTTTTATCAGTTCTCAGAAACATCTCAAATGCTTCACACACAATGGGGGAAAAATTCAGTATCGCCCCGTTTGGAGCGCCATTATCGGCCGTGCGCAAAGTTTAGCGCCTGGCGCTAATTATTGCCTCCGACGGCAAACTTGACTTTTATCGCCCCCGGAGGTGATTGGAGCTCTAAATCAGGCGCTTCACACCTGTCTTAAGGCGCAAAGTCCGAGGAGCGAGGCGCTACCTCAGAGCGCTGGCGAAGCAAGGAAGGGCATATCAAAATAAACCTGAAAACGCTGCTCAGTACCCAAAACTCCTTCACACAGCATTGAATCTCTCCAGAAGTCTCTCTCTCTCTCTCTCAGAATGCGTGGTGCACAAATGTCACCAAAAAAAAAAGGCAGGAAGCGGTCACCTTTAAATAGCGCTCCCCCAGTCCCTTTCTGACTGCAAAACGCTCCCCTCAACCTGTCGTTGCTAGCGGCAGGCGGTAAGGCAGGGGGTGCCACTCAATATCCGGTCCGGGGCGCTACCAGGGCATTGCACACTCGACTGACGTCACGATCTGCTGGTGCAAGAGATCGTGGCGGCAGTGTTTAGCGCCGCCGCAAAATGTCTAGTTAATTTTGCGAGTGGCACAAACATTGCCGCGCCCGGGCACTAGTTGCTTTGCGCCCCATTAGTGACATCTTAAGGCGCTAACGGGAGGCGCAAACAACTGAATTTTCCCCCCAATGAATTATACTGAAGTGTACTGACTGTTATGTAAGCAGTCATTTTTGTCGACAGCCATCTTATACACAGCAAGGTCTCATAATCAGCAATGAGACAAGTGACTAGTTGATCTGTTTTTGGTGGTGTTGGTTAAAAGATGAATGTTGGCCAGGCTTTTCTTTAATTATTGCCTTGGGATCTTTAGCTGCAGTGCAGTTAGTGTCACTTTTGTCTCTGAATCAGAGTTTTTGGGTTCAGAAGATTGTGGATTCTTTTTTTTTATTCGTTCATGGGATCTAGACGTCCCTGGCAAGGCCAGCATTTATTGCCCATCCCTGATTGCCCTTGAGAAGGTGGTGGTGAGCTGTCTTCTTCTTGAACCGCTGCAGTCCGTGTGGTGAAGGTACTCCCACAGTGCTGTTAGGGAGGGAGTTCCAGGAGTTTGACCCAGCGACGATGAAGGATCGGCGATATACTCCCAAGTCAGGATGGTGCGTGACTTGGAGGGGAACATAGAAACATAGAAAAATAGGAGCGGGAGTAGGCCATTCGGCCCTTCGAGCCAGCTCCGCCATTTAATATGATCATGGCTGATCCTCTATCTCAATACCATAGTCCCGCTCTCTCCCCATAACCCTTGATGCCTTTTGTGTCTAGAAATCTATCTATCTCCTTCTTAAATATATTCAGTGACTTGGCCTCCACAGCCTTCTGTGGTAGAGAATTCTTGGAGGTGGTGGTGTTCCCATGCTTCTTTGTGGTAGAGGTCGTGAGTTTGGGAGATGCTGCCAAAGGAGCCTTGGTGAGCTGCTGCAGTGCATCTTGTAGATGGTACACACTACAGCCACGGTACGCGGGTGATGGAGTAAATGTTTAAGGTGGTGGATGGGGTGCCAATCAAGTGGGCTGCTTTGTCCTGGATGGTGTCGAGCTTCTTGAGTGTTGTTGGAGCTGCACTCATCCAGGCAAGTGGACAGTATTCCATCACACTCCTTACTTGTGCCTTGTAGATGGTGGAAAGGCTTTGGGGAGTCAGAAGGTAAGACACTCGCCGCAGAATACCTAGTCTCTGACCTGTTTTTGTTGCCGCAGTATTTATGTGGCTGGTTCAGTTAAGTTTCTGGTCAATGGTGACCCCCAGGATGTTGATGGTGGGGGATTCGGTGATGGTAATGCCGTTGAATGTCAAGGGGCGGTGGTTATACTCTTGCTTGTTGGAGATAGTCATTGCCTGGCACTTGTGTGGCACGAATGTTACCTGCCACTTATCAGCCCAAGCCTGAATGTTGTCTAGGTCTTGTTGCATGCGGGCATGGACTGTTTCATTATCTGAGGAGTTGTGAATGGCACTGAACACTGTGCAGTCATCAGCGAATATCCCCATTTCTGACATTATGTTGGAGGGAAAGTCATTGACGAAGCAGCTGAAGATGGCTGGGCCTAGGACACTGCCCTGAGGAACTCCTGCAGCGATGTCCTGGGCTGTGATGATTGACCACCAACCCCCACAAACATCTTCCTTTGTGCTAGGTATAACTCCATCCAGTGGAGAGTTTTCCACTCGATTCCCATTGACTTCTGTTTTACTGGGGCTCCTTGATGCCACACTCAGTCAAATGCTGCCTTGATGTCAAGGGCAGTCACTCTCACCTCACCTCTGGAATTTAGCTCCTTTGTCCATGTTTGGACCAAGACTGTAATGAGGTCTGGAGCCGATGGGCCTGGCAGAACCCAAACTGGGCATCAGTGAGCAGGTTATTGGTAAGTGCCGCCTGATAGCACTGTCGATGACACCTTCCATCACATTGCTGATGATTGAGTGTAGACTGATGGGGCGGTAATTGCCCGGATTGGATTTGTCCTGCTTTTTGTGGACAGGACATACCTGGGTAGTTTTCCACATTGTCGGATAGATGCCAGCTTGCATCTATCTGTAGCTGTACTTGAACAGCTTGGCTAGAGGCATGGCTAGTTCTGGAGTACAAGCCTTCAGCACGATAGCCAGGATATTGTCGGGACCCATAGCCTTTGCTGTATCCAGTGTGCTCAGCCATTTCTTGATATCACATGGAGTGAATCGAATTGGCTGAAGACTGGCTTCTGTGATGGTGGGAACCTCAGGAGGAGGCCAATATGAATCATCCACTCGGCACCTCTGGCTGAAGGTGGTTGCAAACGCTTCAGCCTTGTCTTTTGCACTCACGTGCTGGGCTCCACCATCATTGAGATTGGGGATATTCATGGGGCCTCCTCCTCCCGTTAGTTGTTTAATGATCCACCACCATTCAGGACTGGATGTGGCAGGACTGCAAAGCTTTGATCTAATCTGGTGATTGTGGGATCACTTAGCCTTGACTATAACATGCTGTTTCCGCTTTTTAGCATGCACGTAGTCCTGTGTTGCAGCTTCCCCACTGTTGCATTTTTAGGTATGCCTGGTGCTGCTCTTGGCATGCTCTTCTACACTCCTCATTGACCCAGGGTTGGTCCACTGGCTTGATGGTAATGGTAGATTGAGGAATTTGCCAGGCCATGAGGTTACAGATTGTGGTGGAATACAATTCTGCTGCTGCTGATGGCCCACAGCGCCTCATGGATGCCCAGTTTTAAGCTGCTAGATCTGTTCTGAATCTGTTCAGACCCCACTCTAGGGGCTGGATTTTCATTGAGGAGGCAGGTAGGAGGCGGGACTACAACTTTCGCGGTTGTAGTCCCGCCTCCATCGAGTTATAGCCAACCCATGTGATTTTGACTTGATTGACCTTGTTGAGCCCGCCCAGCGGGTTCAGCAGGCCAATTAAGGGCCACCCGGCAACAGGTGACGTCACAGATTGATATTTCATCTGTCAAGACCTTTTGACAGATGAAATATCAGTGTTCGACAGCTGTTTGAAGCTGTCAAACACTGACAAACTGTACTCCAAGGTAATTCCTTCCTCTCAGGATGATTTAGAGATCTCTCCGGAACAGAAAGCTGAATGCTGCAATTTTTGACAGATCGCGGCCATTCTGCTTTCTGTGCCGGTGAGATGAGGGACTCCCGAGACCTGAAGGAAGGAAGGCTGTAAAGGTAAGTAAAACTTCTTTAAACACACCAAACACACTTACCTCTGCACTCATGCACCCATCATTCACCTGAACACCGGACATCTCGACCCCTCCATGCCCTTCAACCCGACGGCCCGCCTCGCTAACTTGGTGTGGTTTGGAGCTATCGGGAATCCCACACTTCACCCATGAAAATAGGGATTAGTTAACAGGCAGTTAACTGGCACTAATCCCCTTCCTGCCTCGGGGAGGCAGGTCCCAGTGCGGGTTGGGTACCCGCCTCCTTTGAAACTGGCATGGAGGCGGGTTGGGGGCGGGATGGGTTCGTGCCCCCCGATTTCGGGATTTTAACCCCCCACACGCCTCCAATCCCGCCTCCACGGCCCAATGAAAATCCTGCCCTCGGTCTTCAGCACATAATCTAGACAGGCATTCCAGTGCAACACTAACAGAGTGCTGCATTGTCAGAGGTGCCGTTCTGCGGATGAAACATTTAACCAATGCTCTGTCTGCCTGTTCTGGTGAATATCAAAGATCCTGCCCTAGAATAATCCTTCAACCAACATCATCAAAAAGATGAGTTGGTAGTTCTCTCATTGCTGTCTGTGGGACCTTGTTTGCAAATTGATTCTTGTATTTACTACATAACAACAGTGAATACACTTCAAAAGTAATTTGTGTGGATTGTGTTGCGCTGTTTCTCAGAGATGTGATATATAAATTCAATCAACATCCATATGAAACAACCAGAACAGAGAGGTGTGGCCTCTGTTTAACCTGTCTCCTGGAGGGCGACAGCTGACAAGATAGCACTCTCTTCGTACTGCATTGGAGTGTCAGCCTAAATTATGCATTCAAGTCTTGGAGCTTGAACCCACAACCTTCTAACTCGGAGGACAGGGTGCAACCATCTGAACCAGGCTGACACACAGCTTAGATCCGGAATTAGATGACAAAGGTCATCAAAAGGGCAAATGGAATGTTGGCCTTTATTGCAAGTGGGTTGGAGTATAAAAGCAGGGAAGTCCTGCTACAACTGTACAGGGTATTGGTGAGACCACACCTTGAGTGCTGCGTACAGTTTTGGTCTCCTTATTTAAGGAAGAATATACTTGCATTGGAGGCAGTTTAGAGACGATTCATTAGGTTAATTCCAGAGATGTGGAGGTTGACTTATGAAGAAAGGTTGAGCAGGTTGGGCCTACACTCAATGGAATTTAGAAGAATGAGAGGTGATCTTATTGAAACATATAAGATACTGAGGGGGCTCGACAGGGTAGATGCAGAGAGTATGTTTCCCCTCGTGGAAAAATCTAGAACTTGGGGGCATGGTTTCAGAATAAAGGGTCGCCCTTTTAGAACTGAGATGAGGAGGAATTTCTTCTCTCAGAGGGTCGTAAATCTGTGGAATTCTCTGCCCCAGAGAGCCGTGGAAGCTGGGTCATTAAATACATTTAAGGTGGAGATAGACAGATTTTTGCAAGCTAAGGGAGTGAAGGGTTATGGGGAGTGGGCGGGGAAGTGGCTTTGAGCCCAAGATCAGCCATGATCTTATTGAATGGCGGCGCAGGCTCGAGGGGCCAAGTGGCCTATTCCTGCTCCTATTTCTTATGTTCTTATTGTATATATTAGATGTAAATCCATATGCATAGTGGTATCATGCATACCTATTTCTATTACATCCTCCAGCACTACAACCCTCTGAGGTATCCAATTCTGGCCTCTTGCGCACCTCCGATTTTCATCGCTCCATCATTGGCAGACGTGGCTTCAACTGCTGAGGCCCTAAGCTCTGGAATTCCCACCCTAAACCTCTCTACCTCTCGCTCCTTTTAAACGCTCCTTTAAACCTAACTCTTTGAGCAAGCTTTTGGTCACCTGTCCTGATGTCTCCTTAGGTGGCTCGGTGTCAAATTTGTTTTGATACTGGCTCCTGTGAAGTGCCTTGGGCCCAATGTTCCTTTTAAGCTGCGTGGCCACGCGGCGCTCCAGGGGTCCCGCGTTGAATGGTCCGCGCAGCCCCAAAAAAATTACATGGAACTTTTCTTGGGACGTTTTACCATGTTAAAGGCACTATATAATGGCAAGTTGTTGTTGTTTTTGTAGACCTTTTTCAACCATTGTATTTTATTTTATAAGCGCTGTGTTGGTGAGACAGAAATACTTTGGCCCGGAATTTGCGGTTGTGATGACGGTGAAACTGTCAGCATTTGCCGTCACGACTCTGTGAAACTGACAGCAACTTCTGGCGTCCGCACGTGCGCAGTTAAACGAGGAAGTTGCTGTCAGTGATTCCCCGCTCCTCCACAGGGGGCGCTGTTGAAGTTCTCGCAGATGAAAAGCTTAGAAATCACTTGAATTGACGTGAACTTTCACTTTTTGCTCTCTGATCTCGCCGTAAAAACCCACAAAAAAGTTAAGCCTTGTTGAATGAGGTGTAACTGGGTTTTCAATGGCGTACTAAGTCATATTTACTGCTGAACAGCCTATCTGGCCCTGAAAAACGAATTTTATATTTGTGGAATGCCAAATTTCTCCATTATGATAAAAGATTCCCATAGATTTTTAAAATAATAAAATGTTTTTAAGTTGTTTTATGATATTTTATCTTCTACCTTAAACCCATGTGTATGCCCCAATATTTATTTTGTTCTCTATAAAATGATTAAAAAGTGAAGGATAATCAGTGCTTTTTACTTTCTGGTTTGCTGTCTGTGAGAATTCTTCAATGTGATTGGCTGCGTAGCCTGCTTGATGATGTCACTGTTGCTGAACATAGAAACATAGAAGATAGGAGCAGGAGTAGGCCATTTGGCCCCTCGAGCCTGCTCCGCCATTCAATGAGATCATGGCTGATCATCCAAATTCAGTACCCTGTCCCTGCTTTCTCCCCATATCCCTTGATCCCTTTAGCCTTAAGAAATATATCTAACTCCTTCTTGAATGTATTTAATGAATTGGCCTCAACTGTCTTCTGCGGTAGAGAATTCCACAGGTTCACCACTCTCTGGGTGAAGAAATTCCTCCTCATCTCTGTCCTAAATGGCTTACCCCTTATCCTTAGACTGTGACCCCTGGTTCTGGACTCACCCGCCATCGGGAACATCCTTCCTGCATCTAGTCTGTCTAGTCCTGTTAGAATTTTATAAGTTTCAATGAGATCCCATCTCATTCTTCTAAACTCCAGCGAATATAAGCCTAATCGACCCAATCTCTCCTCATACGTCATTCCTGCCATCCCAGGTGTCAGTCTGGTGAATCTTCGCTGCACTCCCTTCATGGCAAGAACATCCTTCCTCAGATAAGGCGACCAAAACTGCACACAATACTCAAGGTGTGGTCTCACCAAGGCCCTGTACAACTGCAGCAAGACATCCTTGCTCCTGTACTCGAATCCTCTCGCTATGCAGGCCAACATACCATTTGCCTTCTTAACCACCTGCTGCATCTGCATGCTTACCTTCAGCGACTGGTGCACAAGGACACCCAGCTCTCGTTGCACTTCCCCTTCTCCCAATCTATTGCTGTTCAGATAATAATCTGTCTTCCTGTTTTTGCCACCAAAGTGGATAACCTTGCATTTATCCACATTATACTGCATCTGCCATGCATCTGCCCAATCACCCAACCTGTCCAAATCATATTGGAGTTTCTCTGCATTCTCCTCACAGCACACACGCCCACCCAGCTTTGTGTCATCTACAAACTTGGAGATATTACATCTAGTTCCCTTGTCTAGATCATTACTATATATTGTGAATAGCTGGGGTCCTAGCACCGATCCCTGCGGTACCCCACTAGTCACTGCCTGCCACTCGGAAAAGGCCCGTTTATTCCAATTCTTTGCTTCCTGTCTGCCAACTAGTTCTCTATGCAAGTCAGTTCCTTACCCCCAATCCCATGTGCTTTAACTTTGCATGCTAATCTCTTATGCGGGACCTTATCGAAAGCCTTCTGAAAGTCCAAATACACCACATCCACTGGTTCTCCCTTATCTATTCTACCAGTCACATCCTCAAAAAATTCCAGTAGATTAGTCAAGCATGATTTACCTTTTGTAATTCCATGTTGACTTTGTCCGATCCTGTCACTGTTTTCCAAGTGCTCTGCTATTACATCTTTTATAATGGACTCTAGCATTTTCCCCACTACCGATGTCAGGTTTACTGGTCTATAATTCCCTGTTTTCTCTCTACCGCCTTTTTTTAAATAGTGGGGTTACATTAGCTATCCTTCAATCCATGGGAACTGTTCCAGAATCTATAGAATTTTGGAAGATGACCAGCAATGCATCTACTATTTCTAGGGCCACTTCCTTAAGTACGCTATGATGTAGATTATCAGACCCTGGGGATTTATCGACCTTCAATCCCATGAATTTCCCTGATACCATTTCCCTACAAATACTGATTTAATTCAATTCCTCCCTCTCATTAGACCCTATGTTCCCTGACATCTCTGGGAGGTTATTTGTGTCCTCCTTTGTGAAGACAGAACCAAAGTATGTATTTAATTGGCCTGCCATTTCTTTGTTCCCCATTATAAATTCCCCTGATTCTGACTGCAAGGGACCTACACTTGACTTCACCAATCTTTTTCTCTTCATATATCTATAGAAGCTTTCACAGTCAGTTTTTATGTTCCCTGCAAGCTTACCCTCATACTCTATTTCCCCCCTCTTAATTAATCCCTTTGTCCTCCTTTGTTGAATCCTAAACTGCTCCCAATCCTCAGGTTTGCTGCTTTTTCTGGCCAAATTATATGTCCTCTCCTTGGATCTTATGCTATCCCTAATTTCCCTTGTTAGCCACGGTTGAGATCCCCACTAGATGGCACCAGAATGAAATTAACGTCAGGAAAGGTGAAATCGATGCCACAGAGATCGCTAGATCTTTGTGGGCAGCTTTCTTCGAGGTCAGTGGCAAACGCCGTCACTTCGTGACTGACCACAAAATCCGGACCATTGTATTCTTGCTATGTCCAATAACATCTGCTTCTTTCTTTTCCAGACAACGCATGCCATCCTCTTACTTCAAATTTCAGTTCAAAAATGTAGAATATTCTTCAGGAAGGAATAAAACATTTTTGTGCTATTCAGTAGAGCAACAGGGCACGGAGTGTGAGAGGTTGGAGGGATACGTGGAGGACGAGCACACAGGCACACACGCAGAAGAGGCCTTCTTCACAGACATCTTCCAGGGGTGCGATGGCAGCCTGAGCTACTCCATCATTTGGCATGTGTCCTCCAGCCCTTGCGCGACGTGCGCTTCCAAAATCGCTGAGCAACTGAGCAAGTGCCCCAATGTTCACCTTACCATCTTCACGGCCCGCTTGTTCATGTGGGAAGAGCCCGAGATCCAGCAAGGCCTACGGCAGCTGCAAGCGGCTGGCTGCCGATTGAGGATCATGAAGGCTTCGGAGTATAATTACTGCTGGAACACCTACGTCGAAAACGAGGGGGAGGCTTTCGCGCCTTGGGAGGACCTTCAAGACAGCAGCATGTTTTACGAAGGGATACTAAGTGAAATTCTGCAACATGCCTAGAAAGGTGAGACATTCTGACATTTTCC
The DNA here is from genome assembly GCF_052327205.1 of Somniosus microcephalus. NCBI lineage: Eukaryota > Metazoa > Chordata > Chondrichthyes > Squaliformes > Somniosidae > Somniosus > Somniosus microcephalus. The sequence goes on from NC_141004.1 coordinate 58,495,600, forward strand.
CAAATTTGGGGGTTGCCACACTGTGGATGTTTCTCTTTTTCCAGTGCAGCCTTTGCCGTGGGCACTCCAGTTTGATTTTATTGATTTACAAAAGGTAAGGAAAGGTAAGAGCGGTGTTGCCAACACTGGCAGTTTGGTTAACGTCTTATTGATTTTGTACCATTGCGCCCATGTTTGGAATTCACAGGAATAGAGGAACTGAGCCTTTGGCTTAGTGATAGAAATTCCCCCCTCTGAGTCAGAAGGTGTTGGGTTTGAACCTCACTCCAGACAATGTTGGTGAGTGGAGACCAGAACTCCAACTTTACCCTGCATCCAGTGAGTGTGGGTGGTCCCTCCACCTCATCGTATGGGTTGTGGGAGTCCATTAAACCCTCCTGCTGTGGAGGACTATAAGTAGGTATAAAGAGCCATTGAAGGAGAGTTCAAGTTGCGGCCTGTCAGACCTGTGGATGATCAGGGAGAATATGAGAAGATTAGGAGAGAAGTAAAAAAAAAAATTAGGAAGGCAAAGACGAACTATGAAATTTAATTATCGAGGAACATAAAATAAAATAGTAAAATATTTTATAGGCACATCAATAAAAAAAGGAAGGTTGGGATGGGAATAGGGCCATTAAGGGATAGACAGGATAATACCACAGGTAACGATAGAGAGATGGCAGAAATATTAAATAATGATTTTGATTCAGTATTTACCAGGGAGATAGAACAAGTGGACATGACATTGGATGATGAGATAATTGCATTTAAAATACAAAATGGGATATATTAAATAAACTAATCAAACTCAAAGAGGATAAAACCCCTGGTCCGGATGGATTGCATCCACGCATTTTAAAAGAATCTAGGGAAGAGATAGAGATGTAGTGTCAGAGGACTGGTGGATAGCTAACGTAATAACTATAGTTAAGAAGGGAGATAGAACATGTCCAGGGAATTATAGACCAGTCAGCTTAACATCGGTGGTAGGAAAAATAATGGAATCCCTACTAAAGGAGAAAATAGAAGAACATCTAGAAACCAAAAATATAATAATGAATAGTCAGCATGGATTTCAAAAGGGAAAGTCTTGCTTGACCAACCTCATTGAACTTTTTGAAGCGGTAACAGAAAGAGTAGACAATGGTAATGCAGTAGATGTAATTTATCTAGATTTTCAAAAGGCCTTCAATAAGGTACCCCATAATAGACTGATGAACAAGGTCAGAGAGTGCGGAGTCAGGGGACAAGTAGCAGAATGGATTGCTGGCTGTGTTCAGGACAGAAAGCAGAGAGTAGGGGTAAAGGGTGGCTATTCACAGTGGCAGAAGGTGGGTAGTGGTGTTCCACAAGGTTCAGTGCTGGGACCACTGCTGTTCACAATTTACATTCACGATTTAGACTTTGGAATCAAAAATACAATTTCTAAATTTGCGGATGACACCAAATTGGGGGGGATAGTCAATACTGAGGAGGACTGCAACAAATTACAGGAGGACATTAATAAACTTGCATTTAATTGGCAAATGAAGTTCAACACAGATAAATGTGAGGTATCACATTTTGGTAGGAAGAATAGGGAGGTCACCTATCAGTTGGAGGGTGCGAGTCTAGGTGGGGTAGAGGAACAAAGGGATCTCAGAGGACAAATACACGAATCACTAAAAGTTGCGACACAGGTTAGCAAGGCCATAAAAAAGCAAAACAAGCACTAGGGTTTATTTCTAGAGGGATAGAATTGAAAAGTAGGGAAGTTATGCTAAACCTGTATCGAACCTTGGTTAGACCACACTTGGAGTACTGCGTGCAGTTCTGGTCGCCATATTATAAAAAGGATATAGAAGCACTGGAGAGGATGCAGAGAAGATTTACAAGGACAATACCAGAAATACGAGGGTATACATATCAGAAAAGGCTGGGTCTCTTTTCTCTTGAAAAAAGAAGGCTGAGGGTGACCTAATAGAGGTCTTTAAAATTCTGAAAAATTTTGATAGAGTGGATACAGAGAGAATGTTTCCACTTATGGGGAAGAGCATAACTAGAGGCCATCAATATAAGATAGTCACCAAGAAATAGTGGTTAGCACTGTTGCCTCACAGCGCCAGGGACCCGGGTTCGAATCCGGCCTCGGGTGACTGTCTGTGTGGAGTTTGCACATTCTCCCCGTGTTTGCGTGGGTTTCCTCCGGGTGCTCCGGTTTCCTCCCACAGTCCAAAGATGTGCGGGTTAGGGTGATTGGCTATGATAAATTGACCCTTAGTGTTAGTGTTAGGGGGATTAAATACGTGGGGTTACGGGGATAGGGTGGGATATGTGTTGGTGTAGGGGTTACGGGGATCGGGTGGGATATGTGTCGGTGCAGGCTCGATGGGCCGAAATGGCCTCTATCTGCACTGTGGGGTTTCTGTGATTCTGTGTGATTCTGTGAAATCCAATAGGGAATTCAGAAGAAACTTCTTTACCCAAAGAGTAGTGAGAATGTGGAACTCGCTACCACAGGGAGTGGTTGAAGTGAATAGTATAGATGCATTTAAGGGGAGGCTAGACAAGCATATGAGGGAGAAGGGAATAGAGGGTTATGCTGACAGAGTTAGATGAGGAAAGACGGGAAGAGGCTCGTGTGGAGCATAAACACCGGCATGGACTGGTTGGACTGAACGGCCTGTTTCTGTACCGTATATCCTATGTAATCCTATGTAAAACCATTAATCAGCCTGCAGATCCTTCCACTACTTCACATTGTTCTCCGAGGGAAGAGCGTGAAGATACAAAAACAATGACTGTGCAGTGGTCACTGCTACCAATGCTGTCATGGACAGATGCATCTGCGACAGGTAGATTGGTGAGGACGGGGTCAAGTAGGTTTTTCCCTCGTGTTGGTTCTCTCACCACCTATTGCAGGCTCAGACTGGCAGCTATGTCCTTCAGGACTTGGCCAGCTCGGCCAGTAGTGGTGCTACCGAGCCATTCTTGGTGATGGACATTGAAGTCCCCCACCCAGAGTACTCTCAGTGCTTCTTCCAAGTGGTGTTCAACATGGAGGAGTACTGATTCATCAGCTGAGGGAGGGCGGTAGGCGGTAATCAGCAGGAGGTTTCCTTGCCCATGCTTGACCTGAAGTCATGAGACTTCATGGGGTCAGGAGTCAATGTTGAGGACACCCAGAGCCACTCCTTCCCAACTGTATACCACTGTGCCACCACCCCTGGTGGATCTGTCCTGCCGGTGGGACAGGACATACCCAGGGATGGTAATGGAGGGGTTTGGGACATTGGCTGAAAGGTATGATCCTGTGAGTATGACTATGCCAGGCTGTTGCTTGACTAGTCTGTGGGACAGCTGTCCCAATTTTGGCACAAGTCCCCAGATGTTGGTGAGGAGGACTTTGCAGGGTTGACTGGGCTAGGTGTGCCATTGTCGTGTCCATCCCAGTGCTGAGGTTGATGCCGGGTTGTCTGTCCGGTTTCATTCTTATTATTTTGTTTCATAGCGGTTTGTTAGAACTGACTGGCATGCTAGGCCATTTCAGAGGGTAGTTAAGAGTCAACCACATTGCTGTGGGTGTGGAGTAACATATAGGCCAGACGGCAGATATCTTCCCCGAAATGACATTAGTGAACCAGATGGGTTTTTATGACAATCCAATAGTTTCATTACTGATCCTAGCTTTTTATTCCAGATTTATTTAATTAACTGAATTTAAATTCCCCAGCTGCCGTGGTGGGATTTGAACTCACGTCTCTGGATCATTTGTCCGGGCCTCTGGATTACTAGTCCAGTAACATAACCACTATGCTACCATTCCTGTTTTAACGCGCAGTCCCTTTAAATTTCTACACATGCACGGTATTTACAATGTAAAAGCTGGTGAACGGCCTGTGCGAGACCTTGCAGAAACATTGCTTGTAGGCTTTACCAATGTCACAAGTACATTACTGAATGATGACAACAGGAAATAAGCACAACAAACAGGAAGTCTGAAGAGTTTTATAGAGATACTAATCGATTTCCTGTGCTATTGCACACAGAGTCCAGGCCACGTGTAGCCTTCAGGTGAAATAGGATTAGCGGGTGAGGGACAATTGGAACAGGGTGCATGCACCAAGTTCAGTCCCTATTTTAAAATTATACATGTCTTTATTTTTATATACATTGATTTTATATTATTACTTATAGTTAAATTGCAAGACTTGAGGCACTTTGGAAGTATAGTAGTTTCTCTATAGTACAGAGTGATGAGCTGGGAAATGCAAAACTGAGGTGCTACAGCACCACCCCTGGTAGGAGGATGTAATTATGACGTGACGAGTTTACACGGTTTCCATTATAAATGTGGACATTGAAATTTAGAATGGAAAAAAGTTGACACAAAAGTGTGACAAAAATATAACAACAGGAAGTGAGATATTTTTGGACAGGAAGTGTGTACAGACTTAAGATTTTTTAATATTACAGTTATGTAATTACATTGTGAAAAACACACTGTGGTGCAGTTATAGATTTTTCCTACCAAACTTGAGAGCATTGAGTTGCATAATGCCAGGGCGAAATATTGGCGCTTGCAGGTTTATCACTGGTGGGAGTAAGAGCAATTCCTGGTGAAGGATTAAAGGCATCACATGAGAAACAGAGTGCAGAACATTGACTTGAGTGTGATTTTTTTCTACCATGCTGAAAACCCCTAGTTACACTGTGCATATTTTTGCAGGGGATATTATAATTTTATAACAGTGCTCAGAGGTGTTCATAACTATATTGAGAGCAGCTTCCTGACACTCCGCCTTGTGCTCCAGCTCAGTGAGGCAGAAGGCCAGTACTTGTATGAGAGGGAGCTGGGAGAATGCACTCTCTCTGCTGAGGTAAATGTCCTCATTAGAAAGTTACTAGAATTTTACAAAGTGTCCATATTTTACGAAAAAAGGAAACAACATTTTGCTGTGAAAGCTCTTGAAATTTAAAAAAAAATGTGCTTGGTACTACAGTCTAGTGTTGGGTTCTTAACTACTGAGAGTTGCTGTGGAAACAGAACATAGTGGCATGGAGAGTTTACATTTCAGACATCTCTCTTTATACTGAGAATGCTTTCTAAACTTGTAAAATGGCGCCTTCTGATTGAGCAGCAGTTTGGACATGGCAGCCATTTTGAATTATGACATAAGTAAAGTCTAGGACGGGGAAAGGTCATCCTGCTCATCTATCTGCTGCTGTAAACGCTCCCTCTTAGTGTCCAACTGCACTTTCAACAACCCTAATGTTTGCCTCAACTAACCTGCCATGCAGATTATTCTAGATATTTTTTTCCATCACTCTTTGAATAAGTAAGTTCTTCCCAATATTATTTTTAAATTACTTTTCACTCATTTAAATTTATGTCCTCTGGCCTACTTTCCTGGCTTATTTGAAGACAATTAAGTGAATTTACCTTTCAACACCATTTAATATTTGACATACCTCAATCACATCCCACCTTTCTTCTACTATACACCTTGAGTGTCTCCAAACAGTCTTCTTCTCATTTCTTTCTTCTTAGGCAGTCCCTCGGAACTGAGGATGACTTGCTTCCACATTAAAAATGAGTTCACAGGTGACTGATTAGTCCAATGCGGGACCTACAGTCTCTGTCACAGGTGGGGCAGACGGTGGTTGAAGGGGCGGGTGGGTGGGGTGCTTGGGTTGACGTGCGCTCCTTGCGCTGCCTGTGCTTGACTTCCGCTTGCTCCCGGCGAAGAGACTCGAGGTGTTCGGCGCCTTCCCGGATGCTTCTCCTCCACTTTGTGCGGTCTTGGGCCAGGGATTCCCAGGTGTCGGTGGGGATGTTACACTTTTTCAAGGAGGTTTTGAGGGTGTCCTTGAAGCATTTCCTCTGGCCACCTGGGGCTCTCTTGCCGTGCCGGAGCTCCGAGTAGAGTGCTTGTTTTGGGAGTCTCGTATTGGGCATGCGGACAATGTGACCCGTCCATTGGAGCTGATTGAGCATGGTCAAAGCTTCGATGCTGGGGATGTTGGCCTGAGCAAGAACACTGACGGTGCGCTTATCCTGCCAATGGATCTGCAGGATCTTGCGGAGGTAGCGTTGGTGGTACCTCTCCAGTGCGTTGAGGTGCCTGCTATACATGATCCATGTCTCTGAGACGTACAGCAGGTCGGGTATCACTGCTGCCCTGTAGACCATGAGCTTAGTGCCGGGTTTGAGGTCCTGGTCTTCAAACACTCTCTTCCTCAGGCGACCGAATGCTGCATTGGTACACTGAAGACGGTGTAGGACTTCGTCGTCGACGTCTGCCCTTGTTGACAGTAGGCTCCCGAGGTATGGATAGTGGTCCACGTTGTCCAAGGCCTTGTCATGGATTTTGATAATCGGGGGGCAGCACTGTGTGGCGGGGGCAGGTTGGTAGAGGACCTTTGTCTTACGGATGTTTAGTGTAAGGCCCATGCTCTTGTACGCTTCGGTGAAGGTGTTGATGATGGTTTGGAGTTTGACCTCCGAGTGAGCGCAGACGCAAGCATCGTCTGCATACTGTAATTCGACGACAGAGGATGGGACGACCTTGGATCTGGACTGGAGGTGACAGAGGTTGAACAGTTTCCCGTTTGTTCTGTAAATTAGCTCCACTCCAGCGGGGAGCTTACTGAGGGTGAGATGGAGCATTGCAGCAAGGAAGATCGAGAAGAGCGTTGGTGCGATGACACAGCCTTGCTTGACCCCGGTTCGTATGTGAATTGGGTCTGTGGTGGAACCGTTGGTCAGGATCACGGCTTGCATGTCGTCTTGAAGCAGGCGGAGGATAGTGACAAACTTTTGAGGGTAGCTGAATATAGCCAAATTCTTCTACTATACACCTTGAGTGTCTCCAAACAGTGGTTACATGCTGTCTGGTAAAATTTGTATTGAAGTAAACAAAGCAACAGCTGAGTCTGGTCCTGTTCTCTCCCAGTGTCCACAAACCTGTACTTCCAGCAGGGGTTGCTGGATAATGACCAGGAATGGATACCCTGGCCGATTTTCCCCCTTGCTAGTCAAGGGCTCTGAAGCCTGCCGCTACCTGGCTGCGATCAACTTTACCTGCCCAGTCCCAATCACACCTTTATTGGTCTTGGACTTGGCAAAAGCAGCCAACTGTAATTCAGGAGTGAAGAAGATGAGAGTTGATAGAAAACAGAAGTTCAACTTCTGTGACATTTTCATCTGATAAAGGTGAACCACTAGGTGGATGAAGGATCATTTTATGAAGGCTTCATATTCAAGACATTCTTCAAATTTTCAGTAATACTTGAAAAGCTGTTAATATTCATGGAACCAAATACAAAAAATGCCAGAAATACATAGCCGATCCATCAGTACCTGTAAAAAAAAAAAAGTGAGGGTAACATTGTGTGTATTATCCTTCATCAGAACCGAGATAATTTGTAGGCCTGGTGAATGAAATTCATAATGCCTGGCCTGCAGCTGATCACACTTGGATAGGGTTGAAGATATCAGAACCTGATCCAAGCAGCAGCAGCTGTTCCTTTCATGTATAGTTTTCATTACATCAGAGTGTCTCCAGCAACACCAACTATTTCTGTTTCATTTTAGCTTTAGAAGGTCAGTAACTCCAATTGTGTGAGGTGGCTACCATTGGACCAAGGTTGGGACTGTCCCTTTGACAGTTTTCAACTGCTCTTATATATTTTACAAGCCACCTTAATGAGAGCTTTTGAGAAAGAGGTTCATCTATCAGTATGTTCTAATGGAGATTTGTTCTAACAAATCACAGCAGTGTTGCAAAGTGCAGCAGTTACAAAGCAGATTCTCTTATCAGATATAGAAATTAGGAACTAAAACATACACAGGGCAGTGCTGCTGTAACCCATGGAGTCAGTGGCAGGCAAAGAGAGCCAACAATAGCCTAAAACCTGGGATTAGTCACCATTTCAAGGCCACCATATTGGATGGACAGCAAGGAATTTGGATTCCCTCACAAGGTGTTAGCTTTTTTATACCTCTTTAAAATGGCCTGGTTAATCCCCTGAAGTAAATGTCTCAATTATTCATGGTTAGCAGTTTTTACTGTAAAAAGCACAAAAAGAAACATAAATTAAAAATGAAATATTTAGTGTTAGTACAAGTGAATCCATTAAATTCAACAATGAATGACATTGAACAATACACTCATAAAATGTTTAATGCCTTGACTCTTCAAAGATTAGCATAAAAATGACTAATGCATAGTGTGAAATGCCATTTTAAGAGGTATTAACTTAAAATAAACAAATTATTGCCTCTGATACAGTTTGGGCTTTTTTCCAACACTTTATTTATGAGTGTTCACATAAAACGTGCAGCTTCCACAAGCAAACCAATCCTTCTATGAGCCTAAACCTGCACCATTATTCCTTAATTAGAGTATTTAAAAAATATATATATTTTAAATTAGTTTATGGGATATGGGCGTCGCTGGCAAGGCCAGCATTTATTGCCCATCCCTAATTGCCCTTGAGAAGGTGCTGGTAAGCCGTCTTCTTGAACCGCTGCAGTCCGTGTGGTGAAGGTTCTCCCACAGTGCTGTTAGGGAGTGAGTTCCAGGATTTTGACCCAGCAATGATGAAGGATCGGCGATATACTTCTAAGTCAGGATGGTGTGTGACTTGGAAGGGAACTTGGAGGTGTTCCCATGTGCCTGCTGTCCTTGTCCTTCTGGGTGGTAGAGGTCGCGAGTTTGGGAGGTGCTGCCGAAGAAGCCTTGGCGAGTTGCTGCAGTGCATCTTGTAGATGGTACACACTGCAGCCACGGTACGCTGGTGTGGAGGGAGTGAATTTTTAAGGTGGTGGATGGGGTGCCAATCAAGTGGGCTGCTTTGCCCTGGATGGTATTGAGCTTCAGGAGTGTTGTTGGAGCTGCACTCATCCAGGCAAGTGGAGAGTATTCCATCACACTCCTTCCTTGTGCCTTGTAGATGGTGGAAAGGCTTTGGGGAGTCAGAAGGTGAGACACTCGCCGCAGAATAATCGGGTTGGATTTGTCCTGCTTTTTGTGGACAGGACATACCTGGGCAGTTTTCCACATTGTTGGATAGATGCCAGTGTTGTAGATGTACTGGAACAACTTGGCTAGAGGCGTGGCTAGTTCTGGAGCACAAGTCTTCAGCACGATAACCGGAATGTTGTTGGGGCCCATAGCCTTTGCTGTATCCAGTGCGCTCAGCCGTTTCTTGATATCACGTGGAGTGAATCGAATTGGCTGAAGACTGGCTTCTGTGATGGTGGGGACCTCAGGAGTAGGCCGATATGGATCATCCACTCGGCACTTCTGGCTGAAGATGGTTGCAAACGCTTCAGCCATGTCTTTTGCACTCACGTGCTGGGCTGCACCATCATTGAGGATGGGGATATTCATGGGGCCTCCTCCTCCTGTTAGTTGTTTAATTGTCCACCATGATTCAGGACTGAATGTGGCAGGACTGCAATGCTTTGATCTGATCCGTTGATTGTGGGATCGCTTAGCCCTGTCTATAGCATGCTGCTTCTGCTTTTTAGCATGCATGTAGTCCTGTGTTGCAGCTTCCCTAGGTTGACACCTCATTTTTAGGTACGCCTGGTGCTGCTCCTGACATTGTCTTCTACACTCCGTATTGAACCAGGGTTGGTCCCCTGGCTTGATGGTAATGGTAGTGTGAGGGATATGCCGGGCCATGAGGTTACAGATTGTGGTGGAATACAATTCTGCTGCTGCTGATGGCCCACAGCACCTCATGGATGCCCAGTTTTGAGCTGCTAGATCTGTTCTGAATCTGTCTCATTTAGCACGGTGGTAGTGCCACACAACACGATGGAGGGTGTCCGCAGTGTGAAGACGGGACTTCGTCTACACAATGACTGTGCGGTGGTCACTGCTACCAATGCGGTCATGGACAGATACATCTGCGGCAGGTAAATTGGTGAGGACGAGGTCAAGTAGGTTTTTCTGTCGTGTTGGTTCTTTCACCACCTGTCGCAAGCCCAGACTGGCATTTATGATCTTCAGGACTCGGCCAGCTCGGTCATTAGTGGTGCTACCGAGCCACTCTTGGTGATGGACATTGAAGTCCCCCACCCAGAGTACATTCTGTGCCCTTGCTACTCTCAGTGCTTCTTCCAAGTGCTGTTCAACATGGAGGAGTCCTGATTCATCAGCTGAGGGATGGTGGTAGGTGGTAATCAGCAGGAGGTTTCCTTGCCTATGCGTGACCTGAAGCCATGAGACCTGGAGTCAATGTTGAGGACTGCCAGGGCCACTCCTTCCCAACTGTGTACCACTGTGCCGCCACCCCTGGTGGGACAGGACATACCCAGGGATGGTGATGGATGAGTTTTGGACATTGGTTGAAAGGTATGACTCTGTGAGTTTCACTATGTCAGGTTGTTGCTTGACTAGTCTGTAGGACAGCTGTCCCAATTTTGGTACAAGTCCCCAGATGTTGGTAAGGAGGACGTTGTAGGGTCGACTGGGTTGGGTGTATCATTGCCATGTCCGTAGCCGGTGCCGAGGTCGATGCCAGGTGGTCCGTCCGGTTTCATTCTTTTTATTGTTTTTCATAGCGGCTTGTTACAACTGAGTGTCTTGCTAGGCCATTTCAGAGGGTAGTTAAGAGTCAACCACATTGCTGTGGGTCTGGAGTCACATATAGGCCAGACCAGGTAAGGACGGCAGATTTCCTTCCCTAAAGGGCATTAGTGAACCAGATGGGTTTTTACGACAATCCGATAGTTTCATGGTTGCCGTTACCATTACTGATACCAGTAATTATTCCAGATTTATTTAATTAACTGAATTTAAATTCCCCAGCTGCCGTGGTGGGATTTGAACTCACGTCTCTGGATCATTAGTCCAGGCCTCTGGATTACTAGCCCAGTGACATTACCACTACGCTGCTGTTCCCATCATGAACTGGAAACCATGTGCATTGCCCACCATCTTATTGTGTCTACTCCAAATGGCAGTAAATACCCTGCTGTCAGACCATTCCATTCAGGCTAAATCTATTAGTCAGATTTATTTAAAAAGAGCACATGGCACTGTTCAGGTTAATTACATGAAAGCAGTAAAAGATTAAAATACATGGAGGATACAAATATTTTAAAAAAAATATATAGAATCATAATATAAATATAGAAAATGCCATTTTCTAGATAGTATATCTTGCACAGTTTGCTATGAAACTTGTGGATGAAAGTCTTTTATTGACTTTTGACAATATAATGCTGTGCATGGGCAGTATGAGAACATAAGAAATAGGACCAGGAGTAGGCCATTTGGCCCTTCGAGCCTGCTCCACCATTCAATAAGATCATGGCTCATCTCCTACCTCATCTCCACTTTCCTGAACTATCCCCATTTCCGTTGATTCCCTTAATATTCAAAAATCTATCGATCTCTGTCTTGAATATACTCAACAACTGAGCCTCCACAGCCCTCTGGGGTAGTGAATTCCTCCGAGTGAAGAAATTTCTCCTCATCTCTGTCTTAAATAGCCAACCCCTTATTCTGAGACTGTGACCCCTGGTTCTAGACTCCCCAGCCAGGGGAAACATCCTCCCTGCATCTACCTCCCTGTACAAATTTTGTAAGTTTCAATAAGATCACCTCTCATTCTTCTAAACTCTAGAGAAGATAGGCTTAGCCTACTCAATCTGTCCTCATAGGACAATCCCCCCATCCCAGGAACCAGTCTGGTGAACCTTTGTTGCACTCCCTCTATGGCAAGTATATCCTTCCTTAGGTAAGGAGACCAAAACTGTACACAATACTCCAGGTGTGGTCTCACCAGGGCCCTATATAATTGCAGTAAGATGTCTTTACTCTTATACTTGCTTTCCTAATTGCTTGCTGTACCTGCATGATAACTTTCAGTGATTCGTGTACAAGGACACCCAGGTCCCTCTGAACACCAACATTTCCCAATCTCTCACCATTTAAAAAATACTCTGCTTTTCTATTTTTCCTACCAAAATGGATAACTTCACATTTCTCCCCATTATATTCCATTTGCCATGTTCTTGCCCACTCACTTAGCCTGTCTATATCCCCTTGAAGCCTCCTTGCATCCTCCTCACAACTTACATTCCCACCCAGCTTTGTATCATCAGCAAACTTGGATATTTTACATTTGGTCCCCTCATCCAAATCATTGATGTAGATTGTGAATAGCTGAGGCCCAAGCACTGATCCTTGTGGTACCCCACTAGTTACAGCCTGCCAACCCGAAAATGACCCGTTTATTCCTACTCTGTTTTCTGTCCCTTAACCAATCTTCAATCTATACTAGTATATTACCCCCAATCCCACGAGCCCTAATTTTGTTTAATAACCTCTTGTGTGGCACCTTATCGAATGCCTTCTGAAAATCCAAATACACCACATCCACTGGTTCCCCCTTAACTATTCTGCTAGTTACAACCTCAAAAAGCTCTAACAGATTTGTTAAACGATTTCCCTTTCATAAATCCGTGTTGACTCTGCCCAATCCTATTATTATTTTCTAAGTGCCCTGTTACCACGTCCTTGATAATAGATTCTAGCATTTTCCCTACTACTGATGTCAGGCTAACTGGTCTGTAGTTTCCCGTTTTCTCTCTCCCTCCATTCTTAAATAGTGGGGTTACATTTGCTACCTTCCAATCCGTGGGAACCATTCTAGAATCTATTGAATTTTGGAAAATGACAACTAATGCATCCACTATCTCTATAGCCACTCTTTCAATACCCTAGGATGTAGGCCATCAGGTCCAAGGGATTTATCAGCTTTCAGTCCCTCTCCAGTACTACTTTTTTACTAATAATAATATCTTTTAGTTCCTCATTCTCGCTAGACCCTTGGTTGTCCACTATTTCTGGGAAGTTTTTTTACGTCTTCTTCCGTGAAGACAGACACAAAGTATTTGTTTAATTTCTCTTCCATTTCCTTATTCCCCATTATAATTTCTCCTGTCTCAGCCTGTAAGGGACCCACATTTACTTTCGCTAATCTTTTCCTTTTACAGTCTGTTTTTATGTCTCTCGCTAGTTTACTCTCATTCTATTTTCCCTTTTTTTAATCAATTGCTTGGTCCTCCTTTGCTGAATTCTAAAATCCTCCCAATTCCTGTATCAGGCCACAGAATCCAAATGTTAATTCCAGAAACTAAACTGAACTGAATGAAATACATGGGAAAAGTCAGTAGGATATACATTCCCAAGCAAAAAGGTTGTAATAAAGGTCTGCCATTCAATTGAGTTCAAAGGTGCAATGCAAGAGATGTTTGCATTCCATACTAATGAGCAAGTGTTCACAAACCAGTTGTTTTCCCAGGACTTGTTAATCTATTAAACAATGCATATTTTGAACAACTTCTACAATGAACCCCTGTTGATGGTTCGGCCATTTAAGATGTAATTAATTCATCTGTAAGAACTTATTTACTTTGACACTTGCCAGTGGTTAAAATCTTTCCCATGTCTGATTGGCATGAGTTGGAGCCTACAAATAAAGTACCTATTGTCCTTCAGAGAACCAAAAATATGGGTTAACACCTAAAACCAAGGTTTTGCATTTTTTAGGTTTATAAAATAGTCCTACACCTCTCCCGATTTTCATTTCCAGTGAAGTCAATAGAAATGAAACTTGGGAGATGTACAACGGACGGTTGAATCGATATCGCCCATTTTACACTATCGCCCAAAGTCCCAATTCCCCTCACCGAGTGGCATTTGCTCAGTAATATATGAGAAAGCCGTGTGATTCCTGGAGCTGGAGCCTGCAGTCTATCAGTAGACATTCTGTGTAAGTTGGGATGATTTCCTTTTGAATACATTTACAGTTTACGCTAGAAGCACCAACCAGCCAAAATATTTTTGCATCTGTTTACGATGTCGTCACCAAACGAGATCATTCCAAAGGTTTTGCCAAAAGTGACAGATTAAAATTTAGCTAAATGCACATTTTGAATGAACGTTCTGTGACTGAAAAACTATGGAGTTAGCCAGTAGACCGTAGATAGAATTGTCCTTTGAGACTGGCCACAATTCAAATACTCTTCTGATACACCAGCTTTTTATTTCCTAATGTTCCAGTAATCCTAACAAAATATTACAGGGAACTTAATCCTAAAATTCAGAAAGCAGAAATTAATTTAATTGGTGCAAATAGTTATTCACATTTTAGGCACTTAATAGAAATATCCATCTAAAGGATTTTGATAGTACTGGGAAACACCTAGGCTAAAGCAGTAGCCCTGGGTAACAGCTTTAGACTTCATTGCTATATCCTGTACTGCCTTACTCTTTGTTGCATTGTTTTATGACACGAGGGTCTCATATTTCCTTGTACGATTTCAGCTGTCCCAGTATTTATAGGTCAGCCAGTCTAGGGGAGGGGATACGAAAGACCAGGGTTATTCAGTCAGGACCACAATGAGGATGGAAACTTTTCTAATTATGTGGTAGCGATGAGTTGGCTGCAGTCCGCACTAATAGTCTTTTAATCGACATGTGGCTATCTGGTCTAGAATGCTTTGCAAATGTGTATGCAGTTCTGCATCAACTTGAAGCTAGTGTGCGTACGATAGGTGCAGCCTGAAATAAACAGGAGCTGCCAACCAGTACAGGACCCATTCACCCCTGCAACCCACGCCTGATAATCCTGTGAGACAGCCTTAGCTCAGCAGTAGTGCTCTTGCCTCTGAGTCAGAATGTCATATGTTCAAACCCCACTCTAGGAGACTTCAGCATATAATCGTGGTTCATCCTTCAGTGCAGTACTGAAGAAGGAGTTGCTACTGTCAAAGATGCCGTCGTTTCAGGCGAGATATTAAACCAAGGCCTTGTCTGCGCTCTCAGGAGGATGTAAAATAACTTCATGGTACTATTCAAAGAAGAGCAGGAGTTCTCCCGTCCTGGTCAACATTTATCCCTCAACCAATAATCACTAAAACAGATAATCTGGTCATTTATTTCATTGCTGTTTGTGGGAGCTTGCTGTGCACAAATTCGCTGCTGTGTTTCCCTACATTACAACAGTGACTACATTTCAAAAGTACATCATTGGTTGTAAAGCACTTTGGGACATCCTGAGGTCATGAAAGGTACTTTATAAATGCCAGTTCTCTCTGTTTAACTTTTACAATATCCTATATAGAACTGCAGCGAAAAAAATCCCTACAAATAATATTTGTTGGGATCGCATCTGTGATTTGATTATGTGGGTGACTCAACAGTTCAAATTGAGTGTATTTGTATGCCTTTTAAAATAGGTGTACAAAGGAATACTGCATTGACTATTATAGTACCTAATATAAGACTGAAATACATTCCCATTAGTCTATTGAAATGTTAGTCTAAGGAAAATGCATTTGTTTCTATTAAGCCAAAAGTCAACCAGAAAAAGTAACCCCTTTCCAATGCTCTACACTCACTATGATATATAAACAGTAATTGTATACTTTTCTTTATTATAGAATATTGGGTGCTGTGTGCCAATCACTTCAATAGCTCTATGCGATGGGACATCTGGGAAGAAGCTAAACTCATTTATTCTGTTTCACTTGGATTGAACTGAAAGGATTTGCTTTAACTTCTCTTACCATGCATCTTAAGTTTATTGAACTACCATGTTCTGTTTGTTTCCAACTTCAGTTCTTAGAAAGTAGTCATTGTGACCTGTACCTGAGGAAAGGAGGTTCAGAGCCGTCTCATAATGCACTGTTATTTCAAATATAGGACTGCCTTAATTCTGTAAAGTTTGTTTTTATATAGGTTTAGAATGTGGTAATAAAATGCTATGTTTCACATATAGAACGCCTGTGTTATATAGCAGATATCATAGCTGCCAATATGGAACTATATTCAATATCCAAAATAAGTCAGTCATCACCGACACTTTGTGTTTTACAATAAAATATCGACTGCGAACCTTTGTGCTGCTCAGTTCTTTCATCATCCAATGAAACTATTTGTCCCCCTAACACCAGATAGAAGTGCCGTTAAATGCCTCTTATAGAGTCATAGAGTTTTACAGCACAGAAAGAGGCCCTTCGGCCCATCGTGTCTGTGCCGTCCATCAATCCCTGTCCAGTCTAATCCCATTTTCCAGCATTTGGTCCATAGCCTTGTATGCAATGGCATTTCAAGTGCTCATCCAAATGCTTCTTGAATGTTGTGAGGGTTCCTGCCTCTACCACCCTTTCAGGCAGTGAGTTCCAGATTCCAACCACCCTCTGGGTGAAAAAGTTCCTCCTCAAATCCCCTCTAAATCTCCTGCCCCTTACCCTGAATCTATGCCCCCTTGTTATTGACCCCCCTACTAAGGGGAAAAGTTCCTCTTTATCCACCCTATCGATGCCCCTCATCATTTTGTACACCTCAATCAGGTCCCCCCTCAGCCTTCTTTGCTCCAAGGAAAACAACCCCAGCCTGTTTAGCCTTTCTTCATAGCTGAGGTGCTCCATCCCAGGTAGCCTCTTCTCCAGGTTTAACTCACTGCAGGCATTAGGGGGCGCTGTATCTGAAATTGAGAAACCGGCTCCGACTATAAGATTCCTGCGAGGATTTTCATTTCTGTCCTAAAACCTACACAAACTCATGAACTTCAAATCTTTCACAAAAAATTCTGTTCAGTCTAGAAATAATAGTTTTTTTTGCTGCTGATTTCTCTTTCAATAGCAAGCATTGCAGTTTATCCCCCTTTCTACTTATTTGTTTTATTTAATAACAGAATGGAATTCATACTAATAAAGAGCAATTTACATTAATAAACAGCATGTACAACAGCCATAACTAATTCTCTAAAAGACCAATGCATTTGTTACAACATACATTGTTTAGGGCTTCCTCATTAGTGAAATGGTCACTCCCTCTCAGTATGTTGTATGCTATGGCCGACGTGGTCTTTTGTTTAAGAGAGGGGTTGCATAAGTTGCTCTCACTATGGGCTGTCTTCTGAAGGATTGCATAGTGCTGTCCAACGTGGAGCTGAGCAGTGCATCCCAGCCTCAGCTTCATTGTGTGGTCTGCGTTGACTTTAACTGATCCCTGCTGGGGAGGCAGCAGAGGTGTTACAATTGGCATCCACACTCCTGGGCTCGCAAGAGGGGTCGGGGCGGGAGGGAAATCACCCAAGGCTCCTGCTCTCTACCACTACCCAGTAACTTGTAATGCAAAGTAACTGCGTGTGAACAGAATCAGTTGTCTGCTTGTTGCTGCACAGCTGAATAGCTGGTAAACAATAACTGTCAGCTAGAACATGCACAAGTTACAGAAAACTAGAGTTCAAACAAAAGGAAAGTTGATTGCTGAGATAATACAAAAATATGCATTTTGTGGGATGTGCCAAAAATAATCAGCCATGTCACTAAATATAGTTGACCCCAGCAATGGGTGGTTGTTTGTGGACTTTCTCTTTATCATGGGCATGTTCTCAGAAACCAATTGATTTCCATTGGCCCAGAAATTAGGGTCTCCACGGGTGAGTACGCATGGGGTACTCACCCGTAGGCCCAATGGAAGTGCCGGTTTCGTGCATGCACTGCGCATGCGTGGGAAACCGGCACTTCCATTCCCCTGAAAGAAGGGGTTGAGAAGTGGAGCGCGTGTGCCGGAGAGGCAGCGCGTGCGCATCGAACTTACGTTTCTTTTGCAGGTTTCTCTGGGAGGGCAAGTCTCCAGCAGTTACACTTTAAAAAAGCAGGCGCAAGGCCTGCTTTTAACAAGGTAAGTGGTGAATTAATTAAAATTAAAACATTTTTTCCCACAGGTTTATTATTTTTAAATACTTTAAAGAAAAGTAAGTTTATTTTTAGCTCTGCTGGAAAATGTAATTATTTCAAAAATTTTAATTATTGTTTAAAATAGTTATTTCATGTAATTTATAGTTATTTTAAAAATGTGATGTTTAAAAAAAAAATTATTTGAAGTTTAAGTGATGTTTTGGGGCTTATAGTATTTATAGGTTTGACAGCTCTTCCTGTCAAACCTATGAATGAAGCATTCCCTGCTACCATTGGCTCCCCATGGCCCACGTGATCCCAGGGGACGCATCGAACTAACTGCGCCCCTGGGATATGCAAGCACTGCGCGCTGGCAGTTGGAGGAGGCCCAGGATCGGAATCCCACGTGGGCCCACAGCTCAACGGCTGGCGTGCTAGGTAAGTGCAGGTCAGGGGGCTTGTATCCGCGGGAAGCCTCCGACCCGAATTTCTGGGCCATTATTTTTAAATCACTAGTGATTAATTTTGCTTAATTTTGAGGTAATCTTATATATTGGAATATTTAATTTCCCTCGGGCTCTACCATCCACACCTAGATCTTTGTCATCTTAAAGTAACGACTATATATATCAAGGATATCCAAGAATATGGCAAATCAGTCTGATTTGCACTGAAAGGGCTGAATTTTGCCAGTGCTCAGAGTGCGGGTTTGGAGGCGGGTCCGCTGTCAAAATCAAAATGATTGACAGCAGGTTGGGAACCCGCCTTCATGTACGTTTCCAAAGTGTCGGGTCTGCGATTTCAGAACAGACCCGACACCAAGTGGCAGGAGAGGCATTTAAGATAGTTAAATGTTTGTTAAACCTTTGTTAACTACTATTTTGCCAGCCTATTTCTATTTTACCACTTTTTTAACAGGGTTCACGTCGTTCGGAGATCACATCAGGTAAGTAGGTCGGGTTCTCTGTCTCCCCATTGCTGTGAATAGGCGACAGCTGCAAAAATGGTATGAAAGCTACCATTTCACAGCTGGTCACTTTTCAATGTCAGAAGCTTAAGCCTTCAGGACTTGGAAGACACTTTTGAGCTTTATGCAATTTCATAGAATCATAGAAAGTTACAGCACAGAAGGAGGCCATTTCAGCCCATTGTGTCCGCACCGGCCAACAAAGGGCTATCCAGCCTAATCCCACTTCCCAGCTCTTGGTCTGTAGCCCTGCAGGTTAGAGCATCCCAAGTGTACATCCAAGTACTTTTTAAATGTGGTTAGGGTTCCTGCCTCTACCACCCTTTCAGGCAGTGAGTTCCAGACCCCCACAACCCTCTGGGTGAAGAAATTTCCCCTCAAATCCCCTCTAAACCTTCCCCCAATTACTTTAAATCTGTGCCCCCTGGTTTTTGACCCCTCTGCTAAGGGAAATAGGTCCTTCCTATCCACTTTATCTATGCCCCTCAATTTTATACACCTCAATAAGGTCTCCCCTCTGCCTCCTCTGTTCCAAGGAAAACAGACCCAGCCTATCCAGTCTTTCCTCATAACTAAGATTCTCTACTCCCGGCAACATCCTTGTAAATCTCCTCTGTAACCTCTCTAGTGCAATCACATCTTTCCTGTAATGTGGTGACCAGAACTGCATGCAGTACTCTAGCTGAGGCCTAACTAGTGTTTTATACAGTTGAAGCATAACCCCCCTGCTCTTGTATTCTATGCCACAGCTAATAAAGGCAAGCATTCTGTATGCCTTCTTAACCACCTTATCTACCTGGCCTGCTATCTTCAGGGATCTGTGGACATGCACTCCAAGGTCCCTTTGTTCCTTTACACTACTCAGTGTCTTACCATTTAATGTGTATTCCCTTTCCTTGTTAGCCCTCCCCAAATGCATTACCTCACACTTCTCCGGATTGAATTCCATTTGCCACTGTTCTACACACCTGACCAATTTATTGATATCTTCCTGCAGTCTACAGCTTCCTTCTTCAGTATCAACCACACAGCCGATTTTAGTATCATCTGCAAACATCTGGAAGTGTTTGGAGTAATCTCTCTATCCACGGTCACCTCCTTGGAGCAAGCTCTCTCACCATTGTCAGATCGCTTGTGTCATCTCAACTTAAGCTGCCATCTATTCCAGCAACATCGGTGCCCTTGAAAAAATCTCTCCACGATCAGCCCCAGCACCAACATCACCAGGCACACCAACAACAATACCTACCTTCTCCGCAATCACCTGATGCTGCACAGGACATCAGCACCCGACCACATTGCTGCCCGGGAATCTAGCAATGGCATCACCATGGCCAGATTTACTTCACTTGACGCTGTACACCCTGGCTGCCACATGATGCACCAGGTTGACACCACCCCACACCAGGACCATAAAGCATCCCTACAATGTCCAAGCCATTCCTTTCACACTCATCACAATTGGCGGGGGTTGAGGGGGGGTTATGTCTCAACATTCACTGGAACTCACTAAGACACTTCCAAAGATGAGCACAGATCTTTCCAATAAGGTAAAGTGTTGAAAATATAGATTTCAATGCTTGACAACACATTAACAGAAACTTCACATGAACATTGGCTAAACCACCCAAGTGCCTACCCTTGTGTGTTATTAGTTGGTATGCTTGCAGTAGGTTGAGGGTGAGTGTGAGGGGTGGCTAGTGAGATGGGGAAGTGATAATGTCGATAAAGAGGGATGGGTGGAGGTGCAAGGTAAGTTGGTGTGAGTAAAGATGTGCAGGAGTAGGGTAAGGAAGACATAGTGATGGGGATGTGATGAGAGGCACAGCAGGATGAGGTGGAGTGTGGCTTGGCAGTAATATTTCGTGATCTGCTGAGATCATTGAAAGGTTTGCGCCACTGCAGCCTGGTCCTCCTGATGACATCCCTGCTTGTGTCCTCCTGTGCAATGTGCAACCAGGCTGTGTTGATCTCCTGGGGAGGTCTCTTCCACCTGTGGGAAGGGAAGAGAACCTCCTTGTGTGCTGTGACTTCCTCCATAAGCATATGGAGGGAGTCATGGGAGAGCCTGGGTGCAGCCGTGCACCTTTGGGCAGTGCTCGTCAGTGTTTGCAGCACCTCAAAGCTGTAGGAAACTGACAGCGCAACTGTCAGAATCAATTTTGACATGGCCCCTTTAAGGAAACTGGCTGATGATGCGTCATCAAATGACATCATCAGACCCGCTTCCTATTACAGGAAACTTTGTGCTATCCGGAAGTTGAATGTCCGGCAACTTTGATCTAACGGCAGAAATCAGCAGCCGTTTTGGTTAGGTGTTTTTTTCTCTCCTAGCATTCTTTTCACAGGCAGGCTCTGGAAAGCGTCTTTGTCGCTTAGCAACAGTTTCAGAGACACTTCCAAGCTACTGGGCCGAGTGTTTACAAGCTGTTGCTGAGCAACAGTGTTTGTGGTCAGACACGGCAGGCTCTAGAAAGCGTCTCTGTATCTTAGTAACAGCTTCAGAGACGCTTCCAAGCCACGGGCCCAGTGTTTACAAGCTGTTGCTGAGCAACAGTGTTTGTGGTCAGATACTGCCAGGAAAAGCTCCGATCTGATAACATTGACACTGGTCTATCCGGAGCTTTTAAAAAAACGGCAGTAGCTCGGTCCCATGGGTGCCGGATAGCACAAAGGTTCCTGTAATTGGCCGGGAACCTCGCAGGGTGGGCTTAACAAGCCCAATCAATGAAAAATCGCTTGGCGAGTGCGGGCTGCAGTAGGCAGCGGGCTGGGACACCGACCCCGGTCGGCGGAATCACGGGCCATAGTTGTTATTTACTGGTATAGACCTGGAGATTTGAAATGGGCTGTTCTTGGTTCTGTTGCCTCATATATTGGATAAGTTCTAAATTAGACCAAGATCTGTTAGTATCTAGTTGTTGGGATATGTTACAGGTCACCAGATCAGAGCGAGGCAACACCTGCTGAGCTGTGCAAACAGGTTAGTGAGGTATGTTTGAGCACAAATGTTATTGTCAGGGGGCATTTTAATCTAATGAAACTAGCAGGGAGCAGGAGCAAAGCAATTTACTTTCTGGACATGCTAATATATTTGACCCAGAGCGTGAAGAAGCACGAGAGGTGACTTGATCTGGTGTTGTGTAACAAACCGAGATGATTGAACAAATGACCTTATCCAGTGAGAAATATGCCAAACTCATTAAGGTTAAGATAAGTACAATGAAAGCTCTAAATTTTAGGAAATAAGACTTTAGGGGAATGAGGAAGCAGTTCATGGAGCTGGACTGACAATTTGTTAGAGCGAAATGGGATACTTTAAAATGCAGAATACAAGAATTACAAAGTTAATTTATGCCATTGTGCAAGAAACACAATAGGAAGCAGAGTGAGCAGCAAAAGAGATAATGTAAAGCATCAGACAGCTAAACTACAAGGAGTGACTACATTAGCTGATTTTTAATTTTTTTTTATTCATTCAGGGGATCTGGGTGTCGTTGGCAAGGCCAGCATTTATTGCCCATCCCTAATTGCCCTCGAGAAGGTGGTGGTGAGCCGCCTTCTTGAACTGCTGCAGTCCGTGTGGTGAAGGTACTCCCACAGTGCTGTTAGGGAGGGAGTTCCAGGATTTTGACCCAGTGACAATGAAGGAACGGCGATATTTTTCTAAGTCAGGATGGTGTGTGACTTGGAGGGGAACTTGGAGGTGGTGGTGTTCCATGCGCCTGCTGCCCTTGTTCTTCTCGGTGGAAGAAGTCAGGGGTTTGGGAGTTGCTGCAGTGCATCTTGAAGATGGTACACACTGCAGCCAAGGTATACCAGCGGTGGAGGGAGTGAATGTTTAAGGTGGTGGATGGGGTGCCAATCAAGCGGGCTGCTTTGTCCTGGATGGTGTCGAGCTTCTTGAGTGTTGTTGGAGCTGCACTCATCCAGGCAAGTGGAGAGTATTCCATCACACTCCTTATTTGTGCCTTGTAGATGGTGGAAAGGCTTTGGGGAGTCAGGTGATGAGACACCCGCCGCAGAATACCTAGCTTCTGACCTGCTCTTGTTACCACAGTATTTATGTGGCTGGTCCAGTTAAGTTTCTGGTCAATGGTAACCCCCAGGATGTTGATGGTGGGGGATTCGGTGATGGTAATGCCATTGAATGTCAAGGGGCGGTGGTTAGACACTCGCTTGTTGGAGATAGTCATTGCCTGGCACTTGTGTGGTGCGAATGTTACCTCCCACTTATTAGCCCAAGCCTGAACATCATCCAGGTCTTATTGCATGGACTGCTTCATTATCTGAGGAGTTGTGAATGGCACTGAACACTGTGCAGTCATCAGTGAACATCCCCATTTCTGACCTTATGATGGCGGGAAGGTCATTGATGAAGCAGCTGAAGATGGTTGGGCCTAGGACACTGCCAGAGGAACTCCTGCAGCGATGTCCTGGGGCTGTAATAATTGACCTTCAACCACCACAACCACCTTCCTTTGTGCTAGGTATGACTCCAGCTAGTGTTATGTTACAGAAGACGGAGACGGGATTTTATTGAGGTATTCAAGATCCTTAAGGATATTAATAACCCTGAGAAACTCTTCACCACCCTGAGAACAATGAGATGAAGCTCAGAAGAGGGAAGGTAAATGGACAGTTGAGATATAACTACTTTACACAGAGGGCACTGAATGTTTGGAATGAACTGCCCCGGGAAGCAATCAAAGCTGTTCATGAGTAATTGTAAGAGGGAGTTGGACAGGACTTTGGCACAAAAGCAATTGAGGGAGATAAGCAGTGAACTGCGTGTTCAGTGTTTGAATGCCAAGTCAGGCAGATGGAGTAAAATGCTTTTTTGTTCCCAGCAATTTGATGCCAATTAGTGGCAACATGGATATGGGGAAAGAGCAAGGGAGTGGGACTAATGGATTGCTCTTTGGAAGAGCCAGCTCAGCCTTGATGGGCCGAATGGCCTCTTTCTGTGCTGTACTATTATTCTATAAATTAACTCACGGTCTTAGATCAAGCATACCCTGCTCCCTTATTTTTAAGTATGCTTGCTTCATTTAGGAGGGTGTGTTTGTGACCCATCAATGATTATTAAAAGTTCTTACGAGTTTATTTTGTTTGTATTTTATATCAGTAATGTTATGTCCTCCAGACTCCAGTGCACACAATATTGGATAGTTCTCATCCTTGTGTCCTACTGTAATCTCGATGCAGATTACTCCACACTAGACCAAGGGTCAGGGCTTGTCCTGAGTTGTTGTAAATTTGAGAGCAAACCTGCAGTTATTTTGTTCCAAATATGACCATTTGTGGAGTTCTGTTACTTTCTCCTATCCTGGTGAACTGTTCCAACAGCCAGCTGGGCTTCTATATCCAGTCCCTCTGTACTGATCCAGCAATTCCCAGGTATGGCTGTAGTTCCTCTAAACTACATCACATTTTACAGAGCTTTCTCAGTTGAAAATCCTATTTTCAATAAGAAATCTTGACATCATAATGCAGCAGCACATTGTCATTTACTTAAGTAAAAATTTTTTAAAACTTTACAACCGTTAAGTGCACGAGGGTTACACTAAATGCTAAACCCAGAGGACTGAAGGGCCCTTTCAGCCTTCATATTTTCCTTTCATACCACGCCTGTGAGTGCAACAAGGTAAATGTTGCAAAACCGGGACAACACTGAACCGAATTTCACCTTGGTTCAAAGATGGCAACAGCGCACCATTTCTGCAACTTGCTTCAGCTGAGCAAACCATCAAGTCATTTCAGGATAAAAACAGAAAATGCTGGAAATACTCAGCAGGTCAGGCAGCATCTGTGGAGTGAGAAACAGAGTTAACGGCCCAGAAATTCGGGTCGGTGGCTTCCCACGGGTGCAAGCCCCCGACCTGCACTTACCTTGCGCGCCGACCGTTGTGCTGTGGGCCCCCGTGGGATTCCGATCCTGGGCCTGCTCCAGCTGCCGGCGCGCAGTGCTTGTGTATCCCAGGGGCGCAGTTAGTTTGATGCATCCCCTGGGATCACGTGGACCTTTGAGAGCCAATGGTAGCAGGGAATGTTTCATTCATAAGTTTGACAGGAAGACCTGTCAAACCTATAAACATCACTAAAACATCACTAAATCTTCAAATACATTTTTTAAAAATCACATGAAATAACTTTTAAACAATAATTTAAATTTTTGAATTTTTTTTAAATTTTCTAATGGGGCTAAAAATAAACTTACCTTTCTTTAAAGTATTAAAAAATAATAAACCTGTGGAAAAAATGTTTTAATTTTAATTAATTCACCACTTACCTTGTAAAAAGCAGGCCTTGCGACTGCTTTTTACATGTCTAACTTCTGGAGACTTACCTTCCTGGGAAAACCTGCAAAAAAAACGCAAGTTCAATGCACACGCGCTGCCTCGCCTGCGCATGCGTTCCACCTCTTAACCCCTTCTTTCAGGGGCACGGAAGTGCCGGTTTCCCGCGCAGGCACAGTGCATCCACGAAACCGGCACTTCCATTGGGCTTACGGGTGAGTACCCCATGCGTACTCACCCGTGGAGACCCAAATTTCTGGGCCAACGTTTCAGGTTAATGACCCTTCATCAGAACTGGGAAAAGCTGGAGATGGAACAGGTTTTTAAGCAAGTGTAGGGGCAGGGAAAGGGGGGGGGGGGGGGGGGTGGCGGGAAGAAGAGGAGGAAAGAACCAAAAGGAAGGTCTGTGATAGGATGGAAGGTAGGAGAGGATGGAAGGTAGGAGAGATTAAGAGATGGTGCAAGGCAAAAGGAGATGGTAATTGGGCAAGTTAAGAAACAAAAGCTGGCTCTAGATGAAGTGTAAATGGCACTGGCAGAATGAAAGACAGCTGCCATGTGGTAAGAGAGAAAATAAATAAAATAAAATAAAGAGAAAAAAAAAAGATAGGGACAGAGGTTATGGTCTCAAATTGTTGAACTCCATGTCGAGTCCAGAAGGCTGCAAGATGCCTAATCGAAAGATGGGGTGCTGTTCCGAGCTTACGTTGAGCTTCATTGGAACAGTGTAAAAGCCCGAGGACAGAGAGATCAGAGTGGGAGTGAAGCGGAGAATTAAAGTGACAGGCGACCGGAAGCTTGGGGTCACCCTTACGGACTGAACGGAGGAGTTCCGCAAAGTGGTCACCCAATCTGTGTTTGGTCTCCCCAATGTAGAGGAAACCGCATCGTGAGCAGCGAATACAGTATATTAAATTGCAAGTATAAGTAAATCGCTGTTTCACCTAGAAGAATTGTTTGGGGCCCTGGACAGTGGGAAGGCTGGAGGTAAAAGGGCATGTGTTGCATCTCCTGTGCTTGCACAGGAAGGTGCCGGGCAAAGGGGAAGGGGTGTTGGGGGTGATTGAGGAGTGGACCAGGGTGTCGCAGAGGGAGCGGTCCCTTCGGAATGCTGAAAGGGGAGGCGAGGGGAAGATGTGTTTTGTGATGGGATCACGGTGGAGGTGGCAGAAAATGATTTGTTGAATTTGGAGGCTGGTGGGGTGAAAGGTGAGGACAAGGGGAACCCTATCGTGGTTCCGGGAGGGAGGGGAAGGGGTGAGAGCAGAAGTGCGGGAAATAGAACGGACACGGTCAAGGTCAAGGGCCGTGTCAACCAAACTAGAGGGGAATCCTCGGTTGAGGAAAAAGGAAGACATGTCGGAAGCACTGGTATGGAAGGTGGCATCGTCAGAGCAGATGCGGCAGAGATGGAGAAACTGGGAGAATGGAATAGAGTCCTTACAGGAGGCGGGGTGGGAGGAAGTGTAGTCCAGGTAGCTGTGGGCTTGTAGCAAATGTTTGTCGATAGCCTATCCCCAGAGATGGAGACAGAGAAGTCGAGGAAGAGTCGGAGATGGACCATGTGAAGGTGAGGGAAAATGAATGAAATTTTCTAGTTCAGGGAGAGAGCAGGAAACAGCACCGATACAGTCATTAATGTACCGGAAAAAGATGTGAGGGAGGGGACCGGAGTAGGACTGGAACAAAGTGTTCCACCTATCCCACGAAAAGGCAGGCATAACTGGGACCCTTGTGGGTTCCCATAGCAACACCTTTAATTTGGAGGAAGTGATTGGAGTCAAAAGGAGAAGTTGTTCAATGTAAGAACAAGTTCAGCCAGGCGGAGGAGGGTGGTGGTGGACGGGGACTGGTTGGGCCTCTGTTCAAGGAAGAAGCGGAGCTCCCTCAGGACATCCTGGTGGGGGATGGAGGTGTAGAGGGATTGTACGTCCATAGTGAAAAGGAGACGGTTGGGGCCAGGAAACTGTTAAAGTGACGGAGGGCATCGGAAGAGTTGCGGATGTAGGTGGGAAGAGACTGGACAAGGGGAGAAAAAAAAGAGTCGAGCTAGGAAGAGAGAAGTTCCGTGGGGCAAGAACAGGCTGAAACGATGTGTCTACCGGGGTAGTCCTGTTTGTGGATCTTGGGAAGGAAGTAGAAGCAGGCTGTGCAGGGTTAGGGGACTATGAGGTTGGTGGCCATGGAGGGAAGATCTCCAGAGGAGATGAGGTCAGTGATGGTCTTGGAAATGGTGGTTTGATGTTTGGTAGTGGGGTCATGGTCCAGGTGGAGGATTCAGAGAGTTGGCGTTCAGCCTCCGCTAGGTAGAGGTCGGTTCGCCAAACAACAGCACCACCCTTGTCAACAACTTTAACAACAATGTTGGGGTTGGATCTGAGAGAATGGAGTGCTGCAAGTTCAGAGGGAGGTAGGTTGGAGTGAGTGAGGGGAGCAGAGAAATAGAGACGGCCGATGTCACGCCGACAATTTGCAATGAAAAGATCTAGAGAGGTTAAGAGGCCAGAGGGAGGGGTCCAGGTAGAACGAGAATTCTGAAAACAGGAGAAAGGGTCAGCCGTGCCGGGGGGGGGGGGGGGGGGGGGGAGACTCTTGGCCAAAGAAGTGGGCACGGAGACGAAGGCGGCGGAAAAAAGAGCTCAGCGTCATGCCGAGCTCGAAATTCACTGAGATGGGGGCGTAAGGGGATGAAGCTCAGGCCTTTGCTAAGGACTGATCGTTCGGGGTCAGAGAGGGGATAGTGAAAACACGGCAGGGGGCGAGATTGGAAAGAGGGATGGGGTCAGCGGAAAGAAGGTTCTGGATGGGCGTTGGTGTCCAGGAGTTGTTGAAGCTTGCGATCCTCGTCACCTGAAGGGAAGAAAAAAAGTTTTTCGCTGAGGCGAAGGATGAAATGGAGTCATTTCAGAATACCAGTGGCTCCGTTATTCCCTAGAGCCAAAAATACGACAAGAATTGCAACTTTAGAAGGCTCCGGGAATAGTAATCAAAGTAATGTCCCCCGATTGTGCATTTTGTAAATATCACTTTCTAAATACCATACAAATTTAGAGAATCAACCTCTTAAGTGATCAGAAGCACAAAAAAGTGTGTTAAAAATTAACATGTTTGAAAAGAGTTAAAATTCAGAGAGATGCACGAATAACTTGTAATGGAGTCGACGGCATATGGTATGCTTGAAAGGCTGTGTCCAGATAAATTTGATGCAACACTACACCAGGACTAGAATGACGCAGCAGGCAAGGGCTATTCATATGCAGCAGCAATATGCTGTATTACAGCCTCACTACATCACAAACTAAGTTTATAAATGGAAAAAAAATTAAAACCCATGGGCTATCTTCAAATTTAAAGCCAGCAAACTATAGCTTGGTGCAAAACCTACTTTCTAGATGGTTCTGTTACCATTTACACCTTCTCTAGACCCATCATTTGTTTCTTTACTTGTCCTATTCTACCTTTTGTTGCTTACTCACACCTACCCTCCACCCTCTCACGGACCTTCCCCCTTTGTCCCCTCCCCCATCCCTGGCTCGATACCTGCACATAAACTGTTAAATCTCTAACTTCTTCCAGTTCTAATGAAAGGTCGACCTGAAACGTTAACTCTGTTTCTCTCTCCACAGATGCTGTCTGACCTGCTGAGTGTTTCCAGTATTTTTCTGTTTTTATTTCAGATTTCCAGCACCCGGAGTATTTTGCTTTTGTTACAGTATCGCACTGGTTGGTTGTCCAAGGTTTTTCCATAAATCCCATTTTTTAATTGTAATCCTGCAGGATTTTGATGCCCGTCCTAATTCTGTGCTGCAGTCAGGTTTTGAAGATTATTTGTGTAGAGCTGATGGTATAAGTGCGAAACCTGGCCTGGAAGGTTAACGAGCCTTATAGTGCAGGCAACTGAACACACATAATTGATGCTGAATCATCCCAGGTTGATTACTAGCACTGCTGAATCATCCCAGGTTGATTACTAGCACTATCAGTTTACAGGGAAATAGTTGGCAACTCCTTCAAGCCAGCACCATAATGTCATCAATACTTGAACAGAAATTGAAGCCCATGGGATTAAAGGGGCAGTGGCTGTGTGGACAAGACAGAAAGCAGAGAGTAGTGAACGGCTGTTTTCAGACTGGAGAGAAGTGTGCAGTGGTGTCCCCCAAGGGTCAGTATTGGGACCACTGCTCTTTTTGATATACAGGAAACTCTCTTAACCGGCACCTAAATAACCGGAAATCTCTGTTAACCGGCAAAATTCAGGAGTAGGTTCAGGTAAGTTTTACTTCATATTAGTGGCAGTTCCTGGATCTGTGGCCATGTAACCGGGGTTCGTGCACTTGTTGCTAAGCAACAGGGACGCTTGGTCTGTGGCCAGAGTTCCTGCACATGTTGCTAAGCAACAGGAAAGCCTGGATTTGTTGCTGTGTACGGAGCTCTCGTACCTTTTAACTATACCTCTCTGTAATCCGGACTTTATTATCCGACACCAACGGGACCGGCGTGGTGCCGGTTTATCAAAGAGTTTGATCTGGACTTGGGTACACCGGGCATAATTTCAAAGTTTGCAGAAAGCATGAAACTCAGAAATGAAGTAACCAGTGATGAGGATAGTAAAAGACTTCAGGAGGACATAAGCAGCCTGGTGAAATGGGCAGACACGTGGCAGATGAAATTTAACAGAAGTGTGAAGTGATTCATTTTTGTAGGAAGAATGAGGAGAGGCAATATAAACTAAATGGTACAATTTTAAAGGGGGTGCAGGAACAGAGAGATCTGGGGGTGTATGTACACAAATCTTTGAAGGTGGCAGGGCAGGTTGAGAAGGCAGACAGAATCCTTGGCTTTATAATTAGAGACAAAGTATAAAAGCAAGGAAGTTATTTTAATCCTTTATAAAACACTGGTTAGGCCCCAGCTGGAGAATTGTGTCCAATTCTGGGCACAACACTTTAGGAAGGATGTCAAGACCTTAGAGAGGGTGTAGAGGAAATTTACTAGAATGGTACCAGGGATTAAAAACTTCAGTTATGTGGAGAGACTGGAGTTATTCTCCTTAGAGCAGAGAAGGTTAGGGGAGATTTGATAGAGGTGTTCAAAATCATGAAGGGTTTGGATAAAGTAAATGAGAAAATGTTTCTAATGGCAGAAGGGTCAGTAACCAGAGGATAAATTTAAGGCAATTGGCAAAAGCAGAGGCGACGGGGGGGGGGGGGGGGGGGAATGTACGCAGCGAGTTATGATCTGGAATGCACTACCTGAAAGTGTAGTGGACACAGATTCAATAATAACTTAAGGGAATTGGATAAATAGTTGGAAGGGAAACATTTTGCAGAGCTATGGGGAAAGAGCAGGGGAGTGGGACTAATTGACTAGATCGCCGCCCCAGGGAGAGCCCAGGGGTTTTCCGAGGAAGCTTTGGAGGCATTGGTTTTAGCGGTGGGGAGATGGGATGTCCTGTACCAACTGGCAGGAGGCCCTCGCCACAAGTCTTCCGCACCATGTGGAGGGAGGTAGCGCAGCAAGTCTCGGGCAGCACTGTGGTCCCCAGGACCCCCCGCACAGTGCTGGAAGAAATTTAACAACCTCACTCGGGTGGTCAGGGCAAGTGAATGCTTCAACAAATGCTACATACCATAATCTTCACATACTGCCCAAAGCACCACACCCCCAGCACTCACATCTCACACCTTGCACACAATGACAGCTATTCAACTATGGCAGGCACATCACCCAAACACATTGCTTCACACTCACTTTCCTTTCTCTTGCAAGCCAAGGTGGCGCACAATAGGAGGGAGCAGGAGCGCACAGGCGGGGGACAAGCTGACACACAACCACCGTCTGCGCTGGAGAATCGAGTGCTGCAAATCATTGGGCGCCAGGTGGTGGGCGCTGTGGCCACCGGCGACGTTAACCCCTTTGGGGACAATGGTATTTTCATTCCTACTCCTTCTCACATCCCACTTCCCCCTCACCCCATAAGCGTTTTGCACTTTCCAGCTAATCATGCTGTACGCATGCATTTCGCCCTTCCTGCCCCCCTCCCCTTAACCCGACTCTTGTGCCTTTATGCCTTCAGATAAATCAGCAAGTAGCTGAGCAGCCTGTCCCTGGAGCACGGTGGAGCGCGAGAAGAGGAAGAACACACTGTCACTGCATCTCACCCGCAGACACCAGCTCAGATACTGGCACTACGCATTCTAGAGGCTAGTATAGTAGCAGGATCCACACAGGGTGAGGCACCAGGGACGAGTGGGCTGCAGCAAGGCCAGGGGGGGAGAAGGGCAGCTCCCGGAGGGACTCAGATGAGGACCTCAATGGGGAAGCCTTTAGAAGGGTGATGCACATAGAGATGATAGGTGCAACGGCAAGGGTGAGAGCGCCTCTTGGCAATGGTAAGGAGCATGGAGGAGTCCACTGCCAACATTGCACAAGGCTCTGCGCACACCATAGAGCCCATCCTTCCAGTCTGCAAAGGATGGTAGACTCCCAGAGACCGTGGTGACCCAGACCTGATGCTGCGTGAGATTGGCGATCTGGCAGCTTCCATTGCCGCATAGGCGGAAGCGATGCGATGTCTTTATGCTGCAATGGAGTCTATGCTTGGTGGCAGCCAATCCCAGACTGCTCATGTAGTCTCAGCTTGATGCCACGGAAGCTCTGACTGCAGTCGTGGCTGGATCTACCAGGGCTTCCACTGTGTTGCAGCAGGCCAGCAATCTGTGCGCCAATAGATTGTTAGGGATGCTGAGGTGCTGCTCCAAGGGATTGGCAGTGGTCAGGAACCTGCTGTCCTCTCAGGATGACAGCATTCCTGCTCCCACCACTGCCACTCCGCCATTGCCCTTGTCCCTGCCCAGAGGGCTGCCGCTCATGCAGAGGTGGTGCAGTCTCCAGCCAGAACTTCCAGGTCCAGAACTGGTCGAGGATGTCCTGCAAAGCAATGTGAAGTCCCCTGCACGGACACTCAGCAGCCTTCCACCAGCCCTGCTGCAGCCACTGGGCCAGAACTTCGCAGGAGCACTAGAGCAGGAAAAGGCACAGTAACAGGCACGAAGGGATTGCACAAGGGTGAAAAGTAAATATTTTTGGTGTAAATATGTGTCCACTACATTTTGATAAATTTATTACTTCACTTACCATTCTTTTGTGGAACTCTCATTTCAGCTTTGCGCTGTGACATGGCCTGCAAGAGTGATGGAAAGATGGGGATGTGGTGAGCAAAGGGGATCTGGGGTTTAAGTCATCCTGGTGTGAGGCTGGAGGTCTGTTTGGAGGAGGTGGCAGAGTTCTGTGACCACCTCCTTGGTGACGTGGAGCCATCTAATACACTACTGCTCGCTTCATTTGCTCGCTTCTTTGAAGGTAGGAGAAGTGCACCGAGGGCAAGGCCTCCTGGCGAGAGCCCTGATGTCCCTACTCATCTCTCTGCACACGTTCTTGTATTTCGCGCTGCCTACGCTCCCTCTGCCGTCGATCCTGGAGGGCGAGGTGGCATGCCAGTGCAGCCCTCATTAATATTACCAAGTGTAGCAGTTTGAATCTTTGAAGAATACTTGTAGCTACTTTTTAGTTGCCAGAAGACTCCCGATACAAAAGAACCTTGAAATTACTGAATGAAACTGTTGGTGGGTGCAATTAACAAAGAAACTGAAACTGCGCTAACCTGACAGCTGCGAGTGATTACTGATGATCCCTTTAAATAACGTCATTGGAACCGGCTTCCTGGTGTTGCACGCCAGCTCTCCCTGTCAATGTTTACTCCAGGCAGTGAGTTAAGGGGCAAAAATCAATTTTGCAAATCGGGCACACTCACTGATGTCACGATCTACCTGGCGTTGACGTTCCCAGCGATACCTCTTACCGGTGGGGCTACAGGGGCCGAATTTGGCACGCAACGCTGGATTTGCCTCGCCCCGGCACTACTGGTCTAGCGCCATCTACTGGCGCTAATGGAAGGTGCTATGAGGACAAATTTTTGCCCTTCTATTTTACCAATAGGAAAATAGCACCAACTCTTAGCCACTCACTTCCTAAAAATTACACACTACAATCAGTATCTAAACTGCAGCAAGTCAGTCGGTTAGTCTTTAATATTGTAAAGCAATAGTAAAAAGATCCAACTTCATAAATTGTTACCATTTGCAATGGTCTTGGGTTTGTAGAGAAAAGCACAATAAACTGTTGGGCATACGACATATGAGCAGGTTAAATTGTACCTATGCAAAATGTCAGCAGATTGACAAACTAAGGTTGGGGTAGGGTGGGGGAATCCTTTAAACTTTATAATGCAGGTGAAATTGCTGTAATGAAAATGGGTGAATGCCTGTTTTTAATCTGAAGAAATTGTGGCAATGCAGTTTTGAAATAAAGAATTCTAGAGAACAGAATTTGGCACAGGTTAGTTATAGTGAAAACAGGCACTCTTCTGTTTTTCGTTCGAAGGTGAATTTCTCCCATCACATCTTATGAAGTTAAATAACCTACTGATATACATCATTTACAAATAAATTAATTTAGCTAATAGTTTCAAGATCTGTCAGCAGAAATAACTATTTGGCAGCTATAGTTGATGGAATGGCAAGAATCAAAGCAACTACCCAATTGATTTGATTCCATCCCCATGCTACAGGAAACTTTCTGGTATCCGGCACGGACGGGACCGACCTGGTGCCAGTCCATTAACAATGCCGGACAACCGAACGCTATAGTAAAACATACGGAGCTCAGAGCTCCGTATAAAGCAACAAACCCTCAACAGCTTCAAAACAATCGGCACAAGTTGCAAGCGTCTCTGTAGCTTAGCAACAGCTTCAGCTACACCCTTGCACAGCCACAAATGGAGTAAAAAAAAAAGTAATCTGAACCGACTCCTCAATTTTGCGGGTAGATGGAGTGTTCCGGTTATTTAGTGGCCGGTTAATCGAAAGTTTCCTGTATTTAGATAGAACACTTGTGCCATTTACAGCATGGCGGTATCCTTAACAGATGTTTCCAATGAGTTGATCCCCATATGCTATTTAGATAAAATACTTGCGCCGTTTACAGTGTAGCGGCGCCCTGGACACAGCTGGCGGCCTGAACACAGGTGTTTCCAAAGAGTACACAGTGATTAGAATATCAGTGTTCTTAAAGACTTTTTGAATTCTTGCAGCAACTTCGTCCCACTTCAGTTTGTCCAGTCCACATCCGATCCTGCGGAGAAACAAGCAACACATCAGCAATGCAGTCCATCCAGGCCTCGTGGTGATGCAGAATGTTAGACTGCAACGTCCCACAGCCCATAATAATGATGGTTTAACACCTCCTGCTCTGTGCACAATTTCGATCATCTGGTTGCAATTGGGCAGTTGGTGCTACAGATGAGACAGCTTGTATGACTTTGGACCTCAATGGGTTGAAACAAAGGTCTTTGGAATCTGCTTTCGGCCAATTGGACATTATTTTTTATCAGATGCAGCTGCCACCTCCAAAATTAAATTTAGTGACAAGATACGATTCCATATTATGAAAAGATACATCTCAATTTTTCTTGAACAAACCGTAGCAAACTATACACTAAACAAATGGACAACACATTCAACTTTCCTATCATTACCTGGGCATTGAGATGTGTGTGACGCCATTATTCAAGCAGTGTTTCTTCATGGCCTCCAGGCTGCTTTGCAGACTGTCATAAGTTGGCCTATGCCAGGCCTTCTCTTTAGTAATCTGTGGAAGAATTGACCCACTTAATATCAACAAAGCATTTACAATCTAATTGTCCTTATAGCTCTCCCACATACAATGAGTTATGTAGTGATGAGGAGAGGGTATTAGATATTTGTTGTTTGAGTTGAAAGGCTTAGTGCTTTCCTGCCTGTATAATTAGTATAAAAAGGTACTGGGCATTGCAGAAGATTAACATAGCTGAACACAGGAGCTGAAGTTTAATTTAAAAAAGTTGATTTTGCATTCTTGGAATTGCGAGTCATAAAATTTAATACCTTATTTCTGTTCTGAGATGAATACAGTACCTTCAACAGAAAGCTTACGCCACAATGCAGCACGAACTAGCTTCATATTTTAGTTCCCACCACCACTAGTGTTCTGAAATTTCACAATGTGGAGCAATGTGGGATTTTAGAGAATTTGCAATGGTGCGATAGCCTCTGAGCAAGCAGTACAGCAAAATGCAGTAAAGCGTCCTGCAGTAGCAGAAACCATTCCTCCCTGGCATTCTGCCCCAGACAGATTGAAATAGTAGTATGGCAATGCAGTGATTTTTAGGGCTATGGCACTGCTATTTGAACATACTGCTATTGTCATGGCCAATGTTTATCCCTCAACCAACATCACTAACAGATTACAAAAGCAAAATACAGCGGATGCTGGAAATCTGAAATAAAAACAGAAAATGCTGGAAATATTCAGCAGGTCAGGCAGCATCTGTGGAGAGAGAAACAGAATTAATGTTTCAGGTTGATGACTCTTCATCAGAACTAACAGATTATCTGGTCATTATCTAATTACTGTGTGCAAATTGGCTGCCACATTTCCTACATTACAAGCCTAACTACACTTCAAAAGTACTTAATTGAATAAAGTGCTTTGGGACATCTTGAAATGTGCTACATAAATGCAAGTCTCTCTTCTTTTACTCTCAGTATCAATGTGAATTGTAACAAAATCTTGGCCATGGCATTTAGTGCAACACTTACTCGTAACTGTACAATTGCCTACAAATTTGAAAACCTGCCCCACATTGTGTGAAACATACGGAGTCAAATTAGTGGCACACTCAAAATGGGCCATTCCTCTGCTGCATCTCAGGATATCTTCAATGATGGTTCAGACACCGTGCTTGTACCCAATGGGTAATCACAACATTTGAACATCCAGAAATATTCTATCAAATAAGAAAGCGTTACCAGGAAGTAACAAAGCTCAATAACATGATCACCCACCTACTATATACAAAAATAAGCCCTAAATTGCTGACACCAGGCAATAGTCCTGGCCTTGCCCATGTGGCTGATTATTAAAAAGTTTCTACAAATTTGTACTGCAACATAAGGAACACGGAGTAGGCCATTCAACCCCGCGAGCCTATTCCAACAATTAGATCATGGCTGATCTGTATCTCAACTCTATTTACCTGCCTTGGTTCAATATCCCGGAATACCCTTAACTTAACAAAAATCTATGAATTTCAGTTTTGAAATTCTCAATTGACCCCCCCTAGCCTTTCTTTTTGGGGGAGGGGGGGAAGAAAAAAGTTTCAGATTTCTACTAGCCTTTGTGAAGTTGTGCCTCCCGACATCAATCCTGAACAGCTGAGCTCTAATTTTAAGATTATGCCCCCTTGTTCTGGTCTCCCCCAACCAGAGGAAATCGTTTCACATGTAACAGAGGTACATGTGAGCAACAGATAAGAATTATTCCGAGTGCACTGGTGTCTAAAGGTTAAGCCTGGAGCTTGAACCCCTCCCAAGCTTAGTCCATAAGCAACTGCTGCCTTTTTAATGACAGGACTGATTGCTGTATTTTGTATGGAGTTTTCTTCTGGTTTAACAGAAAGACGACATTTCAGCACTCACGTTACAAACCTGGCACAACAGTGTGAACTATATTTTGGAAAACCAAAGAAAATTTATCAGAGGGTTAAAAAATATATTTATTCTGCATCTGGTGAATTTGAAATCATTCAAATGGTGAACAATTCCAGTACTCAAATGATTAAAATATTCTCCTCTTCATTACCAAATAGTAAATGTATCGTTGTTCTGTCTTCAGCACTGCCACATCCCCAGTCTTCTTTTCTGTGAAGAAAATCACCAAAAAAAATGGTCATTTTAGTAATAGGTAAATGCCTTGCAAAGATGCTACAACCGAATGTCAAGAGGATGGATAAAATGACACATTGCATTACATTAACAAATATGGAAGTGTGACAAGGGATTTAGGAAGAAGTCAGATTAAGAACCACTAATGAGGTCCATCTCTGATTCAATTATAGAAACAATAAACCTTCTGTTTATTGCGTTAACAGTCTGCACATTTTAAAGAGGTCATGGAAAAGGAGCTAACCCACAGTTTCCTTATAATGAAGTCCTCAAAAATAAACATAGTAGTGACACTTTCACAGTGAACACTTGAAGTACAAGTTCAGGTAGCGTGAGTATAACAACAAGTATTTTCCCAAGATTGGGCTTTTTAAACTTTTCTATGAACACAAGGGGTGAAAAGCCAGTTTGACTGGAACCTCTGAAAAAGGATAAGCTGAGCCAAACAAGTCCTGCAGTTGGTTAACAATATAATTACTTTTTAAATGTTTTTAATTTTGTCATACTTTTAGCACAGTTGTGAACCACATAGTTGAGGTGCTAGAACAGTATTAACTTGTATAAATTTATGTTTGCTATTTTTTTGGAATGAATTATATGCACATATCAATACTGGAGAATGGAGCACAAGTCCACTTCTGAAAGAACTTTGATTATCTTTTCTTTTGACTTAAGAATTTGGGGTGGAGCTAAAACCTTTGACAAATCATAATACACATTTCATTGGGGTAAAATGTAATTAAACTTTATTTCACCTATAACTAATATCTTACTCTGGTTCAGCAGCTCCTTAACAGATTGAAACTTCCTCTTGAATAAGACTGCTATGCCTGCTCCCATACGACAGTCTTCACTGATGCAGTGTGCCAGTGCGTCCTGCACGGGACATCTGAACAGATCGCCAGTCACGTAATGGATCTCAAAGCTCTGCAGTGGTCAATGAAGAGACATTGTTGTTATGTACTTACAGCACTTGGAACATTTGCCATTCTTGCTGCCGCCAGCCCCCCCCCCCTCCTTCCCGGGGAAGTTGTTCAAAGAGATAGGTTTTAAAGGAGCGTCTTAAATAAGGAGGAGAGGGAAGTAGAGCTGCGGAGAGGCTGGGAAGAGAGGAATTCCAGAGTTTAGGGCCTAGGCAGCTGAAGGTATGGCCACCAATGGTAGAACGATTAAAATCAGGGATGCGCAAGAGGCCAGAATTGGAGGGGGGCAGATATCTCTGTACTTAAGTCAATTAAGTCTATGTGCTATGTTGGTCAGACTTATTGGTAGTGGTCAATGTTATTTGGCACCTCAGGCAAGGCAAGGTAGCAGAATGCTGCAGGTATCTTTTGAACTATTAGCTTCAGGAGATGACGAACAAAAAAAATTAAAAGAAGTGCATCGAGTACTTGCTCAGTGACATCCATATACTTACATTGCCCTCTGGTGGTTTGACTGTGGAACTTGACATTTTGCTCCTTTCAGTTCCTATTGTGCTTCCACCTGTTAAACATGACAAAAATGAATTTATTTTTTAAACATTCTCCTCCTCCTGTTCCCACCTTCTGCCAATGCCCGTTATCACCTGCCTCCACGGTCAGTCAGAAGAACTGAAATGTTCTACTCTGGTTCATCGCTCCACCATTGGTGGCCGTACCTTTAGCTGTCTTGGCCCTAATCTCTGAATTTCCCTCCCTAAACACCTCTCTCCTCCTCTAGAAAGGTGCACCTTAAAACCTACCTCTTTGACCAAGCTTTTGGTCACCTGTCCTAATATCTCCCTATGTGCTCAGTGTCAAATTTTATCAGATTATGCTCCTATGAAGTGCCTTGGGACATTTTATGAAGTTAAAGGTGCTATATAAATGCAAGTTGTTGTTGTAGTGGTACATTTATATGCTCTGTAGAGTACTGATGAGATCTCCAATTTGCCCTTTCTCGTTGTGGAGAAGGACACATTTGTTGGAGCTCCCTCAAGCAAACAGACTTATATTGGGAACTCCTGCATGGAGAATCAAATGCACATCTGCACTGCACTTCTTTATGAAACAAGGCATTGGTACATCAACCCGCCATAGCACCCGTGCAACAGGCACTTTTCTGATCTTTGGTTGTCCCTAATATTTTGTAGCAGCAACAACAAAACTTGTGGACTGTTTGCAAGGAAGTTCAGGAGAACTTGCAGCAGACTTCAACTTGTATTGTCGGCAACAGAATCACAAACACAGCAATTCTCCCATCAACAGGCCACAAATACTAACAATTTACAATATATACATGGCAGCCATCAGTTGGTTTGCTAAGAAATACCATTGTGGACAAGGCACCTCTTCCCTCAGCGCTACTCCTACCAGAGTCCTGCTGATAATGGAAGCGATTCTGACCACCGCATGGGTGGGAATTCTCGCGAGAACAGGAGTTCCCACCTACAGCAAGATCGTGCATTTATATGTTCCCACCTACAGCAAGATCGTGCATTTATATGTTCCCACCTACAGCAAGATCGTGCATTTATATGTTCCCACCTACAGCAAGATCGTGCATTTATATGTTCCCACCTACAGCAAGATCGTGCATTTATATAGTACCTTTCATGTCCTAAAAATGTCCCAAAGCAATTTAGTCAATTACACTGAAGTGCAGTTACAATTATTGTGTAGGCAAACAGCAGCTAATTTACATACATGATCCCACAAACAGCAGAGATTTAAAATGAGCTGTTAATCTGCCTTAGTGGTGTTGAGACAATGTTCCCTGTAATTTCTTTTGGTGCACGGGCCCTTTAATTGGCCGCACAGCCCATTCAATTTTTCGCGCATGCCTGGTTATGTACATTGAAAAGTCCATGAGCGACCCTGCATGGGACCTCCAGAGCACTACGCAGCTTAACGGGAACAATGGGTTGAGGGATAAATGTTGGCCAGGATAACAAAACTCCCTTGCTCTTCTTTGATTAGTGCAGTGAGATCTTTGACATACACCTGAACAGGCAGATGAGACTACAGTTTTGTGGGATTTTTACATACAAACATGAGAATTAGGAGTAGGCCATACATCCCCTCGAGCCTTTCAATAAGATCATGGCTGATCTTGGATCTCAACTCCACTTTCCTGCCCTATCCCTATATTCCTGGGTTCTTCTGGAGTCCAAAAATCTATCTATCTCAGCCGTGAATATACTCAATGACTGAGCCTCCACAGCCCTTTGGGGAAGTGAATTCCAAAGATTCACAACCCGAGTGAAGAAACTCCCCCTCATCTCAGTCTTAAAAGGCAGTCCCCTTATCCCGAGACTATGTCCCCTTATCCCGAGACTATGTCCCCTAGTTCTAGACTCTCCAGCCAGGGGAAACAATCTCTCAGCATCTATCCTGTCAATCCCCCTCAGAATTGTATATGTATCAATGAGATCACCTCATCCTTCTAAACTCCAGAGTATAGGCCCAATCTACTCAATCGTACACCTGAACAGGTAGATGGTGCCACAGTTTAACATCTCATACAAAAAGGAACCTCCAAAAATGCAGCACAGTCAGTCTAGATTGAGGCCTGAACCCTTCTGACTCAAGTGCTCCGCCAAGTCAAGATAACAATCCAAAATGCAGCACACTACAGTATGCAGCAACTAGAATCACTGCCATTAACAAAAGGACTCACGAGCAGCACGGAGGAGAGAGAGGAGAGTCAGCAGAATGCATGGCAATGAAGGCAAAGAGGAAATGGATAGCAAAGAGAATAGGAAAATAGGCAATGTAGTGGAGAAAGGGGAAATGAAAGGAAGTGGCAGAAGCAGGAATCAGTGCTTTGGAATGAGGAAGGAGAAAAAAAAAGAGAGAATGCCTGATGTGATTGAAGGGGTGGGTGGGGAAAATCACCATCTTGAACTGGGGAAGGGGTGGAAGAAGAGTACCAGGTTGAACTGGTTTGGAGGGGAAAGGAGTGTCATCGTGATGGGGAGGGGAGAATGTGGTGAAGAATGGCATTATGAGCTGGCAGGTTTGAAGGAAAGCTCCTGAAAGGATGGGGTGTTCCATGGTGAACTGGAGCAAGTGAAGGTTGATGCAGTTGTTGCTGTTGAGATAAGTGTTGGGGAAAAGATGAAAATCTAAATGTCACTTTTCCTTTTCTTACATCTAAATATCTAACAATTGTGAAGTATAAAAACACTTAAAGTTAACAAGAATACATTAAAATGTATGCAAAGATTCAATTTTGAAAAAGGAAGATGCCCCCCAGACCCCACCTAGAAATGCACCAATTTATCCCTTCAGGCTTTCATGCACTTATATTTTTTCATCCAATACAAACAAAGCATCAAGTATACCTTTACAGCTTAAGTTACAAAGTCCATGGAACAACTTCTTTGCAGATCATAAGCTTTAAATTAGGGCCAGTCCAGAGTTGCGAGCTTTCTGGGACTACATCTGCATTTGCTGGTTTTCAGAGTTAAAAGCAAATTGGATTTGATCAGTAACACGGTTTTGGTTCAACTACATCACTAATATTGCTGCATTTAAAAAAAAAATACAAGCCTGGCCAAAACACACAAATAATTTTACCTGAACAGCCACTCAGTGTCAGCTGTGCCTCATTTGGTAGCACACTCACCTCAGAGTCAGAAGGTTGTGGGTTCAAGTCCCACTCCAGGGCCTTGAGCACATAAATCTAGACCGACACGCCAGTGCAGTACCAAGTGGGTGCTGCACTGTCGGAGGTGCCGTCTTTCTGTTGAGACGTTAAACCAAGACCCCGTGCTTGTTCAGGTGGACGTAAAAGACCCCACGGCACTATTTCAAAGAGGAGCAGGAGAATTATCCCCAGTGTCCTGGCCAATATTTATCCCTCAACCAACATCACAAACAGATTATCTGGTCATTATCACATTACTGTTTGTGGGAGCTTGCTGTATGCAATCTTCCACAAACTACTGCCTTTCCCACTTTACAACAATGACTACACTTCAAAAAGTACTTCAATGGCTGTAAAGCGCTTTGGGAGTCGGGTGGTCGTGAAAGGTGCTATAGAAATGCTAATTTCTTTCTTTTAAAAAGTGGCTGCATCACACCGGCCCGCCTGATTTACTGAAACTGCGCCAACAGGCTTCGATTGGATTTAACGTCGGCGGATGTTTAAAGCCGTTTCTGTGGTCACGGAACCGCCGTGTGTCGGGCAGGGAACCGGCCCGGTTACCCCGGCAACAGGAGCCGGGCCTGCGCCCAGGAATCTGACCAGGCCTGAGGCCCAGCTCCTGCGGGTGTGACCACAGCATCCGAGCGCCCGGGCTTTCACTTGGTGAGAGGCCTCAAGGCCCAAGCCGCGCTCGATTGTATCGGGGTCTGAGCGCACGGCCGGCGCCCCAGTCGCTTCCCCCTGCCCTCACGGTGTGACAGAGAGCGGCTGCTCCACCCGAGCGCCCCTACCTATGGCCACTGCATCCGGCCAAACCCGGCTCACACGGCTGCTCCACCTCGTCACCAGACCAGCCCCAATCATCCCGCCAATCCGCTGCAGCTTGCACCTCCCCCTTTCCTTTTATTGTTCGTTTCCTTTTATTTCACGGGGCTCTATCGAATGAAAACTGTAACTTAAACAAAAAAATTAAAGGAAACTTAAATTAAATCAAAATTCTAATATTTCCCGGGGTAGATGTCGCACTCCAGTCCCTCCGGTCACCCACCGGTGGCGGAAGGCCTTGAGCGTGCCGGCGGACACCCCGCGTGCTCCATCTCCAGGGACACCCGGGCGCGAACGTAGCCGCAGAAGAGAGGCAGGGAGTCGGGCCGAACGACCCACCTCGTCGCCCGCTGCCTGCACCTGTTAACGGACACCTTGGCCAGCATGCCTTTTTAAAAAAAATTGCTTTCTCTTAATTGGAACAATAAGAAAACACCCAGTGTCATCAAACAAAAGAGCCCCCCTTTTTTTAGAGGAACGCAACTAATAAACACCCAAATCATAAAAAAGACAAAGGGAAACTTAGCAAATTAAGTCATTGGCCCTGAAATGAGGATTGGGAGCTTGCCACGCGTGCAAGCCCCCGATGTGCACTCACCCTGCGCGCCGACATCTGAAGCCCGGCGCGCTTGCATTTCCTGTCACTGGCCCGGTTCAGATGTCGGCGCGCTGTGCTAACCTGATCCAGCGGCGTAGTTAGTGCGATGTGCCGGCTGGGATCAGGTGAGCACTGTGCAGCCAATCAGGGGAGGGGAAACTCATTCATGAGTTTGACAGTATGAACTGTCAAACTCATGAAAAGTATGGGCTGCCAAAACACTACTTAAACTTTAAATAAAATTTAAAAAAAACATCCCACTGATTATATTAACTATAAATAAGTTTTAAAAAATGTTTTAAACAATTAATCAAATTTTTGAAAAAAATAAATTTTTAAAAAATAGGGTCTAAAACTAAACTTACCTTACTATAAATTCTTTAAAAAATAATAAACCTGTGGAAATTTTTTTTCTAAATTGTACTAAAAGCCCACTTACCTGTAAAACTAAGTACTTACGTCTGTTTTTTCCACGCGTAAAAACCGGAGGCCTTTACACTCGGGCAACTCTGAAAAAAAAAGGAATTTCACTGCGCACGCGCTGCCTGTGCAGTCGCATGCGTTCTGCCTCTTAACCCCTTGGGTCAGAGGACAGGAAATGCCGGTTTTCCCCGCATGCGCTGTGCATGCTGAAAACCGGCAATTCCTCCGGGCACACGCGTGAGTACCCCGTCCGTACTCACGCGTTGTGACAGGAATTACTGGGCCCATATGTTTCCACCTCTGTCTACTACACACTCCAGTCCAGTCGTAGAAGGTTATTTGCTTCCTAAATGGCAATTTATTTCAAACTTTTATCACTCTTCGAGCATTCATCTTATCTATTTTTACTTTTCACTATTAAATCACCATATCTACTGATGCACGGATTTGGGTCACTCCTGAGCTATTCACTCTTAAACAGAAACACAGCTCCATACAGGCTTGCTTTTTTTAAACTAATGCTGCTCAGTTCATTGGGATTGGTGTGGAAACAGCAAGGGTTAACCTCCGCTTGATGCCCCACACATGCCGGCTGCACCTCTCGGTAGTCTCGCAAAGGTAATCTTGGGGTAAGATATTCAGTCGCTGATGTGCCAAATAACTGCCTGAGTCCAAGAGGTTAAAGCTTAAAACTAAAGGCTTTTATTAAGTAAGAACATGGCATCGAGTTAACACAAGGCAGCCATCATTCATCACCGACCCAGCCCTTATGAGTAAGACTCACACCAATCCGGAGGATCCAGAGGGGCGGGGCTAGGGAGTAGCATTAGTGGTTACATCTGTAGAACATTCCAGACATTAGCAAGTAAAACAACAACAGACAATACAAATGCCAGAACACAGAGTTATTTCATCACATTCACCCCCTGCTATAGATTCAGTCTGTCAGGAGGTCTGATAGTCCTCTGGGA
This sequence comes from Somniosus microcephalus, assembly GCF_052327205.1. NCBI lineage: Eukaryota > Metazoa > Chordata > Chondrichthyes > Squaliformes > Somniosidae > Somniosus > Somniosus microcephalus. The sequence goes on from NC_141004.1 coordinate 58,539,796, forward strand.
ACGACGTAACTCTTGCTGAGGCTCCTCCCGGAGTACTAACTCCGGTTCATTCGAATTCCCAGAATCATCAGTGTTTTCCACACTGAGGATTTGTGTCTCTGAAGGTCCAATACCACGATTGAAAACTCTACTCTCAGAGTCGAACTCTTTTCGAGCTCCAGCAGGTGCAAGATCTTTAATAGAGACCATATCCTCTTGCCCATCTGGATATTGAATGTACGCATACTGGGGATTAGCATGGAGGAGTTGTACTTCCTCCACCAGTGGATCAGTCTTGTGGCCTCTCACATGTCTGTGCAACAGCACAGGGCCCGTGGTCGTCAACCATGTGGGTAACGATACTCCATTAGTAGCTTTTCTTGGAAAGCTAAACATCCTTTCATGAGGGGTGGCATTCGTCGCTGTACACAAAAGAGACCTTATGGAATGCAGCATGTCTGGCAGGACATCCTGCCAGCGAGAGGTCGGCAGGCCTCGCGACTTCAGAGACAGTACGATAGCCTTCCACACTGTCGCATTTTCTTTCTCGACCTGCCCATTACCACGAGGGTTATAGCTGGTAGTTCTACTCATTGCAATCCCTTTCGCTAGCAAAAACTGTCGCAATTCTTCGCTCATAAAGGAAGAACCCCTATCACTATGTATATAGTTAGGCATGCCAAACAAGGAAAACAGTTGGCAGAGGCATTTAATTACAACAGCACTGGTCACATCCGGACAGGGGATAACAAAAGGGAACTGAGAGTACTCGTCTATAATATTAAGAAAATAGACATTACGGTCGCTTGATGGAAGGGGACCTTTAAAATCGAGACTCAAACGCTCAAATGGTCGAGTTGCTTTAATAAGATGAGCTGGCTCGGACGGCTTATAGAAGCGGGGTTTGCATTCAGCACAAACACGACAGGTTCTGGTCATTGTCCGGACCTCCTCAATAGAGTAGGGTAGATTGTGGGACTTAATGAAGTGGTTCATTCTGGTAACCCCAGGGTGGCAGAGTGCGTCGTGGAGATTTTGAAGCTTATCTATACCTAGACTAGCACATACTCCTCGTGACAAAGCATCCGATGGCTCATTGAATACTCCAGGCCTGTACTGAATATCATAGTCATATGTTGACAGTTCTATTCACCATCTTAAAATCTTATCATTTTTGATCTTGCCTCTCTGCTTAGTATTGAACATAAAGGCCACAGATCGCTGGTCCGTAATAAGCGTAAAACGTTGGCCAGCGAGATAATGTCTCCAATACCTGACTGCTTCGATAATCGCCTGTGCCTCCTTTTCCACTGAAGAATGTCGAACTTCTGGTCCTTGCAATGTACGAGAGAAGAAAGCTACTGGTCTACCAGCTTGGTTAAGAGTTGCTGCCAACGCAAAATCAGATACATCACTTTCCACTTGAAAAGGGATCTTCTCATCCACGGCACATACGACTGCCTTCTCAATGTCCCGTTTGATATTAAAGAAAGCCTCCTGAGCTTCCGCCAATAGCGGAAAAGACGTCGACTTAATAAGAGGTCGGACTTTATCTGAGTAGCTAGCCACCCACTGGGCATAGTACGAGTAGAATCCCAGACACCTTCTTAAAGCTTTTACAGTGTGAGGTAAAGGTAATTCCTTAAGTGGGCGTAATCTTTCAGGATCTGGCCCAATTACCCCATTCTCCACAACGCAACCAAGAATAAACAAACGTGTAGTAATGAAGGTACACTTGTTTTCGTTGTAGGTCAGGTTTAACCTCTTTGCAGTCTCTAGGAATTTCACGAGGTTTTGATCATGCTCCCGTTGGTCGTGCCCACAGATAGTAACATTGTCCAGGTACGGGAATGTTGCTTCCAACGCGTATTCATCCACCATACGATCCATCTCCCGTTGGAAGATGGATACCCCATTTGTCACTCCAAAGGGCACCCTAAGGAATTGGTACAGGCGCCCATTAGCTTCAAAGGCCGTATAAGGTCGGTCTTCTATTTTGATGGGGAGTTGATGGTAGGCAGACTTTAAATCAATGGCGGAGAACACACGGTACTGAGCTATCTGGTTCACCATCTCAGAAATACGAGGCAAAGGATAGGCATCTAATTGGGTATACAAGTTTATAGTCTGGCTATAATCGACCGCAAGTCTTTTCTTTTCATTAGTTTTAACCACCACCACCTGGGCATGCCACGGGCTATTACTGTGTTCGATGATTCCCTCCCGTTGAAGCCTTTCCACTTCCTCTTTTATAAATGTTTTATCTTCTGAACTATACCGTCGACTCTTAGTCACTATAGGTCTACAATTAGGAGCAAGGTTCACGAACAAAGAAGGCGGACTTACTTTTAAAGTAGAAAGGCCGCAGACTGTGAGTGGAGGCTGAGATCCACCATACTTAAGGGTAACGCTCTCATGCTGACACTGGAAGTCCAAGCCTAAAATTAAGTTCACACACAACTGAGGTAATATGAGGAGTTTAAAGTCCTTATACTCCGTATCCTTAACGGTTAATGTGACTTTACAATATCCAGTTACCTCCGAGTTAAGGGACTTGGGTGCCATCACAATTTCACTTCGAGTAGGATACACCTTCGATGAACAGGAGTTAACAAGGTTGGGGTGTATAAAACTTTCAGTACTGCCACAGTCTATCAAACACCCAGTAGGACGACCATTAATCTTGATGTCCATCATAGATTTCGACAAGGAACACGGTATGGTCTGGTCAACCATAGCCAAGGCTAGAGTAAAATGATAGGCGGCAGCAGAGAAGACATCGGGTACAGGATTACCCTTACACGCTTTACTAAAATGTCCCGGTTTCTTACATTTAAAACAGGTAGCCTCTCTGGCTGGGCATCTTTGCCTGGGGTGTTTAGATTGGCCACAAAAATAACACTTAGACCCATGGGGTACAGCCGCAACAATAGGATTAAGTGGAGGCTCCATTGGTGTTATGGATGCCTCCATACTCAGAACACACGAGGCTGAGAGAGACACATGGGCTGATGCATACACTTCTAAATTCTTCTGGGCTACATCTAACGATCGAGCAGTAGCGACGACCGTTTTTAAAACTAACGAGTCGTTCTCGAGGAGTCTCTGTCTAATATAATTAGATTGGAGGCCAGATATGAAAGAATCGCGGATGGCTTCTTCCTGATACACTATGGCAGAGACAGCCTTGTAGTTGCAATCCTTAGCCAAAGCCTTAAGGTCCTGCAGGAAATCGTCCAGGGATTCCTTGGGTAATTGCCTGCGAGTAGACAAAAGATACCTGGCGTATACTTCATTAACCGACTTAAGGTACTGGGCCTTAAGAGCTGCGAGGGCCTCTTCATATGTAGTAATATCTTCAATTATAGAGTAAGTTTGATGACTTACCAAGTTGGTTAGAAGACCCAACTTGTTAACCGTCGGATCGATCGATGCGATGAAGTGTTCAAAACATCAAAGCCAATGCATAAATTTCTTCGACGCATCTGCCGACTGGGGATCGATGTCCAGACGCTCTGGTTTCAAAAATCGATCCATCTTCCAAAAGTTGTTACTTAATAAAATTGATGTGCCAAATAACTGCCTGAGTCCAAGAGGTTAACGCTTAAAACTAAAGGCTTTTATTAAGAAAGAACATGGCATCGAGTTAACACAAGGCAGCCATCATTCACCACCGACCCAGCCCTTATGAGTAAGACTCACACCAATCCGGAGGATCCAGAGGGGCGGGGCTAGGGAGGAGCATTAGTGGTTACATCTGTAGAACATTCCAGACATTAGCAAGTGCAACAACAACAGACAATACAAATGCCAGAACAGAGTTATTTCATCACAGTCGCCTTGCTGTGATTGGGTCTTACAATCTCTGTGGTAAGGTATGGGCAGGGATGAACTTGCATTTGATTGTCCCACAGCACAACAGTAGTACAACAACACGGAGTACCACGGGACCATCCTAGGGACCTGTTAGTGTGAGAGTCAGTTTTGTGTAAATGAAGATGGGCCTTTCTCACAGAGGGAAACTATAATTGCTAAAGTTCCAGCAGTGGTTTTGTTCTGGTTGAGCAGTCTGGGAAAGCTTTGTCTCTCAACTCTAAACCTTTTGCAATTGTGGGAGAAATTGATAAAGGGAAAGAAGAAAAATAAATATTAAAAAAAATAAAAAGAAACAAAGCTACTTAACACACTGAGTGGCAAATCCAGTTGCTGATGATGCCCACCATCACATTTTACTGAAATTCTAGTGTCTTGTCTCTAGGGAAATGCCGAGTCTCCTCATAGACAGGTTCTCCCATTGTCTGAGACTCCTTCCTCTATAAAGTTTAAGTATCTTTCCTCCAGTAATATCAGTAGTACTGGGGAAAAGAAGTTTTAGAATGAATATTTTGTTTTCCAAAAATTTGTAAAAATGGTAGATAGGGGTCTGAAACACTAGTTTGAGGGATTTATCCAGCCCCCATGGATTTTAATGTTTGTACTGGAGGAAGATAAGGCATGTTTATAAGAGACTTAGGATTCTCAGTAAAGAGCAGAAAAATTCAGTCCTGGGTCAAAAGTTACAAAATGTTTTCTGGAGGAATAAAGATTGAGTATCCTCTCATAACAATTTCACTTTATTCACTGGTCAAAGCCTAATATATTGGGCCGTATTTTGTGACCCCTACGGGTGCGCATGAGGTGCGCACGCACCCGTAGGAGCAGCGCAATTTCCGGGTTTAGGCATGTGCTAAAACCCGGAACTTGCGATCTGTCAAGAATCCGCTTGACAGATCCTCTGCATTCCCGGGAGAAGGGCCTCTGCGGGTGGAGAGTTGCGCTATTTGCCCAACTTCCGCCCGCTGAATGCCCGTGAAATTCTTATGCCTGGTGAAAGCAGGTGTAAGGCTGCTTTTACCAGAATAAGTGTTTCAAAAAATAGAAAAATAAAATGTTATCATTCATTTATACATTAAAAACCCTGTCCAATAAGGTAAGTTTATTTTTAGCCCTGTTAAAACATATAAATTTCTTTTTGAAAATATTAAATTTGTGTTTAAAATATTTAATTAAATGACATTTTAATTAATTTTAAATATGTAATTTAATTTTTTTTAAATTTCATGTGTTGGTGTATTTTTAAGCGATCCCCATTCATACTTACTGGAGTTCAGTACGTATGCAACTCCCATAAGTATGAATGGGGATTCCCTTCTTTTCTTGGTTGGGCCGGCCCACGTGATCCCAAGGGCAATTGCGAACCGCCTGCGCCCCTGGGATACGTGGGGCTCTGCCCGCGTGTACCCGGAGAGGCCCAGGATCGCAAGTCTCCATACTTCCCGGACCACCAGGTAAATGCGCAGATATTTTACAGGTCGGAGGCATCCGCCCGCGGGAAGCCTCCGATCGCAAATGTTGGGCCAATATCAAGCCTCTCTGCTGCTGGTGCTGTTTGAAGATCCAGCATCACAGCAGTGCTGGTTTGCCCACATGATTGCCTCTGGCCTGCACTAGATTGTCTAGAAGTACAAAGGTTGCAACAGAGATTCCAGCTCCCCCTATGCTTCCAGTAAGTTATAAAATGTAAACCGGATACCAAAAACTTTTTGAAAGAGTCATTTTTGACTGATGCCTGCATCTTTCACTTTGGAGACACCAATTGTTATGGTTTTCAAAGAATTTTACTGAGTAGAAAAACAACATAAGAACTGAGTCCCCCGCCTGTCTATTTTGGGCTTGGCAAGCAGTGGAATGAAATCTGAAAGCACCAGAAAAAAATGTTCAGACTTTGACGTTCAGTGATGGATTAAGATTCACAAAGATATTGGGGGGGAATTTTAACCCCCCAGGACGGGCGTGAGAGTTGAAATGTAAAAAATCAGAAACCTGACCCCAACCCACCCACTTCCATTTTTAACGGAGGCGGGTTGGAAGGGTGGGCGACTCATCTGCCCTCGAGCAGTTGCCTATCACCATGGAAACAATGCAACTAGTGGGCGTTACACTACATATGTCTTTCACTTTGGTCTCAACAGCTGGCTATGCATTGGTAGTTTAATAGTCAACGTGATAAATCAGTACCAGGTCGTGAATCCCACTGCTGAATGTACGGCCTACCTTCTGTACTACCACCAAGCTAATTATACACTGGAACAGTTTACAAATAGCAGTTCCAGGACGTGGGACAATATCTCAGAGCTATTCTCAATGAGGGGCCACCTCCAAATACCGATACGAAATGTTACTCCAAGGTTTTAATTTCCTTTTTCTGTTCCCATCGTTTCTTCACTGTCTAAAGAGGAATCCACAGACCAACCTGAATGATCCTGATATGTGGTGGGACTTCCTCAGCCTGCGGACTGAGTTCATGCATCCTGTGAGGGGAATTGACATCAATTACCGGCTAATATGTTTCTTCAGTTCCATAGCGTGGACTTACTAAAAGAAAAATGACATCAAATATTCCATTAGCACAATTTACCTGTACAAGATATTGATCAACTTGCTGGAGTTGTAGTTACGGCGATAATAGAAAGGTAAAAGCATTTAATATTTGGTGGCTATTTCTGTCCATGGTGTCCTTGAATTGAATAGATCACACGGACATGGCAGTTTGGGTCTTTACTGGAAACATTCATTGTCCACTTAATAAAGCTCAAGCACATTCTAGAGTCAAAAAAAGTGTATATTGTAGGAGTCTACGTACTCCTAGCAAAAAATACTGAACTCGGAGAGGTTCAACAGAAAAGGTTTAATTGTTGAGGCTGCATGCTGAACCAAAATGGAGTCAGAGACTACACAAAGTACGACTGCCTTTCATCAGTGCACAGCTTCGACTGCTCCTCCCCCGCTCTGGGCTTAACTATGTTGCAGATCGAGTTTCTTAAAGGTGTGATCCTTCTTAAAGGCATGACGCCTGATTTATAGTCTACGGACCGGAAAGCGGATTGTGTCCTTTCTGTGATCGGTACGCCACACAGCTCCCCCAAGAATCCGCTAGTAGGGAGTGTACGAACCGGCGTGGCGGCTTGATGGCACGACCGGAACGGCTCTTGGCGGTTGGTGTCGGGAGCGGGGCGGTCGGACGCGTCGGGCTCTTAGGCGGTCTGCCCCGCGGTGGGGGTTGGCCCACTTGAACGGGTTCGTCGGGCTCTAGGTGCGCCAGCTTGAGCCGGTCGACCGACACCTTGTCAGTTCTGCCGCCCACTTCGAGGAGGAAGAACTTGTTCCCCGTCTGGAGTACCTTGTAGGGTCCGTCATATGGGGGCCATAGAGGTCCTCGGTGGGCGTCATGGCGCACGAAAACAAATTTGGCCATGTGCAGGCTAGGTGGTACACGGGTTGCTGGTTCGCCATGCCGGCCGGTGGGTACCGGAGCGAACTGTTGTGCTCGGTTGGCAAAAGCGCGGCGTTGCTGGTCAGCCGACCAGGGGGTCGTGGCGGTGGGCAGGAACTCTCTGGGTACGCGCAGCGGCTGGCCGTACACGAGTTCCGCCGCCGAGGCTTGCAGGTCTTTCTTGGCTGCGGCGCGTAGGCCGAGTAGCATCCACGGCAGGTGGTCGATCCAAGCCTCGTCCTCGAGGCTGGTGCGGAGGGACGCCTTCATGGACCTGTGGAATCGCTCGCACAGTCCGTTGGCTTGGGGGTGGTAAGCCGTGGTGCGGTGAACGGCCACCCCGAGGTTTCGGGTGATGGCGGCCCACAGATCAGAGGTGAACTGCGGGCCTCTATTCGACATCAGGTTGGAGGGGACGCCGAACCGAGCGACCCAGGTACCGATGAATGCCCTCACGATGTCGGCGGTGGTGGTGGACGTCAGTGGAATGGCCTCGGGCCAGCGGGTGGTACGGTCCACGATTGTCAGCAGGTGCGTGTGACCTTGTGATGGCGCAGGGGGCCGACGAGGTCGATGTGGACGTGGTCGAACCTTCTTTCTGGCACGGTGAACTCCTCGAGTGGGGCTTTGACGTGCTGGTGGATTTTGGCACGCTGGCAAGCTATGCAGGATCTGGCCCAGACGCGCACATCTTTGCGCAGGCCGCGCCAGACAAATCGGTTGGCCACCAGTCTAATGGACGTGCGGGTGCTGGGGTGTGAGAGGCCGTGGACGATGTCGAACACCCGTTTTCGCCAGGACGCCGGGACTACGGGGCAGGGTTGCGCCAAGGAGGTGTCGCATTTGACTGTGACGGCAGACGGGCCGCAGGCGACATCGGTCAGTCGCAGCCCTGGGAGTGTTGTGGGCGCGGAGAGCAGATCGGGGTCGGTGCGTTGCTCCGCTGCCAGTTGAGCATAGTCCACTGCCAGGTGGGCGCCGTGGACGGCGGGGTGGGATAGGCAGTCGGCCACCACGTTGTCTCGACCGGAGACGTGCCAGATGTCCGTGGTGAATTCGGATACCGCGGCGAGCTGGCGTTGTTGCCTGGCTGACCACGGGTCCGCAGATTTCGCCAGCGCGAATGTCAGGGGTTTGTGGTCGCCAAACGCGGTGAAGGGGCGGCCCTCCAGAAGAAATCTAAAATGGCGGACTGCCAGGTACAGTGCGAGGAGCTCGCGGTCAAAGGCGCTGTATTTGGCCCCCGGGGGGCGCAGTTGGCGGCTGAAAAAGGCCAGCGGTTGCCAGGCCCCGTCGACCCACTGTTCATACACGGCGCCGACCGCGTGGTCGGAGGCGTCCGTGGTGAGGGCCACCCTGGTGTTGGGCTGTGGGTGAGCGAGCATGGTGGTGTCGGCGAGTGCCTTTTTGGTCGAGTCGAAAGCGGTCAACATGTCCGCCGACCACTCGATCGCCATTCTGTCTTTCTTACCCCGGAGGGCTTCGTATAGGGGCCGCATGAGGGAGGCCGCTCCGGGAATGAAGCGGTTGTAAAAGTTGATCATCCCCAAGAAGTCCTGGAGGCCTTTGATGGTGGTAGGCCGGGGGAACTGCTGGACGGCTTGCACCTTGGCGGGCAGGGGAATGGCTCCGTCCTGCGTGATGTGGTGGCCGAGGAATTCGATCCTGCTGAGGCCGAATTGACACTTGGCTGGGCTGATGATGAGCCGTGCTCACTGAGCCGCTGGAACAGGGTGCGGAGGTGCTCGATGTGTTCCTGCTTGGAGGAACTAGCTACCAGGATGTCATCCAGGTAGACAAAGAGGAACTTCAGGTCCCGGAGGACTGAGTCCATGAGCCGCTGGAAGGCCTGGGCCGCGTTTTTGAGGCCGAAGGGCATTCAGAGGAACTCGAATAGCCCAAAAGGGGTGATTATGGCCGTCTTGGGAACGTCCGTGGGGTGGACTGGCACCTGATGGTAACCGCGCACCAGGTCGACTTTGGAGAAGACTGAGCGGCCGGCCAGTCTAGCCGAGAAGTCTTGAATGTGCGGTATGGGGTACCGATCCGGCGTGGTGGCGTCGTTTAGGCACCGGTAGTCCCCGCAGGGGCGCCATCCCCCGTCGGGTTTGGTGACGATGTGGAGTGGGGAGGCCCAGGGGCTGTTGGAGCGGCGGATGATGCCAAGCTGTTCCATTGTGGCGAACTCGGCCCGCACGATCTCCAGCTTGGCCGGATCCAGCCTGCGTGCGTGGGCATACACCGGTGGGCCTGTGGTGGGGATGAAGTGTTCTACCCCGTGCTTAGCAACCTTCGCAGAGAAGGTCGGGTTGGTGAGGGCTGGGAACTCAGCCAGGAGTGCTGAGTAGTCGTCCGTTGAGTGGGCGCGGCACTGCCACGCCATTTCGGCCGGTTGGGGGGGGAGCCATGGCGCCCGGGATAGGTGACATGGTGTTCATGTCCATGAGGCGGCGCCGAGGCATGCCGACCAACAGGCCGTGGGCGCACAGGAAATCCGCACCGAGGAGCGGGGAGATCACCTTGGCGGTGATAAACTCCCAGTGGTAGCGGTGGCCTGCGAGGTCGATGGTGACGGTGCGGGTGCCGTACGTCCGGATGTTGGTACCGTTGGCGGCAGCCAGCGCAGGGCCGTGGCCACCTCACTGGATCTCGAGGGCGGACGCGGGGATGATGCTGCGCTGTGCGCCTGTGTCGCATAGGAAACGGCGTTCGGAGGCGCTGTCTGTAACGTACAGCAGCGCGCCTGCTTGCCCCACGGCCATCATGTAGGCCGGTGTGGGGGCGGTTGGAAATGTACAGGGATGGCTGCAGCGGCGTGCCCGTGTGCCGAACCGGGTATGGAAGTAGCAGTAGCCCTGGGTCGGAGGGCTTGGGGGATGTGGGAGCCTGGGGGACCTCGTGGCTGAGCTGTGTGGCCGCGCGATAGAGGGTGGAGCGCGCACCGACGCTGTGGAGGCCAGGTCGGGGGTGACAGCGTAGTTGGAGCTGGCGGACAGGAGCTTATCGGTTTCGTCGGCCAGGGCCTCGAGGTCCGTGAGGCTGGACGCCACGATCGCCGGGTGGATGCTGGGAGGTAGTTGGCGGATAAAGAGCGTGCGGAAGAGGGAGCTGGGCGGTTTCTCGTCGGTCAGCGCAAGCATGTGTGAGAGCAAGTCTGACGGCGTGGAGTCACTGAGGCCCGGGAGGTCGAGGAGGTGGCAGTTGCGCAAGAATTGGGAGGCTGTGAATTTTTTAATGAGCGCGGCCTTGAGATGCGCGTACTTGCCTTCCTCCGGAGGGTTTTGTAGTGTTGTCTAGACTTTCGTGATTGTGGAGCTGCCCAGGGAGGTGAGGAGGTAGTCGTACATCGTTGCGTCGGCGGTGATGCCGGGGAGTCGGAATTGCGATTCGGCTTGAAGGAACCAGGCGGTGGCCAGGTTCTCCCAGAACTCCGGCAGCTTCACAGAAACTGCGTTTGTGTCAGCCATGGTTACGCTTAGGAGTCGTCCTGAGCGTCGGGGTCACCAATGTAGGAGTCTACGTACTCCTAGCAAAAAATACTGAACTCGGAGAGGTTCAACAGAAAAGGTTTAATTGTTGAGGCTGCATGCTGAACCAAAATGGAGTCAGAGACTACACAAAGTACGACTGCCTTTCATCAGTGCACAGCTTCGACTGCTCCTCCCCCGCTCTGGGCTTAACTATGTTGCAGATCGAGTTTCTTAAAGGTGTGATCCTTCTTAAAGGCATGACGCCTGATTTATAGTCTACGGACCGGAAAGCGGATTGTGTCCTTTCTGTGATCGGTACGCCACAATATTCCACTTTTTCATTTGGCTCTACTTGTCTCTGAGCTTGGTGAATAGGATTCCATTTGAGATACACATACACTCAGTTTTACAGAGAGCACTTGTGGTTTCTATCCATAAAAAGAGGACCGAGTGAGCCTGAAAATCTCTCTGATATCAGGTGGTTCCCCAGGTTGTCACAGTACACATATCTGATGCTCCGAGGGCCTACAGAAAGGAACAGCCCGCAATTTTCTCTCATGTGGAATGTGTAGGCCAAGATGTGGTTTTATAGGAGATTATAGGAGATTGTAAAGCTCAGGGGGAATCCATTTATATTGTTTTCATCAATTTTTGCAAGACTTTGGACCTACGTTAAAGGTGCTGTATAAATGCAAGTTGTTGTTGTTGTCATGCAGCCCTCATGGAGAAACTGGAATCAAGGTCCAAATCTTGGATTTTATCTGGTTATGCACGGCAGCGCCAGGATTCCTTGCAAGGTTAAATGGAAAATTGACTGAACCTATTTCTGTTGACAGAGGAGTGGGGCAAGATTGTTCAATGTCACTCATTGGGATTATATAAAATGTCTAAATCTGACCAGAACCACATCTATTTGTACTTTAGTTTTTACTTACACTATAGTGATGGAATATTAGGGCTGACTCCCTGACTGAGTGCTCCAGTGAGGAGCGGCACTCACAAGCAGCACTGGTTGTAACACCATTGTGGAAAATTCCTCTCCTAAAGTGGCAGCCATTGCTTCCCCTACCCCAGTGCAGTTTCTGGCAGGGTGAGAGCACTGTTGCTGACCTGTGCTCAGTACACCATGTCTTATATAAGATATATAAATAAACCTTTCCTCCCTCTATCAGTTGAGTTTCTTTGCAAGGCCATGCAATGGAGACAAAGTCCACGAGTGTTGAACAAGGAGCTGTGTTATGAGCTGGGTATCTCTGCAAACAGCACCATGCAGTTCAGAACACTTGGCAGAGGATTGTGCTTACGCCTCCCGTCTTCACCCAGACTGTGTGAAGTGTCTGGGCGGTTTGAGGTCACCTTGTTCTGAACATTGCTGCCATTCGTAACAAGAGGATTACACAATCCTGAAAAACACACAGCAAACTTTTCAGAAAATAGGATCACAAACGCTTGGAAACAAAAGCAAAATATCGCAGATGCTGGAAAACTGAAAAAATAAACCTGTTGGAAAACACTCAGCAGGCCAGGCAGCATTTGTGGAGAGAGAAACACATATTTAAAAAAAATTCCCCACACATTACAACACTTCAAAAAGTACTTCATTGGTTGTAAAGTGCTTTGAGACGTCCGGTGGTCGTGAAAGGCGCTATATAAATGCAAGTCTTTCTTTCTTTCAAATATTATAGAATATTGCTGTCTACATAATAGAGCAATGCACACATCCAATAGAGAGTGAAATTCAAATCACATCTTAATCATTTTATTGAATTGATGCTGCAGGTGCCAGGGATTATGGGAGATATTTGTATTTTGACAATAAAAGGTTTGTGTCAGAAGAAAAGAACAGAATCTTCCAGCATTGAACTTGAGGATGGGGGAGGAGGGGTGGCCACCCGGTCCTGGCTCCACCCTATTTGGGTGTTTTTCTGAGCAGTTACCTTACATTTCTATAGCACTGCTCACGTAGAGAACACTGCCTGAAGACACTTTACTGAAAGGTGGCTGCCAAGAGGGAGAGAACATGGAGTAGAATGGAACAGGATTGGGAGGGGGGTGGCGGGAGAGGAGGGTGAAAGCACAGTCAAAGGTGGGATGTTAAGAAGACTTTTGAAAAATGGAATAGAGGCGGTGAAGCAAAAGGCTTTTGGCAGGGAGTTCCAAAGGGCATAATGGCTGCAATGCATTATGCCCTTTGGAATGAGGAGTAAACCGGTGGTGGAAAAGGAGAGGGTGCAGGCAGGTACATACGGTTTGAGGGTGCCACAGAGTTAGGATGCAGCAAAGCCGGTGGAGCTTGGCAAAGTTGGGGTAATGCGGATGAGGGAGAGGATGTGGGCCGTGTCAGGCTGGACAAGCACTGAGAAAGACCAGTGTTGTTGGGGACAGTGAAAGGGACAGTTGCTGCTGTCATTCAATCAGCACAGACCAGGGATTGAATCTAGAAGCCTTCTCATCTGTTTGGTTCAATTCCATACTGGGCAGTGAATTTATTATAAATAACAACAGAAAATGTTGGAAACACTCAGCAGGTCAGGCAGCACCGTGGCGAGAGAAAGAGTTAACAAATTTATTATTTCAGCCAATAGAGGGAGCTCTATATCTAATGTTTGTAACAACTTATCTCCAGAATAGCTGATCAGCAGTGCCACCAATAAAGGTTCACAGTGACTAGTCTGTAACAAGTGAACAGACATTTTAAGTTACCTTTGCTTTTGACTCAGACAAATCAAGGAATCAAAAACCTTCTTGTGGATGTAGCAGAGCGCCTGCGTTCCACAGAGCCAGATTATGCAACCCGAGACCGGTACAATGCCATTCTATTGGCAACTACTCATCGTAGAATCGTGGAAATTTACGGCACAGAAGGAGGCCATTTGGCCCATCGTGTCTGTGCCGGCCGAAAAATAGCCATCCAGCCTAATCCCACTTTCCAGCTCTTGGTCCGCAGCCTTGTAGGTTATGGCAGTCCAAGTGCATATCCAAGTAGTTTTTAACTGTGATGAAGGTTTTTGCCTCTACCACCCTTTTAGGCAGTGAGTTCCAGACATCCACCACCCTCTGGGCAAAAAAAGTTCTCCTCAACTCCCCACTAATCTTTTTACCAATTACTTTAAATCTATGCCCCCTGGTTATTGACCATGCTGCTCGGGGAACTAGGTCCTTCCTATCCACTCTATCTGGGCCCCTCATAATTTTATACACCTCAATCAAGTCTCCCCTCAGCCTCCTCTGTTCCAAAGAAAACAACCCCAGCCTATCCAATCTTTCCTCAGAGCTAAAATTCTCCAGTCCTGGCAACATCCTTGTAAATCTCCTCTGTACCCTCTCTAGTGCAAACTCATTTTTCCTGTAATGTGGTGCTACAGTTCAAGCATAACCTTCCTGCTCTTATATTCTATAAACCCTCTACATCCAGGTCACGACCTTTAAAGAGGCTGAGAACTTCCACCTCAATCCTTTCAACATGATTAAAAAAAAAGGGCAAAGGTTACATGATATTATGAAGCATCTTGCATGGACATCTTGTGCAAGGTTTGGCCTTATACAATCACTAGTTCAGGGTTGAAAGTACCCTGTACCCAAATAGTTGAATATTGTATGTTTGGGAAAATGCAGTCAATTAGTAAGTATTTCCTTTTCACGAAAAAATTACCTCACAATTAGAAACGTTTGATGGTTTGTACTTTACTGGGTTTTATAGCTCCTGCCTTGAGGGAGCGATCTCCAGCAGCACTGCACTGCCCCGTTAACATTTGGCCATCTTCAAGCGATAGAATGTTGGATACACCTGCAGCTTAAATTATGACAAATCCATGTCCCACAACCATAGGTCAGAGGCCTGCATTCAGGGCTGTTTATGAGCTATCAGTTTTTTTTTGAGGCAGTGCCGGTTTTTGCTCGCTTTCTGTGCTGTTATATATGCCGGTAGATGATGCCATTGGTTTCTTGCAGGTCCATCAGGAGTGCAGCCCAGGGAGGGAGAATCGCTGTCTTACAGTCAGTTGCACTCCTTCAATATAAAAACACATTAGGGTTGTCTCCCACTGGGGATCGGAGCTCAGCCCTGGAAATGTTTACAGTGAGTAAATTTACATAATATTTGCTCATCTACTTTTAATATTGATATGCTCACACCTCACCAGCCTCTAGAAACAATGCAACAGATGTCTGATACTGCCCCTATTTACAACAGATCCTGTAGATTTATTTTCTGCTCTGTGTGTCCTTTATCTCTGCTTCACAATAACATGACCCTCTAGAACTTTCTGTGGCTAAGAAGCAGTTTGCATCAGTTACTCAAACATATGCCATCTCACCGTTTGAAGTCAAGCAGCAGCTAGCAAAGTCATGACCCTCGATACCTTGCCTAACTTTGGCCATGGCACTCGAGCAAGTGATTCTTCACCCCCTCATTGTCTTTTGAAGCCCAGCCTCATGCCCGCCATGCGCCCTCTGCTCCTCTGAGACTGACTGTTTTTTCAACCACTACACTCCTGTCCTCTAGAACTTTCTATCTAGTTCCCCTGCTTGGTGTCCATTATTTCTCCTTTTTGATGAAAAGCACTTAGAGACATCTTCCTGTATGAGAAAAATGATAGAAATGCAGGTTTTCTTTATAGTCTATGATACCCAACACCACTCAGTTGAAAACATATAATTGATCTAAAAATGGTGACTATAAGCTGACTTGTGCCTGTGAACCTCATAAGTAATTCAGTCTCCTCAACATTGAGATAAATTCCATATTTAACACTGAAGCACTGCGCCCCTCCCCCCCCTTAAAAACATAGAATTTTTACAGCACAGAGGGCGGCTATTCATCCCATCATGCCTGTGCTGGCTCTTTGAAAGAGCTCTCCAATTAGACCCACTCCCCTGCTCTTTCCCCATTTTTCCTTTTCAAGCTTACATCTAATTTTCTTTTGAAAGTTACTATTGAATCTGCTTCCACCACCCTTTCAGGCAGTGCATTCCAGATCACAACAACTCGCTGCGTAAAACCATTTCTCCTCCTTGCCACCCTGTTTTGTTGCCAATTATTTTAAATCCTTGTCTTCTGGTTACTGACCCTCCTGTCAGTAGAAACAGTTTCTCCCTATCTACTCTATAAAAAATCTTCATGATTTTGAACACCTCAATTAAATCTCCCCTTAATCTTCCCTGCTCTAAGGAGAACAATCCCAGCTTCTCTAGTCTCCCCATGTAACTGGAGTCTGTAGGGTTCAAAAATCCACAACCACGTTTTACCAAAAATTGGATTGCCCTATACAGTTTAAAACCAACATTTTCGGCCAAGGCAGAGGTCCCGACAAGCAGGCTGGGATATGCCTGGGACATCCGAATACAGGGGACTGTGGCTCAGAGGTGAGCCATAGATGTCGGCTAATCGAAGCAGAGTGCATTCTCAAAGGCCAATCAGGGGACCGAGTCAGACCTGAAGCGAGGAAACCCCCGGCCAATGGGGACCACCCGGTCCGGGTTTGAATATGTGACTCACCCCTAATCGGGCTATGAATACAAGCCATCATCACCTTAATCAAGAAGGACTAGGGACAATAGTCTTGGGATCACTACAGTTAAGAGGTGGCCCAAACTAATCAAGTCCCAGGACTGACACAATGGGGCAGCAGACTTGGAGGAGCTGATGTGCACTCAAAACAATACCCCTGTCCTCACACCTACCTGTATAAATATGGAACACAAGAAGGACCAACGCTGAGAGAGAACTATTACCAGAAGAACGAACAGGAGAGCGAGTTAAGACGCTGAGGGAAAAGACGAGCCCAGGAGGGACGAGCTGGAGCGAACTAACATCTAAAGAACTCCAACCGCGCTGAGGAGAAGATCCACCATCAGGCCCCAGGCTCAATCAGTATACTGAAGGTTTACTCCGCTACCAGACGGCGCAACATCGCCGCAAGAAGCCGTACCGTATACCGACTCCCGTTCCGGGGACCTCGACAAGAAGACACCAACGACCGAAGTGGCTGTGGAAGACGGCATTCACTCCAGTCATTTCGGGAACCTTTTCCATCAAGCACAAACCAACCAACGACAACCGACCAAAAGTGAAATCAACAAAACCAAACTTCGAGAAAACCCGTGGACGCGGCGGCCCAGTGGACGGCAGGATCAAAGCATAATAGGAAGATAGAAAAGGCAATCTGGCTCATATGACTGACAAGGCAGGTCTGGGCATCGGACTGCGAGATAGCCAGGATTAGCGAGGAGCTGCAAAAGGCGCTGCTCACCTCAGAAGCTAGGGAAGCCACAGGTCAGAGGATCATGTTAGAGCTGTTTGAGGAAAGGGAAAAAAAGGCCAAAGAGGAGGAAGCCTTCCGCAGCCAGCAACAATACCTGCAGGGGCAGGTGACCGAGGCTGAGGCTGGGGAGCACAAGGTTAAGAAGTTGAACGTTACTTATGCGCAGAAAATCGAAGAGCTGGAAGGCCAGCTGAAAGATTTGCAGGCGGCATATAGAGTTAACTGCAAGGAGGGTTTCGAGAAAACAGATCACGGGCCTTGCAGAGAACGGGTTCAGTCGCTGCTCCAATCTCTTGCCCAGGCGAAGGGCATGATCTGTTTGTTAGAGCCAAAGAGGGCTGGCAACAGATCGGAGCATTGGGGAATAGTAGAGGACCCGGCTGCGATAGATCGGAGCATTGGGGAATAGTAGAGGACCCGGCTGCGATAGATCGGAGCATTGGGGAATAGTAGAGGACCCGGCTGCGATAGATCGGAGCATTGGGGAATAGTAGAGGACCCGGCTGCGATAGATCGGAGCATTGGGGAATAGTAGAGGACCCGGCTGCGATAGATCGGAGCATTGGGGAATAGTAGAGGACCCGGCTGCGAAGGACAGCCAACCGCCTCCCGAAGCACCGGTAGGTCCGGTCGAGCCACGGGGGGAACCAAGGGTGCAGACCAGGGAGCCCACAGGGTGGGGGACTGAACAGGGAGGTTCGGCCCAACCAAAAGGGTATAGGACCGGACAGGTAGATCCGGTCCAGCCCAAGGGGTATGGGTCACCCACGGAAGGAGTTGGGTCTGTAGGATCGGAATCCGAGGCAGAGGAAGAGGAGGTAGAGGAAATAGGGACCCCAGCTACGGAGTCTGCGGCGGGACCTATGTGTCCAATGGTCCAGAAAAAGTACGGGCTTCCACAAGGTGCACAGGCCCGTGGGCCACTGGACAGTGAGTTTGTAGTCCCGCACGCAGCCCCAGCTCTGAAGGCCATGATTGCACATATCCCCACGCTCACCAGAGGGGGGGAGATCCATCTGTACATTTCTCTAACATCGCACAGGCGGTACAAATGAACAATTGTGATGACCAAGAAGCAGTAAAGATGCTGCTATTCTCAATAGAGGGGAGGGTGTACCAGGCCCTCCCAACAGCCTGTAGAAAGGGGCAGGTCACCCCAGAGCGGTTACAACGGACCATCTTAGAAGCCCTGGGGTGTAACGATGGGAACTCCCTTGACAGGCTCAACAAGACCAGCCAGTTACCTGGGGAAGCCCCGCAGGTATACGTGGACAGGCTGTGGACGGTGTACCGTGCAGCCTGTGGCAATATCCTGGATAGAGAGGCTCTTACAGCGGACCAGCGTGAAGCGTGGTTCCGGATAATTATCTGGAATCTTAATACAGTCTGCCCTGTATTAAGACCCGGGCAGATCCCTGGTTCAACCCCAGAGACCCTAACCTCAACGAAGAGGCGGTGGCAGAAAGGATGTCGGTTACCCAGCGTAATGGGGAAACCCCAGATGAAAAGCTGGATAAACCCACAAAGGGGCGAGTGCACGAAGTGCACTCAAACCCTAATCCAAAAAGGGAATGGTATCAGGAGGGCAAGCACCCATCCGATAAGAGGGGAGTGTGTTACGGGTGTGGGAAGCCCGGCCACTACCGAAGTAGTTGTAGGAGCAATCCACCCCAGGCGCAGGGAGGAAGGAACCCTCCCGCGACTGCCCCGTCCGGAGGAAAGAAAGGACAGGCAAACGAAGTTTTTGAAAACGCAGTGGTAACACTGTGACAGCTGATGGCAGGGACGGGACGCATAGATGTAGCCGTAGGAAGGGAAACCCTCACGGCTCCACAACCACGGGAACAATGACTACAGCCCACGCAGCCGGCTTACTTGTGCCCACTAGATTATGACTCATGGGGTAGACCGTGGGTGAAGATGGAGGTGGAGGGAGCATGGGGAACCTACCTGTTGGACATGAGTGCTTCCAACACTATCGTCCATGCGGAGGATCCGGGGGCTTCGCCTCTATCCAGCGGGGTGCCCCATGAACTAGTGGGATTCACGGGGAATGAGAAGACAGGGTACTTCTCACTCCCACTTACGCTTCAGTTAGGCGCACTTACTGCGAAGTGGAAGTGTGTCCTGATGAAGTGGGAGCAGGCTGACAAGGGGATACTGGAGGCTGGCTTTGTAATCGCCCACCAGATCCTGGTGGACTTGCGGAACCATTGTCTGTGGGGAACCGTAGACCCGGGGACCAAGAAGGGAGTTATGATGATTGACAAGGTGCAGGATAAGGGGACTCTCTGTACAGTGAAGCCAAAGGGGGCTACGACCTGGAGCTTCTGGCCAGTGGCACCCCAGCCGAGTACAGGGCCTATGTGCGAGCCAATCTCGCAGCATTTGCCACCCACAAGCACGACTGTGGGAGAGTCACAGGTGTGGAGGTTAGAATAGATGGGGATCCCATGTCTAGGCCCCAAAGTCACTACAACTTCCCGAGAGAGGCGGAAGCCGATTTAGAGGTGGCGCTGGGTTCGCTAGTCGAGCAGGGTGTTCTGAGGCCCATAGCCACCCACGTAAACTCTCCCCTTTGGCCGGTCAGGAAACCGGACAACTCGTGGAGAGCCACGGTGGACTATCGGGTGCTCAATAAGAACATCCTGGCTTGCGCTCCCACGGTGGCGGCGGTTGCAGACCTGATCCGAGAGATCCCTGCTTCAGCCACCACGTTTACGGTGCTAGACATTTCAAACAGCTTCTGGTCGACCCCTGTGAGGAGAGAAGACCAATAAAAGTTTGCTTTCACGTTCAAGGCGGGGGGTTTAAAATAAACCCCAAGAAGGCCCAGATAAGGTTGAGGGAAGTCAAGTTCCTGGGTTTAACCTTAAGGGCAGGAGAAAGGGGCATTGATGAGGCCCGAAGGCGGACAGTGCAGGAACTCCCGGTACCGACCAACATGTCCGGAGTTCGATCCTTTCTGGGGATCACGGGCTATTGCAGGGACTTCATCGAGGATTATGCAGCCACGGCAGCCCCCCTGCTCAGGCTCCTCCACAAGGGGGTTGAGTGGGAATGGGACGACGGCTGTCAGGCTGCATTCCTTCGATTGAAGCACTGGGGGCAATTGATGGGGGTGAGGATTTCCTTTTGGAAGTGGCAGCCAGCGGGGACAGCCTGAGTGCCGTGCTTTTACAGGAAAGGCACGGACGGCTGAGACCGGTGGTGTACTCCTCTAGGGTCCTCACGGATGTGGAGAAAGGGTACTCGAATTGTGAGAGACATCTGTTGGCTACTCACTGGGCAGTGAAGAGGTCACAAGTCTTCACAGGAGTATCCCCTATCACACTCCTCACCCATCATACCCCGACCCAGATGCTGCTTGATGGGAGGATAAAAGATGGGACGGTCAGCAGTGCAAGGATCACTCGCTGGACCCTCCTCCTCTCCCAGGTGGCGATCAGGGTCAGAGGCCTCTGTGAGCCAAAGCTCGCAGCCAACCTTACTTATGCAGGGGAACCGCATAGATGCTCAGTCGAGGGGGTGTGGGACGTCGACTTTGGATTTCGGGCAGGGATACATCCCACAGGCCGCGAGATCTACGTCGATGGGTCAAGTTCAGTGTCCGCGGGTACAAGACTCACGGGTTGCGGAGTTTGGGACCCCAAGGCAGGCATAGCCTTGGCACTTAAACTCCCCAGCACCCTGAGCGCCCAGCAGGCTGAACTCTCGGCGGTGATGTACGTGGTCACTCACCCCGAGGAATTCCCCACCCCGTACACGATTTGCTCGGACAGTATGTTCACATGCAATTCGTGTACAGAGTATCTGGCGATTTGGTCATGCAGGGGATACACCTCCGCAGATGGGAGTCCCCTGGTCACCAAGCCCCTGCTAGTGAGGATAGTGGCAGCCCTAGGGAGTAGTAGGGACGTCTACATCCATAAAGTAAAAGCCCACTCTAAGACCGAGCCACGGGCAGAGGGTAACCAGCGAGCCGACCTGCTAGCCAGAGAGGGAGCACAGACCGGTCACTTCTGGGACCCGTACGAGAAAGGCAGTGTTGTAGCTGTCAGAGGCCAGCCGAGGGCACCAGGGAGCACAGGGGTAGGATTGGCCCCAGACCTGAGAATGGTTCAGGCGCAGGATCCCGTCCTCAAGGCGGCCATAACAATCATCCTCGATGGAGGAAAAGCAGAGGGCTCGTATGATATTGTGGACGTAGCTGTGAAGGAAGGGATGCTGTTCAAGGGGGACAAGTGGGTGGTCCCAGTTCAACACCAGTAGGAGTTCCTACAACTGGCCCATGAGGGCCCAGGTGCAGGACATCCCGGGCCAGAGTCCACCTGGCAGAAGGTGGAACAGGCAGCGTGGTGGCCAGGTCTCCGGACTGACGTCCGCGACTTCTGTGCAGCCTGCCTGGTGTGTGCAGCAAACAACCCAGACCCCCAGAAAAGAAAGGCATCCATGGGGCACATAAGGCGGGTAGAGAGACCATGGCAGTCGATCCAGGTCGACTACATAGGACCCTTACCGACCGCCCAGGGAGGATACAAGTACTGCCTGGTGTTGGTAGACGTATTCTCCAAGTGGGTGGAGGCCTTCCCCTGCCGAACAGTCACCGCAATAGGGACGGCCAGGATCCTGGTCAGGGAGGTGTTTTCAAGGTGGGGACTGCCACAGTTTGTGGAGTCCGACCAGGGGAGTCACTTCACTGGCCAGGTGATGCAGGCCACCCTAAAGGTACTGGGAATTAGGGTAAAAATGGCATGTTGCTTACAACCCCCAGTCCTCAGGTCCAGTGGAATGCCTGAACCGCACCATTAAAGAAAGACTCCGCAAGGAGACGGGGGACTCACCGAACAAATGGGTAGAGGTCTTGCCTCTGGTCCTCATGGGAATTCGAGCCAGTTGATCGAAGAGCACAGGGTACTCACCCCATGAGCTGATGACCGGACGGCCCATGAGGACCCCGGTACACGTGTTGGTGCCCGGCCTCACCGAAGGACAGCTTCGGGAAACAGACCGGGACCGCTTTGCTGGGAATCTGCTGGAACGACTGCAGCAGATTCACTGGCAAGCGGCCACCAATATGGGGAAACAGCACCGCAGCAACAAACTGCTGCTGGAACCCCGCAAGCAGCAGGACTGGGACGTCGGCGACCAGGTCATGGTCCGCAGTTTCGCCAGAGTGGGGGTGTTCGAACCATTGTACATGGGTCCTTATAGTATCGTCGATAAGGCCAGCCCAATGGTTTATGTGGTCCAATTACCCCGCCGGGTGAAGTGGTACCACATTAACCAATGTAAGCGGTTTGACCCCACTAGGGCAGGAAGGAAGAAGGTCCCCAAACCCAGAGAACCCCCAGAAGTAACAGAGGACGCCCCGGTGGAGGTGGCAGCTTTGACAGAGGTCGATGTCGGCCCGAAAGCTATGCCGCCCGGGATGGTCCTCTGCCACTGTGGAGACATCACACAACTTGACAGACAGGCAGGAAGGATAGGACAGGAAGTTCAAAGTCAAGGTCACAGGGAGGCTGGAGCTCAGTGTGAAACCGACGCGCAGCCGAGGGAAGCCCTGCGGCCTGCAGCAGAGAAGGGAATTGTGTTAAGCATAGCAACCGGAAAAGCAAAGGAAGGGGAGGATCAGTGGGAGGACGAAGGGATACTGCCCATGATGTGGGACTTTGTGCCGTCGGTGAGGCGTAGTTCCCGGGCGGTCCAACCCAGGGTGACTTGGTCCCCCGTGTATCCTTCCCCAAATACAAGGGTTCAAAAGCAGAGGAAGCGCTGGAAGGGTAAACTCTGTACTGTGAGGGGTAAGTCCCCGTCACAATCCCCAGAACGAGCACCAGACACAGGGGGACAGTTGAAGGAGGTCCTCCTGCAAGCCTTATGGAAGGGGGTATCTCGATCCCCTGGACAAGGTCAACAGGATGACCAGGAAAGGGGAGGCAGTTACAGAGACTGACCTGGCCACCCGGAGACGGGTGGCGTTGTACATAGCACCTTTTTGATAGTTGGGGTGATTTTGCAGTGAGGTGATGGTGTTTTGGTTAAGCAAGGAAAACAAAACTTGGTGCTACTCCAGTCGAGCCTGAAGAAGTCTCAGGCAAGACTGTGTTTTTCACTTTGTGTTCCAGAAGATGCTCCGGACCATCGTGATGATACTCACCTACATGGGGACCTGCACCGGACGCTGAGGGGACACCGAGAAGTCCCTGGTGTACGGGTGTTCCGGGGGCAGGGCGCCAACCGTAACCACGGGAGAAGGGATCATGGAGGCAGAAGACCAGGCCACCTACTTCCATGAGGGAAGATGGCCTGGGTGGTTCAGCTCGAATTCCACCCAGTATTCGAGCCACAAGAGCTTTACTTATGGAGAGGCCTCCATCCCCTGCCCGAACATCGAGGTGGCCACTTCCCGGGTTAGGGTGACAGAGGGGAAAAGGGTGTGTTTGACATGTAAGGGGGACGTACCTTTAGGACGCTGGTGGTGGCTCAGGAAATTGAGCACGGACATCGAGGACAGGAGCTCAGACTGGGAACGTCTGAGCAACGATACCTACCGGACCATCACGGGGTCACCGGGGGAAGTCACTGTGTGTTGGGAAAAATGGTGGGCCTACGACGAAGGGATATACGTATGCCTATGGGGATCAGCCCAAGTATGCCCAGCGGGGCTGTCCATCGCCTTTGTCAGGTGGTGGCAGGACACAGGGTACGGGTTGGAGTGGGTTAGAAGCGGGGAAGCTTGCGTCACCCCTCGTATCCGAGTGCCCATCAATGCCACCGAGCTCCTGGCTCAGGTGAGGAAACCCCTACCCACGCCCAAACCCATTGACACCCACGGATGTCCGACCACCACTAGGGGACCTGGGAATGGGTTGGTATTAGTACCGACGGGTACGTTGGTGTACCAGGGAGTGCACTACGCAGTTGCATCTGTGGTCCTTAACCTAACAGAAGCTCGCCTACCTGTGTTCTGCCCCCGGAAAACCAAGTTGCTGTATCAAGCTCTGCTGAGGGAGATGTTCCGAAGCTTCTATGAGCTGGATTTCGGGGACATCAGTGTGGCAGACCTGTACACAAAAGAAGACACGACCGAGAGGGGCAGACAGCGCAGGGGGGTTATGAACGATGTTTTCACTGGGTTTAATACCGGGGCCTCAGTTATGAACAGCCTGGATGATGTGCAGCTGGCCCTACAGATTAATGGGCTAAAGTCTCAGCTGCGCAGCATCCTAGGGAAGGAGAATGATGTTTTGGGCTCCACGCTTCACGAGGGGGTGGCTATGACTGTGCACCTGAAGGAGATTGTCGCCCAGCTAGAGGCTCATGCTCGGACGATAAACACCTTGATTAAGGAGGGCTGGCTGGCCTCTGATCAGGCGGCACAGAATGAGGTGTGTGTGCTCTATGGGGCCTGGTTGCTGGGAGAGGGCCGCAGTAACTTGGAAGACCTTAGGCAAGGTCGGGTCCCCTCCTGGATCAGCAACCGGCACCTGGAGGCACTACACCCCTATAGCCGCACCCTCAGCCCATGCCAGCTCCGAGTGGCGTCGGAGGCCTATCCTGTCCCGGTTGACTGTGGGAAATCCAACCACACGATTATGGGTGTGGTTGTGTGAATGCCAGTGATGGGGTCATCCGCCAGACCAGCACCCCTGTATCGTGTGGAGAATGTCGGGGTCATTCGTGGGGGGGTACACGTCCGTTTCACAACGGTCCCACCCTATGTCATTGTGTGGGAGCACACAGTGACGGGTACTGACCTGTCTGGTTGCTGTAGCCGGGGAATACAGGTGATACTGTGTCCCCAGCACTTGAACGCCTTCAGGAGGTCACAATGCGGGTTTAGCACTGCTGGGGCAGAACCTATAAATTGCACACTGGAGGTAATGGCGCCTGGCCATGTGCCTCTACAGATAGCATATGTGGGTGGTGGGACATATTGTGTCGCCACGACTGCCCGCCGGTATAGGCACGACCCGAGTGAGTGGTGTGATATACCGGACGGCAGCTTTTGCTTTAAACCTAGGGCAGAAGTTCAAGTGGCCCAGGAAAGGATCATTCCAATCCCGGAACCCTCCACAATTCACCTCACGGTACAGCACAATGTAAGTGACTTGCAGAACTATGTTGCCCGGTTTGGGTACTCTATACCACTCTTACCTGAGAAACTCACTGCCTTATTGAAGGCAGTGGACCTCAGTCAAAAACATTACTTCACCCTTGAACAGAAAAACAAAGACATAGCTCTTGGGATTGCAGACATACAGTCACCCGCGTGGTGGGAATGGGGAACAAGGGTAGATATCCCTGTCTGGCTTCGCGTGGCCTCCCACACGATGGTAATTGTACAACTGGTCATTGTAGTGTATCTCATTATAAACGCCTGCAAAGCCAGAAGAGCCCTCAAAGCACACCGGTATCTGAAATTATTCAACAAGCAGCAACAGAAGGACAGCCCAGTATAACCATGAGAAGAATGCCCTTTTGTTTCCAGGCATTCTTTCCTTGTCGGAAACAAAGAGGACCATTCTGATGCACTGTATCGCAGCACTACTCGCACCCGGAGCTGGATAATACCATACACTACGTAAGCTGTCAAAACTTATGTACGGCAGATCACACAGTACGAACTTACGCCATCACAGATATGTATCTTATATACTGTATGGGTATGGTGAAAGCTGTACAACTTTGCAGGAAAGGACGCAAGGAACACACGCAGCATGGGGTATTTTGTTATGCTCTATGTATTGGAAAAATGTAATACCTTGTTTTGATGTATACCTGAAAGGGAACATGATTATTTATTATTTTTTTTTGTTTTTACACTAACTTTGTAAGGGTTATTAGTTAGAGTAAACAACGGGGATGACTGACACTTGGTAGGCCTTTGGATTTTCTTACATGCCAATTGACACATCCCAGCTATACCCGGTTATGTCAAGATGGGGGACTGTAGAGTTCGAAAATCCACAAGCACGTTTTACCAAAAATTGGATTGCCCTATACAGTTTAAAACCAACATTTTCGGCCAAGACAGAGGTCCCGACAAGCAGGCTGGGATATGCCTGGGACATCCGAATACAGGGGACTGTGGCTCAGAGGCGAGCCATAGATGTCGGCCAATCGAAGCAGAGTGCATTCTCAAAGGCCAATCAGGGGACCGAGTCAGACCTGAAGTGAGGAAACCCCCAGCCAATGGGGACCACCCGGTCCGGGTTTGAATATGTGACTCACCCCTAATCGGGCTATGAATACAAGCCATCATCACCTTAATCAAGAAGGACTAGGGACAATAGTCTTGGGATCACTACAGTTAAGAGGTGGCCCAAACTAATCCAGTCCCAGGACTGACACAATGGGGCAGCAGGCTTGGAGGAGCCGATGTGCACTCAAAACAATACCCCTGTCCTCACACCTACCTGTATAAATATGGAACACAAGAAGGACCAACGCTGAGAAAGAACTATTACCAGAAGAACAAACAGGAGAGCGAGTTAAGACGCCGAGGGAAAAGACGAGCCCAGGAGGGACGAGCTGGGGCGAACTAACATCTAAAGAACTCCAACCGCGCTGAGGAGAAGATCCACCATCAGGCCCCAAGCTCAATCGGTATACTGAAGGTATACTCCGCTACCAGACGGCGCAACATCGCCGCAAGAAGCCGTACCGTATACCGACTCCCATTCCGGGGACCTCGAGAAGAAGACACCAACGACCGAAGTGGCTGTGGAAGACGGCATTCACTCCAGTCATTTCGGGAACCTTTTCCATCAAGCACAAACCAACCAACGACAATCGACCGAAAGCGAAATCAACAAAACCAAACTTCGAGAAAGCCCGACCAGACGCAGCAAGGTCCTCTCCGAGGTTCGGGGTACGGTGAACCCCGAGGCACAGGTCGAATTCCGACGACGACAGCAACAACAACAACCCAACAACCGCACTCAAAATTCCATCTGTCAAGGGAGGAGGCTGTGAGTATAATCCAAGGGCCTGCAACTGTCAGTCTAGTTTAGGTAGCAAAGTGGGTTGGTGGGATTGGACTTGGTAAAGATAAAACTGTGTAAACATTCTCGTTGTGTCCGTTCTCTCCCATATTTTATTTATATAGTTATAAATGTGTGTGTGTGTTTATTACGTTTGTGGTAGAACTTACCTTGGCAAATAAAATTGGTTGTCACCTGTTCTTTTTCCAAGGACTACTTGTCTCCGAGTGTCTATTTAAAGTGCATCGTTCTCCACCCAAATTCTGGAGTTAGAACCAGATAGGAGCATTAGGGCGCTTCGAATCCGCCAAACAAGGGAACAGCAGACTAGGGAAAAGAGAGAGGACTCCAGGAGCACTTGGGCTCAGGAGTACCCCACAGATTAGGTATAAACTGTGCGGGCCGCCACCGTATTTTAGTCCTCCTCTATAAGCTGTTGCTCTCTATCTCCTTAGAGGGCGTTTAGTGACACCCGACCTGCAGGCTAACATAAGCTGCAAGGGTATAAAGGAGACCGAGGCCCAATACATCAACAGGCACTAAAGACCCCTGCAATTGGGCAGAGCAGAGCCCCATCCCCCTACAAGTCCCTCATTCCTAGTACCATTCTAGTAAATCTCCTCTGTACCTTCTCCAAGGCTTTGACATCCTTCCTAAAGTGTTGTGCCCAGAATTAGATACAATGGGCTGGATTTTGATACGGGAGGCGTGTAGGAGGCGGGACTACAATGTTCGGGGTTGTAGTCCTGCCTCCATCGAGTTGTGGCCAACCCACTCGATTTTCACTTGATTGACCTTGTTGAGCCCGTCCAGCGGGCTCAGCAGGCCAATTAAGGGCCACCTGGCAACAGGTGATGTCACAGATTGACATTTCATCTGTCAAGAGCTTTTGACAGATGAAATATCAGCGTTTGACAGCTCTTTGAAGCTGTCAAACACTGACAATCTGTACACTAAGTTAATTCCTTCCTCTCAGGCTGATTTAGAGATCTCTCCAGAACAGAAAGCTGAATGTTACAATTTTTGACAGCTCACGGCCATTCTGCTTTCTGTGCCATTGAGATGAGGGACTCCCGAGACCTGAAGGAAGGAAGGCTGTAAAGGTAAGTAAAGATAAGTAAAACTTCTTTAAACACTTTACACAGACCAAACACACTTACCTCTGAACTCATGCACCCATCACTCACCTGAACACTGGACATCTCGAACCCTCCAAGCCCTTCAGCCCGACGGTCCGCCTCGCTAACTTGGCGTGGTTTGGAGCCATCGGGAATCTCACACTTCAGGAATAAAAATCGGGATTAGGCTAAAAACTGCCTGTTAACTACCTGTTAACAGGCAGTTAATTGGCACTAATCCCCTTCCCGCCTCGGGGAGGCGGCTCCCAGCACAGGTTGGGTATCCGCCTCCTTTGAAACTGGCATGGAGGCGGGTTGGGGGCGGGATGGGTTCGTGCCCCCTGAGTTCACGATTTTAACCCCCCACACGCCTCCAATCCTGCCTCCACGGCCCAATGAAAATCCTGCCCAATATATTCCAGTGAATTATAAAGGTTTAGCATAATTTCCTTGCTTTTGTACTCTATGCCTCTATTTATAAAGTCAAGGAATCCGTATGCTTTTTACTAGCCTTATCAACATGTCCCACCACCTTCAAAGATTTGTGTACATGAACCCCCACAGGTCCCCTTTAAAATTGTACCATTTTGTTTATATTGCCACTCCTCATTCTTCCTTCCAAAATGCAGCACTTCACACTTTTCTGCGTTAAATATCATCTGCCACGTGTCTGCCCATTTCACCAGTCTGCCTCTGCCTCCTGAAATCTGTTACTATCCTCCTTATTGTTAAATACATTTCCAAGTTTTGGGTCATCTGCAAACATTGAGAAATTTTGGCCTGCTATAACCAAGTTCAGGTTATTAATATATATCAAAAATAGCAGTAGTCCTAACACTGACCCCTGGGAGGACACTATTTCCACCCTTACTTCCCTCAGCAACCTTCTGTATATTTAGAGCATAAATTCTGGATGGACTTAATAGTAATGCGTACCATTGCTCCGCCACTCACGCACTTCTAGTTTCGATGGCCTCATCCCCAGCAAAACCTTCACTGACTCCCATCCCCACCATCTTCCAGTATGGCCAGCTTCGCTCCCTCAAGTCCAATGGCACAAACTGAGGGTACCTGGCTTAGCCATTCGTGCATTACAACACCCAGCTGTTTCTTAAGTGAGCCTATTGTCCTGGCCTCAACCATCGTTCCTGCCACTTCATTCCAGATGTTGATCACCCTCCATGTGAAGGAATTCTTGCTGACATATGTCCTGAATTTGGCTTCAAAGGCCTGTGTCCTCTGTCCTGCTGAAAGTATTGTTTCAAGTTTACTTTCACCATCTTGTTAAATATCATACTGTAGGAATGTTTAGTTCCTATCAAAAGACTGAGGTCCACTCAGGCGATCAAATAAACGAGGTTTAATGAAAGCTAACAGAGTTTAACGGATAACTACAGGAGAACATCGAATATAGGTCTAGTCAGTTCGGAGGCTCCACGAGGACTGCTAGGGCGGTCCCGTGGCTGACGTCATGACGTCATCACGTTTTTCCCGCCGGTGGGGGATCACGTGATGAACGGCGTGGCGTCATCGCGTTTACCCGCGCTATTAAAGTGATTGCGCTCTGTACATGTAAACAGTGAAAACAAAGATGCAGACTCAGGCTGTAGCATAACATATTATTAAAGGGAATTTTATACAATTGATTGGAGTCCTTTAGTGACTCCGCCACATGTGCCCCCCCAGAATTGTCTTTAATAGCAAAAGTAAAACGGCGAGGAGGCCTGACAAACCTGTCAGATCAACTTCTGTAGCCTTGAAGTGGAAGCTGATGGACGGCGGGCGAGCTGGCGGGCGGTTGCGTTTGATCCGGCACGGCGACTGTGGGCGGTCGGCCACGTTTTGGCGGTTGTGCGATTTTGACTGGGCGGTCAAGGTCCAAGTGAGCCGGCTTCAACCGGTCAACCGAAATGTGGTCCAGTTTACCCCCGACATCGACCGAAAAAGATTTGTCTCCCGGCTCTATCACATGGAAAGGACCAGTGTAAGGGGGTTTGAGCGGGTCCCGATGAGCGTCGTGGTGGATAAACACATAGTCGGCGTTCTTCAGCTCAGCTGGGACGTGGGAGCTCTGCAAGCCATGATGTGACGTAGGCACTGGAGCGAAACTTCTGTCTGCCTCCTGGTGGCTGATGAGCTGCTGGGACGCGGACCATGGCTCTGTCGGAGTCGGAAGGAAATCCCCTGGTACGCGTAGTGGCTGGCCATATACGAGCTCCGCCGAGGACGATTGAAGATCTTCTTTAGGTGCCGTACGAAGACCCAAAAGGACCCATGGAAGCCTGTCCACTCAGCACGCGCCTTGAAGGCTGGCTCGCAGTGCGGCTTTGAGCGGCCTGTGGAATCGTTTGCACAGGCTGTTCGCCTGTGGATGGTAGGCAGTGGTGCGATGTAGCTTGACGCCGAGCCCCTGAGCCACAGCATTCCAGAACTCCGAAGAAAACTGTGGCCCACGATCGGATGAGATGTCCGCCGGTACCCCGAAGCGGGCGACCCAAAGGAGATGAAAGCCCTGGCGACGTCTGCGGAAGTGGTGGAAGACAGAGGAACCGCCTCCGGCCATCGAGTGATGCGGTCCACCATTGTAAGAAGATGAGTAAACCCGTGCGAAGGCGGAAGTGGCCCCACCAGGTCCACATGCACATGACCAAACCTACATTCCAGAACGGCGAAAGTGGCCAATGGAGCCTTGACATGACGCTGCACCTTGGCCTTTTGGCAGACCATGCAGGTGTTGGCCCAGTCGCGAACATCCATGTGCATGCCCCGCCACACGAATTTGGACGACATCAACCATTGCGAGGCCTTCATGCCAGGGTGCGACAACCCGTGGATGGCGTCAAAAACTTTTCGGCGCCAGGCGACCGGGACGATAGGGCGAGGATCTCCTACGGAGACGTTGCAGAGTAGCGTAGTGCCCACGGCATGGAATTTGACGTCGGCCGCTTGGAGGCTAGAGGGGTTGGTTCTGTCAGATTGGACCTCCGGATCCGAGGCTTGATCCGCAGCCATGAGGGCGTAGTCGATGCCGAGCTGGACTGCATGAATGGTCGCGCGGGAGAGGCAATCCGCTACCAGGTTGTCCTTACCGGACACATGCTGAATGTCAGTGGTGAATTCTGAGATAAACGCCAACTGATGTTGTTGCCGAGCTGACCACGGTTCGGCGGTCTTGGCCATAGCGAACGTTAGTGGCTTATGGTCCACAAAAGCCGTGAACGGACGTCCCTCTAGCAAGAACCAGAAATGGCGGATGGCCAGAAAAAGCGCCAGCAACTCCCGGTCGAACGTGCTGTACTTTCGTTCGTTTCGCCGTAGTTGACGGCTGAAAAACGCCAGCGGTTGCCATGTCCCATGCACCCACTGTTCCTGCACTGCGCCGATGGCGTAGTCTGACACGTCGGTGGTAAGGGCGATGGTGGCACCTGGCAGCGGGTGTGCCAGCATGGTTGCGTTGGCTAAAGCGCCTTTCGTGTCGACGAACGCCCGGTCCATGTCGACCGTCCAGCTGATCGGATCCTTGCCGGACTTGCCCTTGAGGGCCTCGCACAGGAGCTGCATGAGCAGAGCTGCATTAGGGGCGAACTGGTGATAAAAATATACCATCCCGAGGAACTCCTGCAGGGCCTTGACAGAGTGCGAGTGCGGGAACGAAGTAACTGCCTCCACCTTCGTTTGCAGAGGAATTGCGCCGTCTGATATGATGCGATGGCCTAAAAAATCAATCTGCTGCAGGCCGAACTGGCACTTAGCCGGGTTGATGATCAAGCCGTGTTGACTGAAGCATCTAAAGAGGGTACGCAAATGGCAGATGTGCTCCTCTTTATTAGGGCTGGTGATGAGGATGTCGTCGAGGTAGACAAATAGAAACTTGAGGTCCCGAAGCACGGAGTCCATCAAGCGCTGGAAAGCCTGTGCAGCGTTCTTCAATCCAAACGGCATCCGCAGAAATTCAAACAGGCCGAATGGGATGATGACTGCAGTTTTCGGGACGTCTTGCGGGTGTACGGGGACCTGGTGGTAGCCACGGACAAGGTTGACTTTTGAAAAAAATGGTATTTCCCGCCAAATGTGCAGAGAAATCCTGAATATGAGGGATTGGGTACCGATCAGGAGTAGTGGTGTCGTTCAGGCGTCGGTAGTCGCCGCAAGGCCGCCATCCACCGCCAGGTTTCGGAACAATGTGGAGAGGCGAAGACCAGGGACTATTCGACCGGCGAATAATCCCTAGCTGCTCCATCGTGTCGAACTCCGCTTTCGCAGCCGTGAGCTTGCCAGGTTCGAGGCGCCGGGCCCGTGCGTAGACCGGGGAGCCAGTAGTGGTGATGTGATGTTCGACACCATGTTTCGTGGCCGTGGAAGAGAAAGTGGGTCTGGTCAGGTCTGGGAAATCTCTGAGGAGGCGATGAAGTCATCCGGAGGTGGGGACGCGCAGGAGACAGTGCGCGCTACGGTGTTACCGCGGTAGCACGGGATGGAGTGAAAAGTGGCCGCATTGATCAACCGGCGGTGACATACATCCACCAGGAGGCTGTTGGCGCACAAAAAATCCGCCCCGAGGATGGCTTGAGAGACTTTTGCCCTGATGAAATCCCTGTAAAACCGCTGGCCGCTGAAGCACACCTGGACCCGCCGGCTTCCGAAGGTCCGAATGGCCCCGCCATTAGCCGCCTGGAGGGAGGGGCCGTGCCCCCCAACTTGTAGATCAAGACTTGATGCAGGTAGGATGCTACACTGTGCCCCGGTGTCGCAAAGGAAACGTCGACCAGATAGGGAGTCGTTGATGAAGAGGAGTTTTCCCGAATTACCAATTGCCATAGCAGCCGCGGGGCGCTCGTTATAACCGGTCCTCTTTCGACAGGGTGGCTGCTTTTTTTTTTGAGCGAAAAGCTGCAGGGAGGGCGGCAACATCTTGCTTTCGCGCCAAAACAGGCATGGTAGAAGCACAACCCCGCAGGTTGAGGGGCTGGAGCGGCGTCTGTGGGGGATGGGCACCTCGTGGCAGCGCAGTACTGCTGTGTCACCGCGAAGATCTTGTCCGCATCGACAGCCAGCTCTGCGCAGTCGGTGACTCCCGACCTGGCTAGGGCAGCCTGAACTTGCTCCGGTAGCTGGCTGAGGAATAGCTCCCTGAAGAGGAAGCATTCCGGTTCGGAGCCCAGGAGCGTGAGCATTTGGCTCATGAGCTCGGACGGCTTGGAGTCCCCGAGGCCGGGCATATTGAGCAGCCGGCGGGCGTGCTCCGACTTCGTGAGCCTGAAGACCTGTAACAACCGCACCTTTATCGTATCATACTTGCGAACTTCTGGTGGATTACCTGTAAGAATTCGCAATAATTTACAGTTCTGAAGATCATTTTTTTGATTAAAGAATCCCTGGGCGATGTGCTTTTAAATTTCCAGGGATAAAAATGGCTGTCACCACATGGCCGAAGACAAAGGACAATGCTTTGTTTACAAAGCAATTGAATGCTATTAGCATTTGTTTGTATATCGAGTGGATACATCTAAACTGCAGAAGAGGCTTTTGCACCTTGAATGGGAATCGTTCAAGATTTGAATGGGTTTTAAATCACCCAGCGCTGGACAATAGAGCAGTTGTATCTCCCTTTTGTTTCAGCCCAGGGAGCTCCGGAAGACACATTAACCCAGTCTAACCACTTTGAGTTAGCCAATCACAGCTTTCTCTTGTGTATTGGACCCTTTTGGGTGGGGAATTTTGCACACAGCCCTTGCAAGGCAGAACGGCAGGACCTCACCAGGTATAAAAATAGCGGCCGAGAAGCTAGCTCTCGCTCTCTTACTTCGCTGGACCAAAGGTGAGCTGGGTGTTCTGACTCCTCAACAAGGCAACTTAGCAGGGGTTAAGGGGTGGTGATTTAAGGGAATTGCTAAGATTGTTTAAATAACATTGTAGCTCATTGTATCCCTCGTTTTCGCCGTCTGCAACCCCCTGTTATATAGTATTACTGTGTTTGTGTGGTATAGTTTGTTCTTTTGATTGTAGTTTATTTAGGTAATAAAACTTGATTTTTTTCTCTCATCCAAACCACTTGTTCCGTTTTAATATCATTAATTATAAGTTCCTCCATTCAGAACTAAAGGAGGGGTAGCGATTCGTAACCGCTGTAATAAAATTGGTTTTATTGGAATTGGTCCTGCAAGCAGGCTGACGATCCGCGAGGCTGTGGCGCTGTCGAGGGCGGAGACCACGTGATAGTAACGGGTCTGATCCGCAACAATGTTCCTGATTGCGAACTGGGCTTCAGCCTGGATGAACCACGCGGCTGGCTGTTGCTCCCAGAACTGTGGTAGCTTCAAAGCAACGGCGTTCGATTCCATGTTCAGTAACTTCTGCGAAAACCGTTCGCAAAAGTCGGGATCACCAATGTAGGA
Organism: Somniosus microcephalus; assembly: GCF_052327205.1. Lineage (NCBI taxonomy): Eukaryota > Metazoa > Chordata > Chondrichthyes > Squaliformes > Somniosidae > Somniosus > Somniosus microcephalus. The sequence goes on from NC_141004.1 coordinate 58,574,322, forward strand.
ATGTCTAGTTCCTATCCAAAAGACTGAGGTCCACTCAGGCGATCAAATAAACGAGGTTTAATGAAAACTAACAGAGTTTAACAGATAACTACAGGAGAACATCGAATATAGGTCTAGTCAGTTCGGAGGCTCCACGAGGACTGCTAGGGTGGTCCTGTGGCTGACGTCATGATGTCATCACATTTTTCCCGCCGGTGGGGATCACGTGATGAACGGCGTGACGTCATCGCGTTTGCCTGCGCTATTAAAGTGATCGCGCTCTGTACATGTAAACAGTGAAAACAAAGATACAGGCTCAGGCTGTAGCCAACATATTATTAAAGGGAATTATATACAATTGATTGGAGTCCCTTAGTAGCTCCGCCACAATACAGTTTATAATGTCCACTCTGAGATACCTGTTTTTCAAAGCTAAAGAGCACCAGGTTATCTGTTTATGTCACATAGGTTATCAGCTTAGCTGCTGTTCTCTGCACTGCTTGTGGAACCTGGTAGACGTTTATGTTGTGTTGTGACCAGAGCTCCAGGTCCAGCCTGAACAAAGCACGGTACAGTTTCAGCATGACTCCTGGGGAGACAAACTCAACAACAAAAACAACAACATGCATTTATATATCGCCCTTAACGCAGTAAAAACTCCCCAAGGCACTTCACAGGAGCGTTAGCACACAAAATTTGACACCGAGCCAGATAAAGAGATATTAGGACAGGTGACTAAAAGCTTGGTTAAAGAGGTAGGTTTCAAGGAGCGACTTAACGGAGGAGAAAGAGGTGGAGAGAGGGAATTCCAGAGCATAGAGCAGCTGAAACACTGGTAGAGTGATGAAAATCGGGGATGCTCAAGAGGCCAGAATTGGTGGAGTGTAGAGATCTCAAAAGGTTTTAGGGCTGGAGGAGGTTACAGAGATAGGGAGGGGGTGAGGCTATGGAGGAAATTGAACACAAGGATGAGAATTTTAATATTGAGACGTTACCTGACCAGGGGTCAATGACCGGTGAACGGGACTTGGTGCGAGTTTGGAAATGGGCAGCAGAGTTTTCGATGAGCTCAGGATGGAAAGTGAGAGGCTGGCCAGGAGAGCACTGGAATAGTCGAGTCTGGAGGTAACAAAGTCAACTGATTTGGCAACATAACCCTGTGTCCTGTTGACTTTGTTTATTTCCGCTTCAGCCATTACTGTTGGGATGGGCAGTGGTCTTCGTTGTTCATTTCAACACAAATCAAAACAAGATATTGAGACCGAAACAAAGCAGAACATTTCCAGGTACAGGAAACTCTTTTTTATCCGGCACTGACGGGACCGGCATGGTGCCAGTTTATCAAAAAGTCTGGATTACAGAGAGGTATAGTAAAAGGTACGAGAGCCCCGTACACGGCCACAGATCCAGGCGTCCCTGTTGCATAGCAACAGGTGCAGGAACCCCGGTTACACAGCCACAGATCCAGGAACGGCCACTAATATGAAGTAAAACTTACCTGAACCTACTCCTGAATTATGCCGGTTAACAGAGATTTCCGGTTAATTTAGGGGGCCGTAAATCGGGAGTTTCCTGTACCAGCCTTAGGTGGTAGTCTAGAGCAGCCACGCTACACAAAGAAAGTTCAAAGGTTGGCTGATAATCAATAAATAAATGCACGATCAGGTGGTGTTGTGGTAACAAGCTAATTTACAAAAGCTCTTTGAGAAATCAATGATTTATCCTTGGATCCTTCCAGAAGTTTATGGAAGGAGCATATCACCGTACAAATTTAAGAAAATCTTACTTTTTCTAAAGAATTTGTATCCAAAATGTGTTGACACTGTTGTGTACACTGTTGCTTACAATTGAGGTAAAGTTATATGTGGCTCCTCCCTTTCTCTAAAATGGTGATAGTCCACTTTAAATGCATCCTGTATTGATTTCTTTGTGGGTTCAATGACGAGACATTTATGAAAGAGAATGTCTTTTAAGCTAAAGTCTGTCCAACTCTTTTTAACAGCATTTACAGGAGACATCAAGCTAGTGATGCATCTAGAACGAAACTGAAACTAAACCCAAACTGCTTGTCTCTCACATGACCTCTGCTGGTCAGGCATAAGTAATCAATACCTGCAAACATGCTATTAAGGCATCATAATCGAACAGGCAAATACCATCTCTATTTGCTGATATCATTACATCTCCTTTCCTTAAAACAAAAGTATTTTACTTTTAACTAACAACATGTTTTCTTTGTATTAATCTGCATTTTAACTGTAACACTTAATGAACTTACATTATCATTATCATGATCAAGGTTTTTTAACCTTGCTTTGTGTGTTCACATGAAATATGTCAATACACTAGAACTTGAAGAAAGAATAAGATAACATTACTTTCTTCTATAACAATAGTCCTTAAATTTGCTCAATGAGTCTCTCAGGAGGCTTCACGTGTCTTGAGGATTTTCTGATTGATTGTCCTTGAATCTGAGTTGTTGCCTCAGATGATTGGTTCTCAGCTGTGTGATCAGGTTGTTCAACAGTATCAGTCTCTTGACCTGCTGTGGCTGGTCCCATGAGAAGATCTCGACGATTTCTTCTCAGAACAGCACCCTCATCTGTCTGAATGTGTATGATCTTGGTTGAACTTCACTCAGGACAGTTCCCTTCTGAGTCCATGTGTTTGTTTTGTCTTTGAACCTTACTTGGTCACCAGTGTGGAGTTCAGGTAGGTTTTGTGTTCCTCTGTCATAGTAGTACTTTTGCTTTTCTTTCTGTTGTTCTTTGAACTTCCTCACTTTCTCCCCCTCTTTTGTTTTCAGGAGGTTCTCCGGGATGGGTAGGTTTGACCTTAGTCGACGTCCCATCAGGAGTTGGGCTGGTGACATACCACACTCGAGCGGCGTTGTGCGGTATACAAGCATGCTCTGGTAGAAGTCAGTTCCACTGTCTTTTGCCTTGTACATCAGTCTTTTCACTGTCTGGACCGATTTTTCCACTAGACCATTGGACTGTGGAAAGTGAGGACTTGAAGTTGTGTGGACAAAGTCCCACTCTTTGGCAAAGTGTCGGAAACTTGCATTGTAAAACTGAGGCCCGTTGTCTGTGAAGACCTCGCTTGCCACGCCATGTCTGGAGAATATGGCTTTCATACATGTTATCACAGCATCTGCAGTGGTGGTGTGCAGTCTACAAACCTCTGGATACAGGGAGTAATAGTCTGTGACTACAAGATAGTCCTTCCCTTGACATACGAATAGGTCAGCGCCTACCTTCTGGTAAGGTCTGTCTGGTGCTGGGTGTGGCTTTAGTGGTTCTACCGGATTGCTTGCTCGATATTTCAGGCATATTGTGCAGTTTGACACCTCATTTGTCACATCTTGGTTGATTCGTGGCCAGTACATCACCTCTTGTGCTCTTTTCTTACACTTTTCGATTCCCAGATGTCCTCCATGGATCCTTTTTAGCATCTCTTTTCTCAGACTCTTTGGGATAACTATTTTACTTCCTTTGTAGATGATGCCTTCGACCACTGATTGTTCTGCCCTGCAGTTCCAGTACTCTGCTATGTCAGGTGAGCAGTCTTGCTTCATGTTGGGCCATCCATCCAAGATGCTTTTCCTCAGTCGTCTCATTGTTTCATCTTTGTTTGTCTCAGTCTTTATGAGCTCCATTTTTGCATCTGCTATGGGCAGTGCACTTGTGATCATGTCCACGTAGGCGTTCACTTTTTCATCCATTGTGGTGTTTGCGGGCTCACTTGGGTCTACAGCTCTGGACAACGTGTCTGCTGTATACATCAGCTTACCCGGTGTGTACGCAACATTCAGTGTATAGCGTTGCAGCCTGATCATCATTCTTTGTATTCTAAGCGGACAGCTATTTAGTGGCTTTTGGAACAATGCAATCAAGGGCTTATGGTCAGTCTCTACACTGATTGCTTGTCCTGCCACAAACTGGTGAAATCTTTCACAGGCGTATGTGAGGCTGAGCAGCTCCTTTTCTATTTGAGCATATCGCGTCTCCGCGTCTGTCATTGAGCGCGATGCATATGCAATAGGTTGCCAGTAGTCATATTTTTGCAGAAGAACGGCACCGAGCCCACTCTGTGATGCATCTGATGATATCTTGATGGGTCTCGCTGGGTCATAAAACCTCAGAACTGGTTCCTTTGTGAGCAGTTTCTTTAGGTCGCTCCATGACTTCTCATGCTCATGATTCCATTCCCATTCTATGTTCTTTTCAGTTAGTCTTCTCAGTGGCGCCACCTTTTCTGAGAAGTTGGATATGAATTTACCCATGTAGTTGATCATTCCATTAAACCTCTGCACGTCCTTTTTGCATTGTGGCTTTGGCATATTCTCAATGGCGGACACCTTTCTGGGATCTGGTCTGATGCCCTCACTGCTAAGGATATCTCCCACGAATGTCAGTTCTGTCACCCCGAGCTGGCATTTCTCTCTATTCAGCTTCAGGTTTGTTTTCCTTGTTGCTTCCAGCACTTTTTTCAGTCTCTCGTCATGCTCAGTTCTCGTGGTTCCCCATACTATGATGTCATCCATTGATGTATCAACTCCCTCCAGGTGCTCATAGATCATATGAATTGTTTTGTGATACACTTCAGGAGCTGAGGCAATGCCAAATGGTAACCTTAGGAATCTGTATCTGCCAAATGGACTGTTGAACGTGCACAGTCTTGAACTTGCTTCATCCAATTTCATCTGCCAAAATCCTGATGATGCATCTAACTTGCTGAAATACTTTGCATTTGCAAACTGTGCCATGATTTCCTCACGTGTAGGAAGCTTGAAGTGCTCTCTCTTTATTGCTCTGTTTAGATCTCTTGGATCCAGGCAAATTCTGAGCTTTCCATTCTTTTTGTCCACTACGACGAGGGAACTCACCCACTCAGTTGGCTCATCTATCTTCTGAATCACGTTCAGGCTTTCCATCCTGTCCAACTCTGCCTTCAGTTGCTTTTGAAGAGCAAACGGAACTTTTCTGCATGGATGTATGACCGGTGTCATACTTTTATCTACTCTGATCGTGTGTTCTCCTGGAATGCAGCCTAGACCCTTAAATAGGTCTTTGTACTCTTTCATGAGTTCATCATAGACTGTCTCTCCTTCGCTTTCCACAACAAGGACTCTCTTTACCAGGTTCAGTCTCTCACAGGCTTTTAAACCTAGTATGGCTTGCACATCCTTTGGCACCATGATTAATGCTAGCGTGTGCTCTCTGTCCTTGTGTGTTACTTTGACAATGCATCTTCCTTTCACTGGTATATCAGTACCTGAGTATCCTGTCACTTTCACTTTGATTCCATGTATCTTTGGTCTGGGTCTAATTTTCTTAAAATCAGTCTCTGATATCACATTAACTTGTGCTCCAGTATCCAATTTAAATGGAATATGTATGTCATTCACTTTTAGTGTCAACATCCAGTCTCTTTCTTCTTTTTTGTTTTCAGACACAACATCTACATAGAACTCCTCTATGTCGCTTTCATCTACTGCATGGACCTTGCTTTGTTGCACTTGGTTCTTGCAGCAACGGGCATAATGGTTGTTTTTGTTGCAACTATTGCATTTTTTACCATATGCTGGACACTTTTTTGGTGGATGCTGTGTACCGCATCGACTACATGACTTTCGATTGTCCCTTTCATTTTCGTTCGCTGGCCACGCCTCTTTTTTCACATTGGTGCTCGTTTTGTTAAACGGTTTGTATCCGTTCTTTCTCACTGCATCCACATTGCAGCTATTGTCACTGAACAGCTCCTTTGCCTGCAACTTCACAGTCTCTGTAGCCCTACACAGTGCTATGGCTTTTCCCAGGTCCAGATCTTGCTCTCTTAGCAGTCTTTCCCTTAGACCATTATCCGGAATACCACACACCAGTCTGTCTTTTATCAGCGAGTCTGTCAGTCCCCCAAATTCACACGATTTGCTTCTGTTTCTCAGTTCAGTCACATACTGATCAATAGTCTCACCCGTTTTCTGTACACATGTGAAAAATCCGTGCCTCTCAAACGTCACGTTACGTTTAGGTATGCAGTAGGCCTCAAACTGTTCCATTATTTTATCTAGTTTCATTTTGTCTCCATCAGCAGCGAATGTGAAATTATTATACACCTCCAGCGCTTCATCACCCACGACATGTAAGAACACTGGCGATTTCTTATTATCACTTTTCTCGTCAGCTCCGATTGCCGCTAAATACAACTCTACACGTTGTTTGAATCTCCTCCAATTTTCAGCCACATTACCTGTCAACTGAAGCGTCGCCGGTGGGTGTAAACCTTCCATTTTTTCACTTCGTTAGCTATTCTCCAATGGTAAGCAACGATGTTCACTTTTGGCTTGCTAATATGTGGAGAGCTGATTTAACTTCAGATTTTTTCTCTTCATCTCTTTCAATCACTTCTGACACCGTGTATTGATTTCTTTGTGGGTTCAATGACGAGACATTTATGAAAGAGAATGTCTTTTAAGCTAAAGTCTGTCCAACTCTTTTTAACAGCATTTACAGGAGACATCAAGCTAGTGATGCATCTAGAACGAAACTGAAACTAAACCCAAACTGCTTGTCTCTCACATGACCTCTGCTGGTCAGGCATAAGTAATCAATACCTGCAAACATGCTATTAAGGCATCATAATCGAACAGGCAAATACCATCTCTATTTGCTGATATCATTACACATCCTACTTGAATACTTGGTGAAGCTGTTGCTTCAGTATAAATGTCTGTACGGCAATCTACAAACTAGAACTATAGGCCCTTTGCTGGCTGAAACAAGGTGAATTGCTAAGCTGAAGCACCAAGCTTAGATAAGTAGCTAGTTTGGAGATAGACTCCTGGACCACAGCCATCTAGTGTATAGGCTGAGCAATTTCCTATATACACATATACGCAGACACACATATATGTATATAGCACCAGCCTGTATGAGAGCAGGAAAGACGACTGTGCTGGTGTCCTCTTACGTTATAAACAAAGTGTTCATGTTTGAAATATAACCTAACTTCTCCTCTGAATGGCTGATAGAACCAGAGGTAAAGCAGTAGTGGCAGTCTATTGGGGCTTTACAGCAGAATCACTTAACAGCCAAATCCCTGCTTCATGATATAACTGTGATATGAGTTCAATTTTCAGTGGAAGTTCTTCCTACAGGTTTATATTACACGAGAGTTATCTTCTGTTTTGTAAACAGAAAGAAAATTGAAAAATCATGAGATCAACTTGGTATAGAAAACCTAACGAAGAGCAGAGAGCCACAATCAGGCATGGCAATCTTCTGTCATCAGCATCCTGTGGCTGAGGGCTGTCTTCAGGCGCTTTGACAGATGTGAGCTCAGGACACTAAAGCCAGCTTCTTCCTTGCTTGAAGTAAATGGAGGCGGATGTAGTCTGTTAATGCATCCTGTGTGAATCTGGAGAAAGGAACACAGGTTGAATGCCAACAGTCATTTACATGAAGAAAGGTCCTTCCAGTGAGATCCTGGCGGGCTCCTGGTGCCTGGTTCATAGTAACAGAGACTTCAGGTGAAAAGGGGAGAAAATTGGAAGGAAAAAAAATCCCAAGCCGTTGCCAGTCTCATGTGACCTTGGATTAATATATGGAAGTAGAGCTTTCTCTCTAGACTTACTGATGGGAAGGTGGGGGAAGAGTTAATCAGACCTGGAATTGGGAGGGTTGCTTCCAAACATGAACGATACAGTGTTTTCCTGTACAGGACAAAGCAAATACAGGAATTTCATAAAGGAAAATACAACAATGGCAACTTGCACTTATATAGTTCCTTTAACGGGGAAAAGGATCCCACAGCACTTCACAGAGATGTAATAAGTAAAAAAAGGACACAGAGCAAAAGAGAGATTAGGAGGTCTGACCAAAAGCTTTGTCAGAGAGGTGGGTTTTAAGGAGGGTTTTAATGGGGGAGAGGTAGTGAAGAGATGGAGAGGTTTAGGGAGGGAATTCCAGAGACTGGGATCTAAGGGGTTGAAGGAACAGATACCAATGGTGGGGCAAAAGGAGGGGGGGAGCGGTGGGTGGATGCACAAGAGGCCAAAGTTAGAGAAACGGAGAGGGGTTTGTAGCACTGAAGCAAACTACAGAGATAGGGAGTGGTGAGGCCATGGAGGGATTTAAACACAAGGATGAGAATTTTAAATTTGAGGATTTGGGGGACCGGGTGTCAATGTAGTTCAACAAGGACAGGGGATGATGGGCACGCAGGACTTGGTGTGGGATAGGATATGAGGAGCAGAGATTTGGATAAGCTGAAGTTTATGAAGACGAGTTGGAGCACCGACAGTTAACTGTAGCAGTTGGAGGATTGTCAACAATTATATTTGCAAAGCAAATAATGTGTAAAAATTTGCATATTGGAACACTATTCTTTGGTTGCAAATGGTGCAAAAGCAATCATATGTTCCTTTTACTCCTGTTTGTTTACTTTGCCAGTTTTCTCCCCTCCCCTCCTTGCCTTGAAGGCTCTGACTCCTTGCTAGGATATGATTACATGGGCGTTGTTGATCCTCTGCTACCCGATGCAAGAGGCCATTATTCATGTGTGAGAGTTTGGCGGCTTATTGACTATGAGAGCATTGAGGCTGATTTGTTGCTTCTACAGAAAACCACACTCCTGCCCCAGCACTAGTCTGAATTAAAACAGAAAATGCTGGAAATACTCAGCAGGTCAGGCAGCATCTGTGGAGAGAGAAACAGAGTTAACGTTTCAGGTCGTTGACCCTTCGTCAGAACTGCTGGAAAAGTGGGGATAAAAATGTCATTCAGTTCTGAGAGGGTCAAAGTTCCTCCTGAAGGCAGTTCAGTAGCCGGTCATTTTGGCACAATATTAGAGGAGGACAGTATTAGAATGGAACCTCAACTACTCCTTGTGATAGCGAATTTCACATCCTAACCACCCTCTGGGTAAAGAGGTTTCTCCTGAATGGCCTATTGGATTTATTAGTGGCTATTTATTGCCTCTAGTTTTTAGTCTGCCCTAATCAAATCTGGGCCCTTCCTGTCTGTATGGCTCTCAATAGATAAACTCAGTAAGCCTTTTATTTGAAATGGGCCAATGATTCTGCGAAATGAATGGTATTTGGAACATCATCAAACATGTGCCTGCTGATGTTGCCAATAGTAATAGCGAGGCATCTACATCTATAATCAGCTTTTGGAGATCAAATTCCATCCATTTTGATTTTTTGTAAAGAGAAAAGATAAATTTCTAATCTATCATCTTTAATAGTTTTGCATATAACGTAATTTCCTATGTATCCAACTCGCCAACTAGTGACTATAAGAGTCTCGTATGTAGTGCATGAATGGAAGTAAGCTTGGTGCTGCAGAGAGCAGAGGAACTTGGGGACACAGGATCACAGGACATTAAAGACAGCGGCCTAGAAATTCATTATAGCCACTTTTGGGGCGGTAAAGTCGGGCGGCCGCTAAAGTTTGCGCCCGGCGCAAATTCGAGGCCACTTCTCCGATATTCATTAGCTTCGCCCTAAGAGTTTGCTCGAGCGCTAAAACTGGCGATGCACGCCTCTCTTTAGGCGCTAAGCCGGAGGTGCTGAGCGAGAGCGCCGAGGCCGGGCGCAGCGCAGGTGCGGCCATTTCTTGATTGACAGCAGACACCCTGGCGCCAGCCAGCTCTTAAGGGGGAAGGGTCGACTTGGTCTGCTGCCACGCCCTGGATAGTGGAGCCCTGCAGCTAGGCCTGAACACTGCTGCTGGACCCAAAGAGCGCCTGAAACCATGGAGAAGGCCCGTGAACGAGCGCAGCGCTTCTCAGAGCTTGATCTGAGGGTGCTGGTTGGTGCTGTGGAGAAGAGACGCCATATTTTGTTTCCAGACAATGGCAGGAAGCCGCCAGCCCGCGTCTACCGGAGAGCCTGGAGGCATGTTGCCACCAAGGTGTCATCCAACAGCGAGGTCCCCAGGAGCGGTGTCCAATGCCGCAAAAAGCTGAATGACCTCGCCAGGAATGTCAGGGTGAGTACCCTTTCCAGTGTCCTCCTCATCCTTGCATGTGCACCTCACATTATGGGCAAAGGGACCTGAAAGCCCTAATGGCCAGCCCTCATGCAGCAGCTATGGGACAGTCATGAACATCAATTGCACATTGTGCACTTAACACACTGGCCAGGCTATTCGACCATGGGAGGCAGTGCACACAAGATCAGGGCTACACACTGGCCAGGCTATTCGACCATGGGAGGCAGTGCACACAAAATCAGGGCTACACACTGGCCAGGCTATTCGACCATGGGAGGCAGTGCACACAAGATCAGGGCTACACACTGTACTTAGAGGCCGTCCTTTCTCTTGCAGGCCAAGCTGGCCAATAATAAGAGGAGCCGGAATGCGACCGGGGGAGGTGGACCCCAGATCCAGCCGCTCACCGAGCTGCAACATCGCGTGGAGCGCATCATGGGTGCCCGGGTGATTGGCCCCGTTGCATCTGGAGATGCCGACCCTGTTCTGGGCACCAATGGTAAGGACATCACCTTTTGGACCTCTCTCGTCCCACTTGCGCATCAGATCTACATCCTTTGCCACTGTCCGACCAATGCGCTGAATGCCACCACTCATGCATCCCTCGCTGACGCCCTCTCCTCACTCTAAAGCTACTCTTGTGCCTTCCTGCTTTCAGATGGTGAGGAGGAGGTCCCTGAAGTTGCCAGTGACAGCCCCTCAGAAGAGGAGGAGGAGGAGGAGCAAGAGGAAGGCGGCCCATCAGGGGAACCCTCAGCCGCGGCAACCCATGCCAATGTAGGGGACACGTCTTCCCTGGAGGGGAGCGTGGGGGAAGTGTCGGAGGGGAGGGTAGCTCCTGGGACCTGCGGCCTGCAGAAACGCGGGAGGGGGCTGGAAGCTCAGCGGCCTTCTCCCCAGAGGGGGGAAGGGTCGGAGGGGAGTCCAATTGCTGGGCCCAGCGGCGTCCAGCAATGCAGGAAGGGTCGGCCAGCTCGGCGGCCTTCTCCCCAGAGGGAGAGTCCGGCCTCCAGTCCGGAGGCGGCCAACGCCGAGGAGATGCGCCGCCTCGAGGACTTGTCTGCGGACTCGGAGCGCCGGCACACGGAGCTCATGGGGGTAGTGGCACGGTTGCCTGAGGCCATCGAGTCCCTGTCTCGGAGTGTGACCGAGTTCGGGGCCTCACAGGCAACCAGTCGGGCGGAATTCGGGGCACCTCAGGCAGCGAGTGGCCAGGTGATCAGTGGTGCCGTGCAGTCACTGGGTGCTCTGATGCGGTCACTGAACAGGTCAACACGGGCACTCACTGCTGCCACACTCGCTGTGTCAGCCAGGCATCGCCAGGGCACCCGGCGCGCTGCAGCAGCACAGCGGTCTGTCCCTCGGCAGATTGGTGCACATGCTGCAGTGCTGGCCCGGCCGAGTGCCAGTGTCTCAGGCGACCAGCGAGCGCCTGCCATCCGCCAGCTTGCCCCCATTCCTCCAGCCGCCACTGCCACTCCCCCAGTGGAGCTGCCAGGAGCTGCTGCAGCGACTGATGCTGGCCAGCCACAGCTGCAGCATTCACCAGCCGGCCCCTCGACGGCCAGACCTCGTCTAGGCCGACCCCCAAGGGCATCTGCCGTCACGACATGTGCCCCTCAGGAGCCTGCCCCCAGCCTTGCAGCAGCCAATGGCCTCACTTTGAGGAGGAGCAGCAGGGCGTGCAGGGGCCGCCAAAGTTGGCAGAAGGCATCGCCCTCGCGGGCCACTAAGTAGAGGGTGTGTCCAAATGTTGTGTTTTCTGGAATGTGTGTTTTGTGAAGGCCGAGGATGAAGGCCATTTTTGTTTACATCTTTTGTTAATGCTCCCCAGGTTGTGGGAGTGAGTCATGTGTGTGAGTGTTTTTTGGGGGTTTCGTCTGTTTTTGGTTTTCATGTGGGAAGGGCCCTGAGTTTGTACAATAAAGCATTTTATTTATTCACATTGTCCATGTTTGATCTTTGAAGTGTTTGTTGCCTTAACCGGCTGACGGCTTGCGGAGCGGCTGCAATCATGTTGTTTCATTGGCACAAGCCATTCCCTGACAGGGGGCCTAGAAGTGACGGTCAATAAGCCGCCGACAGGCGGCCCTTGGACCTTCTGCCTCCCTCCTGGGCTGGTACTCCTCGTCCTCCTCCTCCTCCTGCTCCTCCTCCTGAGGTGGTGGTCCAACGTGAGGTGGCAGTGCCTGAGTCCTGCGGATAGCCAGGTTGTGCAGCATGCAGCAAATGACGACGAATTGGGAGACTCGCTCCTGCGAATACTGGAGGGCTCCCCCGGAGCGATCCAAACAGCGGAACCATTGCTTGAGGACGCCGATTGTTTGTTCTATGATGTTCCTAGTCGCTTGATGGCTCTCGTTGTATGCCTCTTCAGCAGGGGTCGTGGGCGCGCGGAGCGGGGTCATGAGCCAGGTACACAAAGGATAGCCTTTGTCCCCGATAAGCCATCCTCTTGGGTGAGGCTGTGCCTGGAACATGTCAGCCACAGTTGTCTGTCGCAGGATAAAGGCATCGTGGCTGCTGCCTGGAAAGCGGGCATTGACAGCTAGGATGCGCTGCCTGTGGTCACACACCAGCTGTACGTTGAGGGAATGGTAGCCCTTCCGGTTGTGGTAATCCTCGGCATGCTCCAGAGGTGCCCGCAAAGCCACATGCGTGCAGTCAATGGCGCCCTGCACCATGGGGAAGCCCGCTATTCTTGCAAATCCCACTGCACGCTGCTGCTGCTTGTCCAGGGTCATGGGGAAGGAGATGAATTGACGTCTCCTTCTGAAAAGGGCATTGGTCACCTGGTGGATGCAGCAATGCACGGCGAACTGGGAGATGTTAGCGATGTCCCCAGCAGCGGATTGGAAGGAGCCAGTGGCATAGAAGTTGAGAGCCACCGTCACCTTCACTGCCACCGACAGCGACGTCCTGCGCATTAGCTGTGGACGCAGATCTCTGTGCAGCAGCTGGCAGATGTCTGCAACCACCTCCCTTCTGAATCGCAGCCTCCTAACACACTGCGCGGCAGACATGGTCAGATAGGAGGACTGCTGGCGGTATACCCTGGGTGGGTAAGGCCTCACTTGGCGACGCCTGTTGCCCCCTCTGCGTCTAGCCAGGGCTGCCACTCTCTCACGGCGTCTGTAAGCCCTTCCGGCATAAGGCTGAAACTCAGCGTTGACACCCAATGCAGCCCCCATTATATGCTGGCAAACACTGAGATCTCAATGAAGGCAAAGATAATTGCTAAGCTCTGGCCTGAGCCAAAAATACCTGTCCTAGTGTTGGGCCAAAGCAGTAAGCTCTCCTCCTTGGTCTCTCTCCAAAAAACCGTTGCACAAGAGTGAATGCTGTAAAATGGCTGGCCTTTATAGTGCAGGGTAAGTGCCCTTTAATTTGCGCTCCCCGTGGCCCGCCTCGGCTGTGTACCGTTCCACTTCACAGTCGTTAGGGCCGCCCGGCGCACAATGGGGCGGCGTGAGTGACGTTCCGGTTCCGGGCGCACAAAGGGCGTTGCACGACGAAATGACGTCATGATCTGCGCGCACAGCAGGGCGCGCGCTAAGACTTTGCGCCGGCGCTAAATGTCTACTGAAGTTGGGGCGAGGCGCAGATCGCGCTCGAGATCTACTCCTCCTAAGGCGCTAACGGCTGGCGCGCCCAATTGAATTTCTAGGCCAGCATCTCAGGTTGCGAAGGCTGTAACAAAAGCAAATGGAATTATAGGTTTTATCACAAGAGGTATAGAATATAAAAGCTAAGAAGTAATAATGAGCCCACATAAAACCTTAATAAGACCTCAGTTAGAGTACTGTGTGCAGTATTGGGCTCCACACTATAGGATGGATATTGAGGCTTCAGAGAGGGTATAATGCAGATTCGTTAGGATGCTGCTTGGTATGAGGAAATACAGATATGAACATGAACAAATTCTTTCTTCAGTACAATGCAGATTACGGGGCGATATGATGGTAGTGTTTAACATTATGAAAGGATGGGACAGGGTAGATACAGGCAGACTGTTTCCAATAGTTGAGGAGTCAAGAATAAGGGCCATAGATACAAGATTAGAGATTTAGAACTGTGGGCAGGAGGAACTTCTTTACACAGAGTGTTGTGAGTATGTGGAATTCACTTACGGGATTAGTGGTTGAGGCAGAAACGATGTCATAATTCAAGATTAGATTGATTAAGTGGATAAGGAAGGAGAAGGGTGCGTAAATGTGATTGGAGCTGCTCGCTCGTGTGGTGGGTAAACCCCAACATGGTCTAGTTGGGCCGAATGATCTGTTCCCATGTTGTAACTTCTGTGTATTTCTATGAATGTTGGTCACACCTGATGTCACACTTGAAAGTGGCACATAGGAACATAGGAGTATAGGAACAGGAGTAGGCCATTCAGCCCCTCGAGCCTGTTCCACAATTCAGTTAGATCATGTATATATATCATGTATATTATATCATCTGTATCTTAACTCCATCGACCTGTCTTGGTTCCGCAAACCTTAATAACATTGCTTAACAAAAATCTATCAATCTCAGTTTTGAAATTTTCAATTGACTCACAGCCTCAACAGCTTTTTGGGGAGCGAATTTTTTTAAATATTCTTTCATGGGATGTAGGCATCACTGGCAAAGCCAGCATTTATTGCCCATCCCCAATTGCCCTTGAGAAGGTGGTGGTGAGCCGCCTTCTTGAACCGCTGCAGTCCGTGTGGTGAAGGTACTCCCACAGTGCTGTTAGGGAGGGAGTTTTAGGATTTTGACCCAGTGGCGATGAAGGAACGGCGATATACTTCCAAGTCAGGATGGTGTGTGACTTGGAGGGGAAATTGGAGGTGGTGGCATTCCCATACGCCTGCTACCCTTATCCTTCTAGGTGGTAGAGGTCGCGGGTTTGGGAGGTGCAGCCGAAGAAGCCTTGGCAATTTGCTGCAGTGCATCTTGTAGATGGTACACACTGCAGCCACGGTACGCCAGTGGTGGAGGGAGTGAATGTTTAAGGTGGTGGATGGGGTGCCAATCAAGCGGGCTACGTTGTCTTGGATGGTGTCGAGCTTCTTGAGTGCTGTTGGAGCTGCACTATCCAGGCAAGTGGAGAATATTCCATCACACTCCTGACTTGTGTCTTGTAGATGGTGGAAAGGCTTTGGGGAGTCAGGAGGTGAGACACTCGCCGCAGAATACCTAGCCTCTGACCTGCTCGTGTTGCCACAGTATTTATGTGGCTGGTCCAGTTAAGTTTCTGGTCAATGGTGACCCGCAGGATGTTGATAGTGGGGGATTTGGCGATGGTAATGACGTTGAATGTCAAGGGGAGGTGTTTAGGATAGATGACCAAAAGCTTGGTCAAAGAGGTAGGCTTTATTGAGTAGGAGAGACAGGCGGAGAGGTTTACAGATGGAATTTCAGAGCTTAGGGTCTAGACCGCTGCAAGTACGGCAGCCAATGATGGGGCGAAAGAAATTGGGGATGCACAAGCGGCCAGAACTGGAGGAACGCAGAGTTCTTGGTGGGTTGGAGGGCTGGAGGAGGTTACAGAGATAGAGATTGGCGAGGTCATGAAGGGGTAAAGAATGCCAGCCATTGACCAGGAACCTGAAATTTACAAGCAGTTATAATTGCCCTGTGATTGACTGTACAAGTTTTTGGATAGCTGCAATGATCTACATTTGCCTGGTTACACTAATTCCTCGCAGGGAGGAACTGAGCAGTGGCCTTAATGGTTATCAGTTAAGCATCACAACAGTGCTCTAGATCCCAGAGCAGTGTCACAGGAGATCTGTTAGTATCTACAATTATTCAGAGTGAACAGGTAGATGGGCTGTGCTTCTGTTATAGCTGGCTGCACTTTTCCTCGCCTACCTGGTTTATTGTGAGGCGAGAGCACCGGGACTCGCTCTAGTAGCAGAAGAGCTCATTGACACAGGTGGTAGGATCTCTTGAATAATTAAATATATCAAAGCTGAGAATAAATAAATCAGTGGAACGGGTTTGTTCTGGGAGCCTTGCGGGAAACAGCTGTAAATATTGGGTACAGAAATAAGAAAGAACATAAGAGGTAAGAGCAGGAGTAGGCCATACGGCCCCTCGAGCCTGCTCCGCCACTCAATAAGATCATGCCAGAGAAACAGCAGAGACCCAGGACAAGCAGCTTGCTGTCATTTTCTGGCAGGTTGCACCAGGTTTACAGTGAGAATCTCTGTGGATTTCCAGGGCTTATTATCTCTTCTTTTACATTTTGTTACTTCCTTAGTCTGGCCTTCCCTGGAGGGAGTTACCCGACTTACGAGCTCACAAACGTATGAAAACAGCATGGCTGGAAAGGACCATCTGGTCCATCAAGGCTGCCCCACACTGTCATGATGCGTGAAGCATCATCATTAGACATTCCCTACCCACCAGCAGCCATGTAATTTCCTGGGAGAGGTAAAAAAACACAGATACAATTAGGGGGAAAAAATCTGGAAAATTCCACTCCGACTTCCTTAGGCGATCGAAAACGAAATTAGAAGACCACATTGGCCACATTGCCTGGCATTTCACTTACCTTTCTGCCCCAGCCAGGAACTGGTCCAGCTCTCTTTTAGAAGGTTTGCAGAGAGCCAGCACCCACTGCACGAGCTGGCAACTTGTTCCAAAGGTCTACTTTCATCTGTGAAACGAAGAACCGCCTAACGACTAACCTAGCCCTACCCATGTGTAACTTGTATGCATGAGCCCTGGTCTTCTTCAATCTATTAAATTGAAATAATCTATCAATAGGAACACAATCTAGTCCTTTCACTATTTTATATATTTTTATCAAATCACCACTAAGTCTACGCAACTCTAAAGTGGATAGACCAAGCTTTTTAAGCCTCCAAGATTAACTAAGGTTTTTAAAGCTGGGACTCATTCTGGTGGCCCTTCTCTGAACCTTTTCCATATCTCCATGTCAGTATTTCTAGTAGTCTATTGGAGCTGTGAAAGTGCATCGTCCATTATGACGCACACTTGGGCTGAATGGCCTCCTTCTGTGCTGTTCTATTCTATGATTCTATGATTTCCCCATGTAGTCTATTTTAGTATTACTTTATTTGTGTATGCCTCAGTCCAACTTATATAATAGGCACAGCTCCACAAGGCATGTGTGTCTGTGTCCATATGTGTATGGTGTACGTGTGTGTAAACATATGTGTATGTGCATCTATTTGTACTTGTGTATGTGTGCATGTGTGTACGGTATGTGTATATGTGTACATATAGAAAGAAAGAAAGACTTGCATTTATATAGCGCTTTTCACAGCCACCGGACGTCTCAAAGCGCTTTACAGCCAATGAAGTACTTTTGAAGTGGAGTCACTGTTGTAATGTGGGAAACGCAGTAGCCAATTTGCGCACAGCAAGCTCCCACAAACAGCAATGCGATAATGACCAGATAATCTGTTTTTGTTATGTTGATTGAGGGATAAATATTGGCCAGGACACTGGGGAGAACTCCCCTGCTCTTCTTCGAAATAGTGCCATGGGATCTTTTATGTCCACCTAAGAGAGCAGACGGGGCCTCGGTTAACGTCTCATTCGAAAGACAGCACCTCAGACAGTGCAGCACTCCCTCAGCACTGCACTGGAGTGTCAGCCTAGATTTATGTGCTCACTTGAACCCACAACCTTCTGACTCAGAGGTGAGTGTGCTACCCACTGAGCCACAGCTGGCGTGTACATGTGCAAATGTGTGCCTGTACATGTGTCTATTTGCTCTTGTGTATGTGCACATGTGTGTATATGTGTGTGCATGCATAAAGGAATGTTGCTTGGTCTCTAGTAGTCAATGGAAGAAGTAATTATTTTTACTTTCCAGTTTTCTTCCCTTCTCTCTTCTCCTGAAGGTGTTGACTTCCTGGTTGGATACAGCCTTTGGTATCTTATGCACTGGCCATTACTTGCATGAGAGCTTTAATACTGAGCGTGGCAGGCTATTTTACTGTAGAGGATGTCTTAACTAAGCTGAATCCTGTTCCCCCCACAATGTCCACATACACAAACGTTCAGGGGAGGGAGTGACCAGGAGGTTGAATCCTGGATGGCTTTCTCCTCCCTAACCCAGAGTGCTGCAGCCAGTTGTAGCATCCTTACCACTGGCCTGCTGAGATCTCAACACAGATACCATCATCACACGTGAGGACACCACCCACCAGGTACATGGTACATACTCATGTGACTCGGCCAACATTGTCTACCTCATACGTTGCAGGAAAGGATGCCCCGGAGCATGGTACTTCGGCGAGACCATGCAGACACTGCGACAACAGATGAACGGACACCGCGCAACAATCGCCAGGCAGGAGTGTTCCCTCCCAGTCGGGGAACACTTCAGCAGTCAAGGACATTCAGCCTCCGATCTTCGGGTAAGCATTCTCCAAGGCAGCCTTCGAGACACACGCCAACGCAAAATCATAGAGCAGAAACTGATAGCCAAGTTCCGCATTCATGAGGACGACCTCAACCGGGATCTTGGGTTCATGTCCCGCTACATGTAACCCCACCTGACGTAGGGTCACCCAGACTCGAGTTGTCATTGGCTTGTTCTCTCTACACAGATGCGGCCGGAACTGTGCTACCCACTGAGCCACAGCTGGCGTGTACATGTGCAAATGTGTGCCTGTACATGTGTCTATTTGCTCAGCAAAAAAAATGTTTTTTGTCTGTTTTTTGTTTTTCATACAGACCCCAGCACCTGCAACATTTGACCTCTTGTGACCCCACCTCATTGTTCTTTGATGTAATGTTTTCCTGACTAACCTGTTTGGACACCATTTACACCTTTGATTGCTGTGATTATCTCTCTGCCGAGGTGTGATAAATGGCAGTTAGAAAGATTACCTGTAATCATCTGGCATTATTCTCTGACTATATATGCTGTGCCTATATGCATCTCTCCACTTCACCTGATGAAGGAGCAGCGCTCCGAAAGCTTGTGATTTCAAATAAAACTGTTGGACTATAACCTGGTGTTGTGTGACTTCTTACATTTGTCTGCTGAGATCAATTAGCTCAGCACAGATTGATGACTGAAACCGGGACCTTCCTAATCTGTATACATCAAATGGGGACTTTTAACTGTAAGCCACTGGGGCAGCCACGAGTATGTTCCTGATTTCTCTGTTGAGTTAATGGATGTAGGTGCATCATCTGATCCCAGGCAGTGTGATACTTCAGTTTTCAGAGGTGTCAGTTTGCTAATCGATCATTCCAGTGAAGAAAGTGGTGAGAGGAGATGAAATCAGTATCTTAGCTATGGTATATAAACAGTAAATGCTGGGAATACTCAGCAGGTCAGGTAGCATCTGTAGAGAGAGAAACAGAGTTAACGTTTCAGGTCGATGATCCTTCGTCAGAACTGGAAAAAGTTGGAGATGGAACAGGTTTTTAAACAAGTGTAGGGGCAGAGAAAGGGGGGAGGGGAGGAAAGAACAAAAGGGAAGGTCTGTGATAGGATGGAAGGCAGGAGAGATTAAGAGACAAAAGGAATGATGGCGCAAGGCAAAAGGAGATGGTAATGGGACAAGTTAAGAAACAAAAGATGACTCTAGATGAAGCGTAATTGGCACTGGCAGAATGATCGACAGCTGCCATGTGAAAGAGAGAGAAAAAAGAATGATAGGGGCAGAGGTTATGGTCTGAAATTGTTATGGTACTGTAGAGCCCAGTGTTTACCTGTATTCCCTAATGGCACTAAGGTGAGGGGGGGGGGGTGGCGTTGGCGGGTGGATTGTATATGCGTCTTGAGGATTGAGGGAGACTCATGAAATGTTTGGTGGAATTGAGATCCTGATGTTTGGCTTCATAAATCCCTGAATTGTGGATCATTTGAAGCTCAGTTTGTTAAACAAAAGTCACGTTTTCACACAATAGACTAGCTTTGTGGCCAGTATGGATTATAAACTCATGACAATACACCACGCATAACTGTTATGAAATCATTGGTCTGGTGGTGTTTATTTCTTCAATCGTTGCATATTTATGGCATACATCAATGTAACAACGCGTGGAGTTTAATTAATGCAGTTGTGTACATTCTGACTTTTGGAACTGAGCTCGTCCACATTCCTTTTGCGCAATGTCACACTCATCACATGATCACACAGAACAGGTATGGCCAGTTTGTCTGGGCCTAATGATGCAGGTAAACGTGGCAGAATGCCCTGTCAGTAAACAGGGGCCTGAT
Source organism: Somniosus microcephalus (assembly GCF_052327205.1). Taxonomy (NCBI): domain Eukaryota; kingdom Metazoa; phylum Chordata; class Chondrichthyes; order Squaliformes; family Somniosidae; genus Somniosus; species Somniosus microcephalus. The sequence goes on from NC_141004.1 coordinate 58,594,500, forward strand.
TTAACCATTTGAGCAGTGTGACTCTACCTTTTACAAGTAGGGTTGTAACTCTGATTGGACATATTCAATATATGACCTTTCACATTCAACCCAGTCAAACAGCCTCTTTTCCTAGCTCCAACATTTTTATTTTTAATTAATAAGTCAAAGTGTTCATAGAAAATGGGAAGAAATACACTATTGTTTTAATGCTCCTCTGATGCTTCTCCCTGATTGCTCGCAGCAGTGCCCAGGGCGTTAATCTTTATATTGTAGGAATCGTCAAATTCCTAACTAATAACTGAGGTCGACTCAGGAGATCAAACAAACAGGTCTTTAATGTAAGACTAAACGAGTTCGAACCGTTTGTTGAGATCGATACAGGAGAACCACGAAAACAGGTCTTAACAAGATGGAGATTCCACGAGGACTGCCTGGGCAGTCACGTGGTTTGTGATGTGACGTCATCGCGTTTGCCCGCGTTTTCCCGCGCTCTTAAAGGGGCCACGCCCCGTACATACAAACACTATATACAAAACACAGTAATGTCTAACACAATGGTACAGGCTTAGGCTGGTGTTAGAACATCGTTAAAGGGAATTATATACAGTTGCCCAGAGTCATTCAGTGGCTCCGCCACATGCGCCCCCCCCCAGAATTCACTTTAACGGACAAAGTCAAATGGTGAGGGGGTCTGACGAGCCTGTCAGAACGACTCCTGTACTCCTGAGGCGGAGGCTGTTGGGCGGCTGGCGGTCTGGCGGGCGGTTGCACTTGGTCTGCTGTAACGGAGATGGGTGGCCGACCTCGTCTCGGCGGCTGTGCTGTCTCGACGGGGCGGTCGAGGTCCAGATGTGCTGGCTTTAAGCGATCGACCAAAATGTGGTCCGGTTTACCACCGACCTCTACCGTGAAGGTTTTGTTCCCTGCCTTCAACACGCGGAAGGGACCAGTATATGGGGCCTTGAGTGGACCCCTATGAGCATCGTGGCGAATAAAGACGTACTCAGCCTTGTGAAACTCCGGGGGAACGTGAGAACTCTGCAGCCCATGATGCGAAGTGGGCACCGGTGCGAAGCATCTGGCCGCCTCCTGGTGACTAGTAAGCTGGTCAGACGCGGACCATGGCTTTGTCGATGCTGGCAGGAAATCCCCCGGGACTCGCAGCGGCTGACCGTACACCAGCTCCGCTGATGAAGAGTGAAGGTCTTCCTTGGGGGCCGTGCGAAGGCCCAACAGGACCCATGGTAGCTTGTCTGCCCATCCAGCGTCCTGGAGGCTGGCCCTCAGGGCGGCTTTCAGTGATCGGTGGAAGCGTTCACAGAGGCCATTCGCCTGTGGGTGGTAGGCCGTGGTGCGGTGCAATTTGACACTGAGTCCTTGGGCCACTGCATTCCAGAGTTCAGAGGAAAACTGCGGTCCTCTGTCGGAAGAAATATCTGCAGGCACTCCGAAACGGGCGACCCAGGTGGAAATGAATGCCCTGGCCACGTCCGCCGAAGTAGTGGATGACAGGGGAACCACCTCCGGCCATCTGGTGGTGTGGTCAACCATGGTCAGGATGTGTGAAAAACCATGGGAGGATGGGAGTGGTCCTACCAGGTCCACATTGACATGGTCAAAACGTCACTCCGGAACTGTGAAGGTGGCTAACGGAGCTTTGACGTGGCGCTGTACTTTGGCCTTTTGGCAAACCACGCAGGTGTTGGCCCAGTCACGGACATCCTTGTGCATGCCATGCCATACGAATTTCGCTGACATCAGCTTCTGAGAGGCCTTCATTCGGGTGACAACCCGTGTATGGCGTCGAACACTTTACGGCGCCAGACGACCGGCATGACCGGGCGAGGGTCCTGTACAGAGACGTCACACAACAGCGTGGTACCTGCCGAATGGAACTTGACGTCAGCCAACCGGAGGCCAGTGATGGTTGTTCTGCAGGCTTGGACTTCTGGGTCTGAGGCTTGGTCCGCTGCCATGAGGGCATAATCGATGCCCAAATGAACCGTATTGACGGTCGCGCGGGAGAGGCAGTCTGCCACCAGATTGTCCTTACCGGCCACGTGCTGTATATCCGTGGTGAATTCGGATATGTAGGTCAGTTGACGTTGCTGTCGGGATGACCACGGTTCGGCGGTCTTGGCCATGGCAAAAGTTAGTGGCTTATGGTCCACAAAGGCGGTGAAGGGACGTCCTTCCAGGAGGAAGCGAAAATGGCGGATGGCCAGAAAAAGGGCACGCAACTCCCGGTCGAACGTGCTATATGCTCTCTCGTTCCGCCGTAGTTGACGGCTGAAGAATGCCAACGGCTGGCACATCCCATTCACCCCCTGCTCTTGCACGGCACCGATTGCGTAGTCTGATGCGTTGGTGGTGAGGGCGATGGTGGCTCCTGACAGCGGGTGCGCCAGCATGGTTGCGTTGGCTAAGGTGCTTTTGGTGTCGGCGAACGCTCGGGCCATGTCATCTGTCCAGTCTACCGGGTTCTTGCCAGTCTTGCCCTTGAGGGCCTCGTACAGGGGCTGCATGAGTAGTGCTGCCTTAGGCATGAAACGGTGGTAAAAGTTTACCATGCCTAGGAATTCCTGCAGGGCCTTAATGTTTTGTGGGCGTGGAAAGGATATCACCGCCTCTACCTTCGCTTGTAAAGGAACCGCTCCCTCTGCGGTGATGCGATGCCCCAGGAAATCAATTTGGTGCAGGCCAAACTGACACTTGGCCGGGTTGATAATCAGGCCGTGTTGGCTGAGGCGTCGAAAAAGGGTGCGTAGGTGACAGATATGTTCCTCTTTAGTAGGACTGGCAATTAGAATATCGTCCAGGTAGACGAAGAGGAACTTGAGGTCCCGCAGCACGGAGTCCATCAGGCGTTGGAAAGCCTTGGCGGCATTCTTTAACCCAAACGGCATTCGCAAAAACTCGAAGAGGCTGAATGGGGTGATGACTGCAGTCTTCTGGACGCCCTGTGGGTGCACTGGGACCTGGTGGTAGCCCCGTACGAGGTCGACTTTTGAGAAGACGGTGCTCCCTGCCAAATGGGCAGAGAAATCCTGGATGTGGGGGATCAGGTACCGATCAGGAGTGGTGGCGTCGTTTAGGCGTCGATAGTCGCCGCATGGTCGCCATCCGCCACCAGGCTTCGGGATGATATGGAGGGGTGAAGACCAGGGACTATTCGACAGGCGAATAATCCCTAACCATTCCATGGTCGCGAACTCCGCCTTTGCGACCGCCAGCTTGCCAGGTTTCAGGCGCCGGGCTCGCGCGTAGACCGGGGGGCCGTTGGTGGTGATGTGGTGCTCAACACCATGTTTTGTGACTGTGGAGGAGAACGTGGGTCTTGTCAGGTCGGGAAATTCGGCGAGCAGACGAGCGAACTCGTCAGGAGTCGGGAAAGCACATGCGAAGGTGCGCGACGTAGTGTTACTGCGGTAACAAGGGATAGAATTGAAAGTTGCCGCATTGATCAACCGCCGGTTCTTCACGTCGACCAGGAGGCTGTTGGCGCACAGGAAATCCGCGCCGAGAATGGTTTGAGAAACCTTGGCCGTAACAAACTCCCAGTGAAAACGTTGCCCCCCGAAGCACACCTCCACTCGCCGTCTGCCGAAGGTCCGAATTGCTCCACCATTGGCCGCTTCAAGGGCGAGGCCGTGATTCCCCGTCTGCACATCGAGGGCGGACGCGGGTAAAATGTTGCACTGTGCTCCGGTGTTGCACAGAAAACGACGACCGGAGGGCGTATCGGTGATGAAAAGCAACTTGCCTGCGTTGCCGATCGCCATGGCGGCCGTGGGGCATCCGTTAGACCCGTTCCTCAGTAGTCGCGGTTGTTTTTTTGGGGGGAAAGCTGCAGGGAGGGCGGCAACGTCTCACCTTTGCGCCGAACTGCGCGTGGTAGAAACACAGCCCAGCAGGCTGACGAGCTGAGGCGGCGTCTGTGGGGGATGGGCACCTCGTGGCGGTGCAGTACTGCTGCATTACCGCGAAAATTTTGTCCACCTCTGCCGCGAGTGCCGCACAGTCTTCCACCTCGGATCTGGCCAGGGCAGCTTGCACCTGCTCAGGCAGCTGGCTGAGGAATAGTTCATGGAAAAGGAAGCATTCCGGTTCTGAGCCCAGGAGTGTGAGCATTTGGCTCATCAACTCCGGAGGCTTGGAGTCCCCGAGCCCGGGCATAGCGAGCAATCGACGGGCGCGCTCCGATTTAGTGAGCCCAAAAACTTGCAGCAACCGCGCCTTGAGGGTTTCATACTTGCGCTCCGTTGGAGGGTTCTCGAGGAGGCTGACGATCCGCGAGGCAGTAGAGCCGTCGAGTGTGGAGACCACATAGAGATATTTGGTCTGATCCGCAATGATGTCCCTCAGGGCGAACTGGGCCTTGACCTGAATGAACCACGAGGTCGCTTGCTGCTCCCAGAACTGCGGTACCTTCAGCGAAACGGCGTTGGCCTCCATGTTGTGTTCTTTTTGTGAAAAACGTTCACAGAAAACAGGGTCACCAATGTAGGAATCGTCGAAATCGTCGAATTCCTAACTAATAACTGAGGTCGACTCAGGGGATCAAACAAACAGGTCTTTAATGTAAGACTAAACGAGTTCGAACCGTTTGTTGAGATCGATACAGGAGAACCACGAAAACAGGTCTTAACAAGATGGAGATTCCATGAGGACTGCCTGGGCAGTCACGTGGTTTGCGACGTGACGTCATCGCGTTTGCCCGCGTTTTCCCGCGCTCTTAAAGGGGCCACACCCCGTACATACAAACACTATATACAAAACACAGTAATGTCTAACACCATGGTACAGGCTTAGGCTGGTGTTAGAACATCGTTAAAGGGAATTATATACAGTTGCCCAGAGTCATTCAGTGGCTCCGCCACAATATTCTGGCGACTCCGGTACAATCCTGGAAGGTTGGCCGCCCTATTTATAAGTTACAATTTTAATGGATATCAGGGTACCAGGATAACGTGAAAGGAAGGAGACTGCTGTAAATCACAGAAATTTACGGCACAGAAGGAGGCCATTCGGCCCATCGTGTTTGCGCCAGCCGAAAAAGAGCTATCTGGCCTAATCCCACTTTCCAGCTCTTGGCCCGTAGCCCTGTAGGTTGCAGCACTTCAAGTGCAAATCCAAGTACTTTTTAAATGCGGTGAGGGTTCTGCCTCTACCACCCTTTCAGGCAGTGAGTTCCAGACCCCCACCACCCTCTGGGTGAAAAAAGTTCTCCTCAATTCCCCTCTAATCCTTCTACCAATTACTTTAAATCTATGCCCCTGGTTATTGACCTCTCTGCTAAGGGAAATAGATCCTTTCTATCGACTCTACCTAGGCCCCTCATAATTTTATACACCTCAATCAAGTCTCCCCTCAACCTCCTCCGTTTCAAAGAAAACAAACTTAGCCTATCCAAGCTTTCCTCATAGCTAAAATTCTCCAGTCCTGGCTTTCCACTAGTTCTAGATAAACATGGGTAATAAATCTCTGTATTACATCGAATTATATAGAATTTTACAGCACAGAAACAGGTCAATTGGCCCAACAGGTCTATGCTGGTGTTTATGCTCCACACGAGCCCCCTCCCACCTTACTTCATCTAACCCTATCAACTAGCTGGTTTCAAGACAGAAAGCAGAGAGTGGGGTAAAGGGTAGCTATTCACAGTGGCAGAAGGTGGGTAGTGGTGTTCCACAAGGATCAGTGCTGGGACCACTGTTGTTCACAATTTATATTAACGATTTAGACTTTGGAATCAAAAACACAATTTCTAAATTTGCAGATGACACCAAATTGGGGAGGATAGACAATACTGAGGAGGACTGCAACAAATTACAAGAAGGCATTAATAAACTTGCAGAATGGGCATATAATTGGCAAATGAAATTCAACACAGGTAAATGTGAGGTATTACATTTTTGTAAGAAAAATAGGGACTTGCAAAGTACGAATCTAGGTGGGGTAGAGGAGCAAAGGGATCTCGGAGTACAAATACACAAATCACTGAAAGTTGCGACACAGGTTAGCAAGGCCATAAAAAAAGCAAACCAAGCACTAGGGTTTATTTCTAGAGGGATAGAATTGAAAAGTAGGGAAGTTATGCTAAACCTGTATCGAACCTTGGTTAGACCACACTTGGAGTACTGCGTACAGTTCTGGTCGCCATATTATAAAAAGGATATAGAGGCACTGGAGAGGGTGCAAAAGAGATTTACCAGAAATGCGAGGTTATACCTATCAGGAAAGGATGAACAGGCTGGGTCTCTTTTGAAAAGAGAAGGCTGAGGGGTGACCGAATAGAGGTTTTAAAATTATGAAAGGTTTTAATTGAATAGATACAGAGAGAGTGTTTCAACCTGTGGGGAAGAGTAAAACTAGAGACCATCAATATAAGATAGTCACCAAGAAATCCAATAGGGAATTCAGAAAGAACTTCTTTACCCAGAGAGTGGTGAGAATGTGGAATTCACTACCACAGGGAGTGGTTGAAGTGAATAGTATAGATGCAGCTAAGGGGAGGCTGGATAAGCATATGATGGAGAAGGGAATAGAGGGTTATCCTGATAGAGTTAGATGAGGAAAGATGGGAAGAGGCTTGAGTGGAGTATAAACGCCGGCATGGACTGGTTGGGCCGAATGGCCTGTTTCTGTACCGTATATCCTATGTAATCCTATCCTTCTATTCCTTTCTCCCTCATCTACTTATCGCACTTCCCCATAAATGTATCTATGCTAATCACCTCAAACACTCCTTGTGGTAGCGAGTTCCACATTCTCACCACACTGAGTAAAGAAGTTTTTCCTGAATTCCTTATTGGATATATTAGTGACTATCTTATATTTGTGGCCTCTAGTTTTAACAAGTATAAACATCTTCTCTATGTCTATCCTATCAAATCCCTTCATAATTTTAAAGACCTCTATCAGGTCACCCCTCAGTCTTTTTTTCTTTAGAGAAAGGAGCCTGTTCAGTCTTTCCTGATAGTTGTACTCTCTCAGTTCTGATACCATCCTTGTAAATCTTCTTTGTACTTTCTCCAGTTTTTCTGTATCCTTTTTGTAATATGGAGACCAGAACTGTGTACAGTACTCTGTAATCTTGTAGGAGTTTATGCACTCCTAACAAAAACACTGTGGACTAAACTGGTAGTTAACAAACTTAGTTTAATGCACTGAAAGTATTACAAAACAAGAAACGCAGGAGAAACTCCAAACAGGTCTGTACACTAGCTCACTCCACGAGGACTAACTGGAAACGCCCTCCAACCCTGACATCATGACGTCATCACGTTTCCCGCCATTGGGAACGTCACGTGTCCCACGTGATGACGTCATCGCGTCAGATCGCGATTTTATCGATCCCGCGCTGTTTAAACAGGGCAAACATTAAAAGTTAACAATAATGATTAAAGACAATTGTACAAGTTACTGTGAGAGTCTCTTTGGTGGCTTTGCCACATACGCCCCCCCAGAATTGTCTTGAATGAGGAAAGTCAATCGCCGAGGAGGTCGGACAAGCCTGTTTGACCGACTCCTAAATTCCCGGAGAGGAAAATGCTGAGCAGGTGGCGAGCTGGCAGGTAGCACGGTGCAGTTAGGCGTAGCGGCGGCCGGTGGCCGGCCCCGGCGCGGAGGCTGCGCCAGTTTGACCGGCTGTTCGAGGTCCAGGTATGCAGGTTTGAGGCGATCAATGGAGATGTGATCAGGCTTGCCCCCGACGTTGATCACAAAACTCTTGTCCCCGGTCTGTAGAACCTGGAACGGACCTGCATAAGGAGGTGCGAGCGGGGTACGGTGGCCGTCTTGGCGCACAAAGACGAACTTGGCCTTTGACAGCTCCCCAGGGATGTTGGAAGAAGGCAAACCGTGCTGTGAGGTCGGAACTGGGCGGAAACACTGAGCCGCGTCCCGATGGGCCTCTCGCTGACTGGCTGCAGACCACGGCCACGTAGGGGACGGCAGGAACTCGCCCAGAACTCGAAGTGGCTGACCGTAAACCATTTCCGCGGCCGACGACTGTAGATCTTCCTTCGGCGCCGTGCGCAGTCCTAGCATCACCCACGGCAGTTTATCGACCCATGCTGCATCCAGAAGGCTGGCCCTGAGTGATGCCGTCAATGAACGGTGGAACCGCTCGCACAAGCCGTTCGCTTACGGGTGATAAGCCATAGTGCAGTGTAGTTTAGTGCCCAATACTGAGGCTACCTCATTCCATAGTTCCGACAAAAATTGCAGCTCGCGATCCGACAAAATATCCACAGGGACACCAAACCGGGCTACCCATGATGAGATGAAGGCTTGCGCGACATCCGCAGAGGTGGTGAACGTCAGGGGAACCGCCTCCGGCCACCTCGTGGTGCGATCCACCATTGTCAGAAGGTGTGTAAAACCACGGGACGGTGGAAGTGGGCCCACTAGGTCAACGTGAATGTGGTCGAAACGCCGCTCCGGTACCTCGAAGGTGGCCAGAGGGGCCCTGACGAGCCATTGCACCTTGGCCCGTTGACAAACCACACAAGTGTTCGCCCAGTCACGGACGTCTTTGCGTATTCCTCTCCAGACAAATTTGGAGACTAGCAGCTTCTGTGACGCCCGCACTCCAGGATGCGACAGCCCGTGTATGGCATCGAAAACGCCTCGGCGCCAGGTGGATGGCACACTCGGAAGGGGTGCACCCAATGAAACGTCGCAGAGTAGAGTGGTACCTGCCGCATGGAATGGTACATCTCTCGGCTGGAGGCTGGCGGGGACAGAACGAAAGGCTTGAGTCTCCGGGTCAGCAGCCTGGTCGGCTGCCATTCTTGCGAAGTCAATGCCTAATTGAACGGCCTGGATGGCGGCGCGGGAGAGGCAATCAGCGACGACGTTGTCCTTGCCGGCCACGTGCCTGGCGTCGGTGGTGAACTTGGAGATGTAAGTCAGCTGCCGTTGTTGCCGAGCCGACCACGGTTCCGCTGTCTTGGCCATCGCTAACGTCAAGGGTTTGTGGTCAACAAACGCAGTTAAGCGGCGCCCTTCGAGGAGGAATCGGAAGTGGCGGATGGCCAAAAACAAAGCTAACAACTCCCTGTCGAAAGTACTGTATCGATGTTCGTGCCGTTGCAGCTGGCGGCTAAAAAATGCCAGAGGCTGCCATGCGCCGTCGACCCATTGCTCCTGGACGGCCCCCACAGCGTAATCCGACACGTCCGTCGTGAGGGCGATGATAGCTCCTGGCAGGGGATGTGCCAACATCGTCGCGTTCGCGAGCGCGGTCTTCGTATCCTCGAAGGCGCGACCCATTTCTTGCGACCAAACCACGGGCTCCTTTCCCGTCTTGCCCCTGAGGGCCTCGTAGAGCGGCCGCATGAACTGTGTGGCCCTGGGGACGAACCGGTGGTAAAAATTAACCATCCCCAGGAACTCCTGTAAGGCTTCCACGGATTGCGGCTTCGGGAACGCCGTGATCGCCTCCACCTTAGCTCGAAGCGGCGATGCCCCTGCGGAAGTTATGCAGTGGCCTAGAAAATCGAGCTGCGCCAGGCCGAAACGACATTTGTCCGGGTTCACAATGAGGCCATGCTGCTGAAGCCGTCGAAAAAGGACACGGAGATGCTTGAGGTGTTCATCCTTTGTGGTGCTAGCAATCAGAATGTCATCCAAGTAGACGAACAAAAAATCGAGGTCCCGCAGAACCGAGTCCATAAGGCGCTGGAACGCCTGCGCCGTGTTTTTAAGTCCAAAGGGCATGCGGAGGAATTCAAAAAGTCCAAAAGGGGTGATGACCGCCGTCTTTTCGACATCCTGGGGGTGCACTGGGACCTGATGGTACCCATGGACGAGGTCGACCTTTGAGAATATTGACTTCCCCGCCAAATGCGCAGAGAAATCTTGTATGTGGGGGATGGGGTAACGGTCGGGCGTCATTATCACATTGAGGCGACGATAGTCGCCACAGGGCCGCCATCCCCCGCCGGGCTTTGGGACGATGTGGAGCGGTGAAGACCAGGGACTACTGGACCGGCGAATAATCCCCAGCTTCTCCATCATGGCGAATTCCACCTTCGCCGCTGTGAGCTTGCTGGGCTCCAAACGCCGCGCCCTGGCGTAGACGGGAGAGCCGGTTGTTGAAATATGATGCTCCACCCGATGCTTGGCGGTCGAAGCTGAAAAGGTGGGCTTTGTCAGCTCGGGGAAGTCCCCGAGAAGGCGGGAGAAGTCGTCGGGAGGTGGCCGCGCACAGAAGACCGAGTGCGGCGCAGCCGTGCTGTGCGCACCTGAAAAACCGTCGAGCGTAGCGGCATGAATGAGGCGTCGATTTTTCACATCCACCAACAGGCTGTTGGCGCCTAAAAAGTCGGCGCCCAAGAGGGCCTGCGAAATTTGAGCGGTGACGAAATCCCAGGTAAAGCGCTGGCCACCGAAACAGACTTGCACCCGTCGTTTCCCGCAAGTGCGGATCGTACCCCCGTTGACAGCTTGGAGGGGGGGACCCCGTCCGCCGGACCGAAGGTCGAGGACCGAGGCGGGAAGTATGCTGCACTGTGCCCCCGTGTCACACAGAAAACGACGGCCTGAGATGGAGTCGGTTAAATACATGAGATTCCCGGAGTCGCCGATCGCCATCATGGCCGCGGGGGATGCACCGGATCCGGTGTTCTTGACTCGCGGCGGTCTGTTCGATGGTCTGGGCACGAAACTACACGGTGGTCGGCAGCAGCGGGCCTTTGGGCCGAAACGAGTGTGGTAGTAACAGTAACCGGCCGTCGGAGGCGCCAGGGCTGGGGCCGGGCCCCTCGGGGCGGGGCATTGCACGATGGTGCAGTATTGTTGCCGGACCACGTAAATTTTATCCGCCTCTTTGGCGAGCGCGATGCAGTCCCCGGTGTCCGATCTGGCGAGGGCTGCCTGGACGTGTTCAGGCAGCTGCGTAAGGAACAGCTCGCAGAACAGGAAACATGGGGGTTCGGACCCCAGGAGCGTCAGCATGTGGCTCATTAGTTCTGAGGGTTTGGAGTCACCTAACCCTGGTAGTGTCAGTAAGCGGCGAGCGCGCTCCGCCTTGGTAAGGCCAAATACCTGCAGCAGCCGAGTCTTGATGGCTACATACTTGTCAGCATTCGGGGGGTTCTCCAGAAGGCTGATGATCCTCGACGCCGTCAAGCTATCGAGGGCGGAGACCACGTATAAATATCGGGTCTGGTCCTGCACGATGTTGCGGAGTTCAAACTGCGCCTCGGCCTGCACAAACCAGGAGGCCGCCTGTTGTTCCCAGAATTGGGGGAGCTTCAAGGCCACAGCGTTGGCATCCATCACTGGCCTACATTCCGTGTCCACCGCAAAAAATGATCGCGAGGATTCGGGGTCACCAATGTAGGAGTCTATGCACTCCGAACAAAAACACTGTGAACTAAACTGGTAGTTAACAAACTTAGTTTAATGCACTGAAAGTATTACAAAACAAGAAACGCAGGAGAAACTCCAAACAGGTCTGTACACTAGCTCACTCCACGAGGACTAACTGGAAACTCCCTCCAACCCTGCCATCATGACGTCATCACGTTTCCCGCCATTGGGAACGTCACATGTCCCACGTGATGACGTCATCGCGTCAGATCACGATTTTATCGATCCCGCGTTGTTTAAACAGGGCAAACATTAAAAGGTAACTGTTAGATCCGGGTATCTTAATGTTGTGTCCTTCAATAATCAGACAAAAGACTGCAGGGAACGATCAACAGGTGTTTACTGAATGAGGGTTCAAACTGCAACTGACTGTACAGATCACTACTCAGGTTTATATACAGGTGTGGTCACTGCCGGTACTACAGGATACAGGAGCTGTAAAAAGTAGTTCTCCCCCTTAAAGGTACATACATTACAGTAACAATAATGATTAAAGACAATTGTACAAGTTACTGTGAGAGTCTCTTTGGTGGCTTTGCCACAATCTAACCAATGTTCTATATAAGATTAACATAATTTCTGTGCTTTTGAATTCTATTCCTCTAGAAATGAACCCCAGTGCTTTGCTTGTACTTTTTATGGCTTTGATAACCTGCGTTGCTGTAGTAGTGAGGACCATGTTGGTTGGTTTGGTAGGCCCTGAGGATCACAAATATTCTTTTTTCTTCCTCCAGGCCAGGTAAAGTGGGAAGCTGATATCACTCAATGGCCTGGTGTGATACTAAGCAATACAGACCAAGAATACACACCAGGGCTGTGCTGTTCCTCACTTAAGAGGTACAGTAGTAGGTATGTACAATTGGCCTTCGGATCCCTGTGATGGGGATGGGCAAAATTAGGCAGCATTTCCACTGCTGATTGCCATCTAGTGAGTGTTGCTGGACATGGATGTAATGTTGATGTCAGGTGATGCTCCCACCATGCCCCAAGAGCCCATCAATTGGGCTACGACATTGACCTAAGCCCATCACCTCTCAGCTAAGCTCACTAACACCCTGATCCCTTCCTTGTGCCAGCTGCTCCAGCATTTGGCCGTAAGGTGGAATTTAAACCTTTGTGAACTTACTTTAATTACAAATCATATCCAAATCATTCTTGTGGAAAAATAGTTTCCTAGTGGGTGTCCTAGCGCATGAATCGCAAAAGGTTACTATGCAGGTACAGCAAGTAATTAGGAAAGCTAATAGAATGTTATCATTTATTGCGAGGGGAATTGAATACAAAAGTAGGGAGGTTATGCTTCAGTTATACAGGGCATTAGTGAGACCACATCTGGAGTACTGTGTACAGTATTGGTCTCCTTATTTAAGGAGGGATGTAAATGCGTTGGAAGCAGTTCAGAGAAGGTTTATTAGACTAATACCTGGAATGGGCGGGTTGTCTTATGAGGGAAGGTTGGACAGGCTAGGCTTGTATCCGCTGGAGTTTAGAAGAATAAGAGGTGACTTGATTGAAACATATAAGGGGGCAGTAATTCCTCCCCAAACACGTGAGTACGGAAGGGGTACTCACGCGTCTGGCCGGAGGAAATGCCGGTTTTCAGCATGCACAGCGCATGCGCTGAAAACCGGCATTTCCTCTCCTCTAACCCAAGAGGTGAAGAGGCTAGCGCGTGCGCTGTAGGGGGCAGTGCGTGCGTCTTGGATTTCCTCTGTTTTGGGGGATTTGCGCATGTGTAAAGGCCTCCGGTCTTTACGCTTGTAAAAAGCACACGTAAGTATTTATTTTTACAGGTAAGTGGTGTTTTAGTGCAATTTAGATTTTTTTTCCCACAGGTTTATTATTTTAAAGAATCTACAATAAGGTAAGTTTAGTTTTAGACCCTTTTTATTAAAAAATTATTTTTTTCAAAAAAAAAAATTATTGTTTAAATTATTTTTTTAAACTTATTTATACTTAATTTAATGATTGGGATGTTTTTTAAATTTTTATTTAAAGTTTAAATAGTGTTTTGGGCCCCCGTAGTTTTCATGAGTTTGACAGTTCTTACTCTCATACTCATGAATGAACCTTCCCCTCCCCTGATTGGTTGTACAGTGCTCACCTGATCCCAGCCGGCACATCGCACTAACTACGCCGCTGGATCAGGTAAGCGCTGCACGCTGACATCTGAACCAGGCCTGTCACAGGAAATGCAAGCAGGCCCGGGCTTCAGATGTCAGCGCGCAGGGTGAGTGCAGATCGGGGGCTTGCATGCGCGGCAAGCCCCCGACACCAAGTTCTGGGCCATTATCCTGAGGGGTCTGGACAGGGTGGATGTGGAGAGGATGTTTCCTCTTGTGGGAGAATCTAGAACTAGGGGGCCACTGTTTAAAAATAAGGGGTCGCCCATTTAAGACAGAGATGAGGAGACATTTTTTCTCACAGAGGGTCATGAATCTTTGGAACTCTCTTCCTCAGAGGGCGGTGGAAGCAGAGTCTTTGAATATTTTTAAGGCAGAGGTCGATAGATTCTTGGTAAGCAAGGGGGTGAAAAGTTATCAGGGGTAGGTGGGGATGTGGAGTAATCGGATCAGCCATGATCTCATTGAATGGCAGAGCAGGCTCGAAGGGCCGAGTGGCCTACTCCTGCTCCTAATTCGTATGTTCGTATGTATGTTCGTATAGTTGAAAATCCTGACATGTGACCGAGGCAAATTAGAAGAAAGAAAATTAATTAATAAATATCACAAAGATAATTTAATTTAGGCCCTACATCATTTGTAACTGGTGATATATACTGAGTGAGACCTTATTCTACTGGCCATTTATAAGTCAGCAATGCCACTATACCAGTGAGTGTAACCAATATTTTCAAAATTAAAGACACTTCAGTCAAGTCAAAGAACATTCAGGTTCAGAAAAATGCTGATATAGGGATTGCATGAAGGGTAAAACTAATATCTCAAAGGACATAAACTAGGCTGACTTACTGAGGGAGTGCTGCATTGTTGGAGGTCCCAACCTGCAGGTGAGATGTTAAACTGAGGCCTTGGCTAACTGTTGAGGTAGACATTGATGATCCAAGGAACTATCTCAAAGAACAGGGAGTTTGCCTGGTTTCCTGGCCAACATTCCTCGCTCAAAAACACCACTGCAAAAAACAGATTAGCTCATTGCTGCGTGTGAAATAGCTGCTGTGTTTCTGTATATAACTCAAGTGACCGCAAATCAAAGTAAATCCTTGAGTAAGAAGCGCTTTGGGATGTTTCTGAGAGATGCGATAAGATGCTAAGATCTTTCCTCTCTTTCTCAGTGGATAAGTATACTGCCTGCTGCTACTAGGCTACAGAGACCAGTAAGGTGCCAGGTTGAGTCCCTGGTCTGTGGTGAATTAGCTCATCTCAGTCAGGGTGATAGTGCGGTGCTGCTATCAACCTCAATGTGCCTGTTTAGAAAAGGAGAAAAATATCAAACAGGTCCCAACCCCTGGCTGCAATTCAATGACTATTGCTCGCATGTGCTGTGATGCCCCTCATGATTCTAGATTGGCCCATGAAGAGCATTTACTTGGGTGAGATACTAGAGATACTCGATACAGGAGGACTGCTGGCCATATGGGACCAGATTCTGAATGAGTCACTACTTACTGGAGAGAAGTGAAAAAAGAATAAAAATGAATGAAAGCAAACAACAGGTATTGTAAACTATTCCCTGTGATAACATTCTGTACCTATTACTCATATGTTCCATTCCTCAACCACAATCTGATAAAGAAATCTTACGGTGGATTGCACAACTGATGACAGCCTTCCCTTGCGTGTAATCTTTAAGTTGAATGCTATTATTGCCGCAATAACACAGTTTTAGGTTTTACAATCCCAGGTCATATATAACCCGTATATTTTTGGGTTTGGTGTTTGTGGATGGGGAGGGGCGGAATTTGCTGTTACATAGTATTGTCATCCATTGTTGGTAATAAGCCAGGATGGGCACCAACTCTTAAACTATTTCCATAAGCTCAATTTTAGGGAATGCATGAGGTTTTTCAAACTCCTATAGTACATTAGCCCATAGTGACTGAGTTGGGGTGGGGAGAGGGGTTTCATCAGCCTCCACGTGGCCAAGCTGAGGTGAATGGCACGTCTAGATGTTTCCTCACGTTAGGATTTCATAGCTTGTAATTCAGGCGGTGCGGAGCTTGATGGAGAGTTGGGTATTGCTCGTGGCACGCACTGGATTTTGAGCACGTGCAGAAGATGTGTAGGGTTATACTTCCTCTAGCACAGCCTCCCCAGTATATGCCTGGGATGCCAAAATTCCAACTGTGCAGACGGGAGGAATGTATCATACGCGGTGGCTCAATATAAACTGTTCCCTTTTCAGCTTGTTGCAGAGTGCATCACACTTGCTGCTTTGCCAATGGCGTCCCACTCATTATCAGTCATTCTTCTTCAAGATTGCACAACTGTCCTAAACTTTGATGCCTCTGGCTCATTCCAAGCTGCTACAGGGGGCAGCAGCATCAGTCAATCTTGCAGTTCACTGATGTATCAAGCAGGTGAGTTATGAGTTGTTTATTGGGGAAAATGATTTCATCCCTTCCCCCAATGACAAGCAGCAGCAAAATGAGACGGTAGTTTTAGTTTTGAATGGCAGGCTTCCCTTAAGGCCAAGCCATCATTGATAGCACCCACAGGGTCCTGTGGCTCCTGCACACAATTCCTTTATCTTCGTGAATCACAAGGGCTTCCACTCCAACACTGTGCAGGCCGACTATGACCATCAAAGCAGGATAAGGGAAGTGAATGCTGTCTTCTCAGGCAGAAGTCCTCTTTTTGCAATACCTGGGTTTTTCAAGACATGATGAAAAGTGTAAGATTAACTCTTAAAAGACCAAGGCATATTACCTCTTGAATCCTAGACTATGAACAACAGAATCGTGCAAATACAGAGAGGCCCATGCAGCCATCAGGACCATTACTGAACACACAATAGACGTCCTTAACCAGTTCTTCAAGCAACGAGGAGTCTAGCATCAAGAAGACAAGGACCCAGAAGAGACTTCTGCTGACAAGTGACTAGAGCCACATGTCAGGTTCTCACATAGGCAAACTTCACCAAATTGCCCAATCTGTTAACTGTCATCCACATCTTCACTATGAAGTGGCCAAATCCAACTTCCTCAAGACTGGCCTTTGCACTCACTCAACTAGCATGGATCCCACTCCTTTTTAACTGTTTTAAATTATTCGTTCATGGGATGTGGACGTCACTGGCAAGGCCAGCATTTATTGCCCATCCCTAGTTGCTCTGGAGAAGGTGGTGGTGTGCCGCCTTCTTGAACCGCTGCAGTTTGTGTGGTGAAGGTACTCCCACAGTGCTGTTAGGGAGTGAGTTCCAGGATTTTGACCCAGAGATAATGAAGAATCGGCGATATACTTCCAAGTCAGGATGATGTGTGACTTGGAGGGGAACTTGGAGGTGGTGGTGTTCCCATGCGCCTGCTGCCCTTTGTCCTTCTAGGTGGTAGAGGTCACGGGTTTGGGAGGTGCTGCCGAAGAAGCCTTGGCGAGTTGCTGCAGTGCATCTTGTAGATGGTACACACTGCAGCCATGGTATGCCGGTGGTGGAGGGAGTGAAAGTTTAAGGTGGTGGATGGGGTGCCAATCAAGTGGGCTGCTTTGTCCTGGATGGTGTCGAGCTTCTTGAGTGTTGTTGGAGCTGCACTCTGTAGTGTATGTACCCGTTTACCTTTAAGGGAACTATAGAATGTAACCGTTCGCCTTTAAGAACACTACTTTAGGTGTGGCACTATTTGTTGGCTCATGTATACTGTAATACCGATAGTGACCACACCAGTATATAAGGGTTGTGATACGTTAACTAGGGCAGATTCGCCCGAACCTCTGAATAGTAAAGACCTGTTTTATTTGTTAATCTTGGAGTCTGTGTATTATTTACAATACAACCCACAGACTTAACAATGGCGATGAGGACGATCGTACCCTGCGGCAACAGTACTTCCTAAGCTACTAAGGAGCGTCGAAGTGAGGCAACCGCCTTCGTCGTGCTGCTGGAAGAACACACGAGGCTGCAGCAACAGACAGGAAGCAGACTAGCAACGAAAGTTCATCAGCAACAGGCACAACTACCCTTTTACCACGGTGCGGAGTGCGTCGATCAACTAACAAAAGAAAGCAACCGGCGACCGCAACGACTGTGAGTAGGGGAAAGTGTGGAAAATATCCGGAGGATAAGGGCAGTGACCACCACGGTCGAGGGGGTGAAAAAGGCCGGACAGCGACCGGGATCACAAGGCGCGGTGGCGATAAATAAATAAATAACTAAATAACCCGCGAAGAATCAGCCGCAGCCGGGGAGGAAAGGGCCGGACTGCAGGAGGTCGGGGAGAGTCGTTTGAATCCGCTGAGCGAGAGCCCGAGAGGGAGCGAGCAAGAGCCGCGCGAGCGGGTGAGCCAGAGCCCGAGAGGGAGCGAGCAAGAGCTGCGCGAGCAGGTGAGCCAGAGCCCGAGAGGGAGCGAGCAAGAGCCGCGCGAGCGGGTGAGCCAGAGCCGGGAGGGTGCAAGCGAGAGCCGCGCGAGCGGGAGAGCCACCGGCGCACAGGCTTACAAAACCCCGTTAAACTGCGGTCGTCGCCCTAGGGCAAGGCTTACCCCTTCCAACAGAAGAAGAAACGCGGGAAGCCGCCGGTTAGGCGGGGAAGAAGACAAGCGCGGGAAACCGCCATTTTGGAGGCGGAGAAGAAGTTAAGAGCGGGAAACCGCCATTTAAAAAAAAAAAGAGAGAAAGTTAAACAGTTAAAGAGAAATTCTGTTGTTTCGCAGAGAGAGAATAATAAGTAAAGAAATACTTGGGTTGTTCTCGGAAAGAGAAGAAGATGCCTAAGCGAGGAAATATTAATGATTTTAATGTTGAAATAGAGGACTGGGCCACGTATGTGGAACGCATAGAAATATATTGCAAAGCCAACGAAATTGAGGATGACGACAAGGCAATAACTTTGTTAAATTCGATGGGAGCAAAAACATACGGGCTCTTGAAACATCTAATAGCACCAGTTAAACCAGTGGACCAGACCTTCGAAGAGATCGTAGCAGTGCTGAAGGATCACTTGAACCCCACACCGTTGATGCTGGCTGAACGATTTAAATTTTACGCAAGAACCCAGAGGAAAGATGAAAGCAATGCGGAATACTTAGTCGAACTGCGTAAGCTAGCGAAATACTGCCAGTTTGGAGGGAATTTGACAGAGGCGCTGCGGGACAAGTTCGTATGCGGCTTGGCCAAAGAAGGAACGCAGAAGCGACTTCTGGAAGAAAACGACCTCACACTGGACAGGGCTGTCCTCATAGCTTCATCGCACGAAGCTGCAGCGAAAGGAACGGCGGAAATGCAGCTAAAGGCGGCGGCACTCGGGGTGGACCAAATTACTGCAAGCACTTCCAAATGCTACCGTTGTGGAAAGACAACGCACGACCAGAATCAGTGCTGGTTTAAGAACCAAGAGTGCAGGAAATGTGGCAAACTGGGTCACATCGCGAAGGTATGCAGGTCCGGAAAGAAGACCAACAAGCAAAGGAAGCCACCACCACAAGAAAAGTACAACAAAGTGCATCAGGTGGCTGAAAAGAGTTCAGACGAACAAAATTCAGACTCAGACCCAAACAGCCAGGAGCTGGATAGTCTGAGAATCCACAATGTGGGTAAAGTAACTGATCTACAGACGATCTGGGTCACACTAAAAATAGCTGGAGTCCAAGTACGAATGGAGCTGGACACGGGATCAGCTGTATCAGTCATCAACCAAAAGGACTACCACCGGCTATTCTCTCACATACCCTTAAGAAATACTAAATTCGTATTACAGACATACACGGGGCATCATGTATACCCCATGGGAAAAATACGAGTCAAAGTGAGAGATAGGGGCAAGGAACACCCACGAATGAATCTGTACGTATTACCTGAGGGAGGACCACCACTCCTAGGGCGGGAGTGGATGCAGAAAATAAATATAGAATGGCACTACCTAAAAGCCATAGGGAAGGAGGACTCGGTGCAAGCTATCAGCTCAGATTCTGAAATGGATGATGATAAGAACAAGTCGAAAACGAAGACAGGCAGAAGGACTTATGGTACCAAGAAGAATCAAGCTGTAGAGCAGAACCCCAGGTTGACAGAGAATTCTGAGCCTGCTCAAGCTAAGGATTCATCCACGACGGAAGAACACCGAGCTCGGTCCCAAACTTATGTCAAAGTACAACGACAATTAGAACAGTTGAGTGCCCATCTCGTACAAGAGATGGAAAAGATGAAAAAGTTCTGGGACACCGAATGGGAGACCCTGGAAAGACAACAGAGACAGCTAGCTCAAGCAGAGAGTGACCATAGAGCCATCGTGGCCAAGTACCAATCACATCTCCCTGAGGCTGTTCAGGAACTAGAATATGCACAGAACGATCCAAAGGAAGAGGAATCTTCAGGAAGTCAGGATGGTATTCCAGTTCATCTCTACGACTTGTTGCAAGCAGAGTGTAACGAGTTGAAAGAACAGTATGAACAGGCTCAAACTACAATCCTGGAAGGGGTTAACTTGGCAACCTCCGAAAAGCTAGTTTTACTGGAAGCATATGAACAACAAAAGTCTGAACAGGAGCAAGAATTACAAAGACTGCAGGAGATGTTTGATGAGCTCCAGGCCAAGGCTGACTCATCGTTAGGGATTCAACCCATAGAGGAAAAATTAGTGGTGGAAGACATAACAGAACAGGGAATACAGGATGTCCAAGAACTCGTTAAATTATTAAAGGAAACACAAAATAAATATGAAGCGGCAATGGCCGAGGTCCAACGACTTGAAGAACAGATTCAACTGGGAATCTTTCCAGTGGAAGAAAAGGGAACTGTAAGAAACACAGAGATCGTAAGAATGGGCCCTGAACATGAGCTTAAATCGTCAAAGGAGAGGGGTTTGGAGCAGAAAAAGCTGGAGGAAGCTGAACACATGAAGAAGTCTCTTCAGGAGAGATGTCTGGATGTGGAAACAGCTGCTGCGATAGAAGGATTAAATCACCTGATAACTCAATCCTCGATGGAAGGGGAGGTATTGAGGTCAGTAGTGAAGGAATGGCAGACAACCCTGGAGGAGTGGAATGAATATGAACGCATGAGGAAGTCTTTTAAAGAAAGAGAGATAGAGAAGGAACAGCAGTCGGCTAGCGTCCAGTTGGGTAAGGAAGAAGTAGAAGGGCCTCTCGATGGACTAACTCAGGATGACCCTGAATGTGACCATGACCTGTTGAGTGACACTGAATATTACGAGGAGGTGGTCTGCCCAAAGTGTGATGAAAACTCCCAAAGTGCTGAAATGCGGATGAAGCACTTAAGGTCTAAGGAACATAGAGAGTTGGTGGCGCTACAGCTGGCCGCCGAGAAAGGAGCTTCGAGAGTTTCAAAAAGGCAGAAAAGAAAAAGAAGAAGCCGGAGATAATAACTGTTTAAAATATTATTACTTCTACTACCTCAGTCCGAACACTACGAAAGGTGCTAAATTTGTAAAAAAAAAAAAAAAATCCGGGGACATTATCAAGACAGCCAGTGGGTTGTATAAGTCCGCACTGCTGGTTCAACAGGACGAAAGTACAAGCTGTTAAAAAGGCTATGGAGGAGTCACGTTTACCAGGTGAACCGGCTACACCAAAAAGATGCTGTCTGGGACGAATTAATACCAGAGACTGAATTTATGAACTGTTCCCACAGAGACTGAACCTGTAAACTGTTTCCACTGAGAGTATGTTTGTAAACTGTTATATGACGTTGACTCCATTGAGAGTATATCTGTAAATTGTTATATGACGTTGACTCCATCGAGAGTATATCTGCAAACTGTTTATATAAAGTTGAAGATTGTATGTTTAACGGGATTCTGTAAGTAAAAAGCTAAAAAGGGAGGATTGTAGTGTATGTACCCGTTTACCTTTAAGGGAACTATAGAATGTAACCGTTCGCCTTTAAGAGCACTACTTTAGGTGTGGCACTATTTGTTGGCTCATGTATACTGTAATACCGATAGTGACCACACCAGTATATAAGGGTTGTGATACGTTAACTAGGGCAGATTCGCCCGAACCTCTGAATAGTAAAGACCTGTTTTATTTGTTAATCTTGGAGTCTGTGTATTATTTACAATACAACCCACAGACTTAACACGCTCATCTAGGCAAGTGGAGAGTATTCCATCACACTCCTTACTTGTGCCTTGTAGATGGTGGAAAGGCTTTGGGGAGTCAGGAGGTGAGACACGTGCTGCAGAATACCCAGCCTCTGACCTGCTCGTTGCCACTGTATTTATGTGGCTGGTCCAGTTAAGTTTCTGGCCAATGGTGACCCCCAGGATGTTGATAGTGGGGGATTTGGTGATGGTAATGTCGTTGAATGTCAAGGGGAGGTGGTTAGACTCTCGCTTGTTGGAGATAGTCATTGCCTGGCACTTGTGTGGCGTGAAAGTTACCTGCCACTTATCAGCCCAAGACTGAATGTCGTCCAGGTCTTGTTGCATGCGGGCATGGACTGCTTCATTATCTGAGGAGTTGTGAATGGCACTGAACAGTGTGCAGTCATCAACGAACATACCCATTTCTGATCTTATGTTGGCGGGAAGGTCATTGATGAAGCAGCTGAAGATGGTTGGGCCTAGGACACTGTCCTGAGGAACTCCTGCAGCGATGTCCTGGGGCTGTGATGATTGAGCTTCAACCACCACAACCATCTTCTTTTGTGCTCGGTATGACTCCAGCCAGTGGAGAGTTTTCCCCCTGATTCCCATTGACTTCAGTTTTACTAGGGCTCCTTGATGCCACACTTGGTCAAATGCTGCCTTGATGTCAAGGGCAGTCACTCTCACCTCACCTCTGGAATTCAGCTCCTTTGTTCATGTTTGGACCAAGGCTGTAATGAAGTTGGGAGCCAAGTGGTCCTGGCGGAACCCAAACTGGGCATCAGTGAGCAGGTTATTGGTGAGTAAGTGCCGCTTGATAGCACTGTTGATTACACTTTCCATCAATTTGCTGATGATTGAGAGTAGACTGCTGGGGCGGTGATTTTTTACCTTATACAGCACTATCCTAAGAATACTCTCTGGATGCAATTGAAGCAAAGTGCAACCAAATTTAATTTCCTAAAACTGAGCAGTGCATGTGGCCAGTGTTTTTTTTACCCACGTGCTTCCCCTTAGTGACACTATTTCATTTGTGTTCTCTAGTAACTTAGCAACCCTTGTTGGTGCTTCCCCAGTGGCAGGAATCAATGAGGTGGCCATTGCGTCTCAGTGGGAGTCTCTTGGGATTAAGGTGGTCCTTTGCCTCCTCGTGCCGGGTGATGGGAAGTCCCTGCAACTGCTCGTGTTGTGCACAACACTATAGTAGCTGCTTGGCCTTGCTCACTTTCTGTCATATTTACAGTCATATGAGGGAGGGAGTTTGAGAGGCCTGATGTTACATTACCAACAGAGGCAGCAGACTCATCAGTGCCTACTGTAACCCTGCTGCTGGGCAATCCCTCTATTTGTCCAGTGACCTGCCCAATGGCTTTCTCCATCCGACCCCACAGCATGTAGAAGCCAGGGAGAAAGCCCCTTGGAGGTGTTAGATCCGTGTATCTTGTTGTTGTGTCCTTCAAAAATCAGACAAGAGACTGCAGGGAACGATCAACAGGTGTTTACTGAATGAGGGTTACTCTTGAACTAACTTTACAGATCACCACTCAGGGTCCACATACAGGTGTGGTCACTGCCGGCACTACAGCATACAGGAGCTGCAAAAAGTAGCTCTCTCCCTTAAAGGTACATACATTACAATTCCTCCCCTTTTAGATTAACAGTACCATAACACTCATTTAACAATTAAATATCAAACTAATTACAATTAACACTTTTAACATGCAACATTAGCTGAAAATAGTCTATTTATAAATTCAGTCTTTGGGGAGGCTTCCTGATCCTTTCTGGATAGCGCCTTTCCTGAGTGTCTTGCACTTGGTGCGGAGGCGATTCTGGCCCCCTGTCGTCGGTTGGTTCATCCGCTTCTGATGCTGCTGTTTCTGGGGTAGATGCTACCTGTACATTGGGTTCATCACCAGGTACATATGGGCGAGACATGGGGTTGACTCGTTCCTGTGACTCTAGGATCTGGTTAACATGGCATCTCACAATGTTCTCCCCAACATCCACTGTGTACATTAGTGGCCCCTGCCGTGTGCATATCGTTCCTGGTTGCCATTTCTCTGTTCGGTAGTCGCGGGCCAAGACTGGTTGCCCTACATTGAAGCTCCTTGTCGGCTTCTCATTGATGTGCTGGAATTGCTTACTCTCAACATCTCTTCGTACATTTGGTCTGAGCAAATCCAGACGAGATCTCAACCTTCGGTTAAAGAACATCATGGCCGGGGCCTGGTTGGTGACTGCATGTGTCGCATTTCTGTAGGCTAACAGGAAATTGTCCACTTTATGCTGCAGTGGAATGTCATCATCGCACATCCCCATTTCTGACCTTATGTTGGAGGGAAGGTCATTGATGAAGCAGTTGAAAATGGTTGGGCCTAGGACACTGTCCTGAGGAACTCCTGCAGCAATGTCCTGGGGCTGTGATGATTGACCTTCAACCACCAGAACCATCTCCCTTTGTGCTAGGTATGACTTCAGCCAATGGAGCATTTTCCCCCTGATTCCCATTGACTTCAGTTTTACTAGGGCTCCTTGATGTCAGACTTGGTTAAATGCTGCCTTGATGTCAAGGGCAGTCACTCTCACCTCACCTCTGGAATTCAGCTCCTTTGTCCATGTTTGAACCAAGGCTGTAATGAGGTCGGGAGCCAAGTGGCCTTGGCGGAACTCAAACTGGGCATCAGTTAGCAGGTTATTGGTGAGTAAGTGCCGCTTGATAGCACTGTTGATGACACCTTCCATCACTTTGCTGATGATTGAGAGTAGACTGATGGGGCGGTAATTGGCCAGGTTGAATTTGTCCTGCTTTTTGTGGACAGGACATACCTGGGCAGTTTTCCACATTGTCGGATAGATGCCAGTGTTGTAGCTGTACTGGAACAGCTTGGCTAGAGGCGCGGCTAGTTCCGGAGCACAATTACGATAACCGGGATGTTGTCGGGGCCCATAGCCTTTGCTGTATCCAGTGTGCTCAGCCATTTCTTGATATCATGTGGAGTGAATCGAATTGGCTGAAGACTGGCTTCTGTGATGGTGGGGACCTCGTGAGTAGGCCGATATGGATCATTCACTCGGCACTTCTGGCTGAAGTTGGTTGCAAACGCTTCAGCCTTGTCTTTTACACTCACGTGCTGAGCTCCACCATCATTGAGGATGGGGATATTCTTGGAGCCTGCTCCTCGCGTTAGTTGTTTAATTGTCCACCACCATTCACGATTGGTTGTGGCAGGACTGCAGAGCTTTGATCTGATCCGTTGATTGTGGGATCGCTTAGCCCTGTCTATAGCATGCTGCTTCCACTTTTTAGCATGCATGTAGTCCTGTGTTGCAGCTTCCCCAGGTTGGCACCTCATTTTTAGGTATGCCTGGTGCTGCTCCTGGCATGCTCTTCTACACTCGTTGTTGAACCAGGGTTGGTCCCCATGCTTGGTGGTAATGGTAGAGTGAGGGATATGCCAGGCCATGAGGTTACAGATTGTGGTGGAATACAATTCTGCTGCTGCTGATGGCCCACAGCGCCTCATAGATGCCCAGTTTTGAGCTGTTAGATCTGTTCTGAATCTATGCCATTTAGCACAGTGGTAGTGCCACACAACACGATGGAGGGTGTCCTCAGTGTGAAGACGGAACTTCGTCTCCACAATGACTGTGCGGTGGTCACTGCTGCCAATGCTGCCATGGACAGATGCATCTGCAACAGATAGATTGGTGAGGACGAGGTCAAGTAGGTTTTTCCCTCGTGTTGGTTCTCTCAGCACTTGTCGCAGGCCCAGACTGGCAGCTATGTCCTTCAGGACTCGGCCAGCTCTGTCAGTAATGGTCCTACCGAGCCATTCTTGTTGATGGACATTGAAGTCCCCCACCCAGAGTACATCTGTGCCCTTGCTACTCTCAGTGCTTCTTCCAAGTGGTGTTCAACATGGAGGAGTACTGATTCATCAGCTGAGGCAGGGCGGTAGGTGGTAATCAGCAGGAGGCTTCCTTGCCCATGCTTGACCTGAAGCCATGAGACTTCATGGGGTCCAGAGTCAATGTTGAGGACTCCCAGGGCCACACCTTCCCGACTGTATACCACTGTGCCACCACCTCTGGTGGGTCTGTCCTGCCGTTGGGACAGGACATACCTAGGGATGGTGATGGAGGAGTTCGGGACATTGGCTGAATGGTATGATTCTGTGAGTATGACTATGTCAGGCTGTTGCTTGACTAGTCTGCGGGACATCATCAACCTATCTTTTTTCTCCCTCCTTCGAGATTGCTGTTAACACCCCCTCAGGAAATCCACTCGTAATGGCCCAGAAATTCGGGTCCCATCGCGTGAGTATGCACGGGGTCCTCACGCGTAGGCCCAACGAAAGTGCCGGTTTTGTGCATGCACTGCACATGCGCGGGAAACCGGCACTTCCGTTCCCCTGAAAGAAGGGGTTCAGAGGTCGAACGCTGGAGAGGCAGCGCGTGCGCATTGAACTTATGTTTTTTTTGCAGGTTTCTCCGGGAGGGTAAGTCTCCAGGAGTTACACTTTTTAAAAGCAGGCGCAAGGCCTGCTTTTAACAAGGTAAGTGGTGAATTAATTAAAATTACAGCAATTTTTCCACAGGTTTATTATTTTTAAATACTTTAAAGAAAGGTAAGTTTATTTTTAGCCCCGTTAGAAAATGTAATTAATTTTTTCAAAAATTTATATTATTGTTTAAAATAGTTATTTCATGTAATTTATAGGTTATTTTAAAAATGTGATTTAAAAAAAAATTATTTAAAGTTTTAGTGATGTTTTGGAGCTTTTAGTATTTATAGGTTTGACAGCTCTTCCTGTCAAACTTATGAATGAAGCATTCCCTGCTACCATTGGCTCTCCATGGCCCACGTGATCCCAGGGGATGCTTCGAACTAACTGCGCCCCTGGGATACGCAAGCACTGCGCGCTGGCAGTTGGAGGAGGCCCAGGATCGGAATCCCACGCGGGCCCACAGCACAACGGCCGGCGTGCTAGGTAAGTGCAGGTCGGGGGCTTGCACCCGCGGGAAGCCCCCGACCTGAATTTCTGGGCCAATATCTTGTGTGATTGTGACTGAGGCACCACTGTCTTCTCATTCTTCTCAATCACACATCCTCCTCCAACACCTATCCTCTCCCACCCTCCACACTGACACTGCTCTCTTCTGTTTTACTCATACCTGTCACAATGCAGAAATTACATCACCTCCAAAGGCATCTCCTCTTCTGCTTGCATGATCCTCTCAGGTGTCCTTTGGGTTTCTATCGTTGACCACCCCTTCACCATTTATTTGTTACCCCATGGGAATATCATCCAAAAGCACTGAGTCAGCTTCCATATGCTGACAAGATGTAGCAATACTTACCTGCCTCCTTCATCGATCCAAAGGTCATTACTTCACCTTCCAACTGACTGTCAGGCCTCAAGACCTGCATGAGCCTAAAATTCCTGCCCAGTTCTGTGGCTCTCGCCAATACTTGCTTGCCTTAGGCTTTGTCTCCATCAACCTCCCCGACTGCCACTTTAAACTGAGTCAAAAACTGATCTGGAGTTCAGATTCCTCTCCCATTTTACCTTTGTTTCCAAAATATTGCAGTTTGCATGCTCACCCACACAAAGGCCTAGAAATTCAGTTGGGCGCGCCAGCCGTTAGCGCCTTAGGGGGAGTAGATCTCGAGCGCTAGGCGCTTATCGCCCGGGCGCAGCGCGATCTGCGCCTCTCCCCAACTCCAGGACACATTTAGCGCCGGCGCAAAGTCTTAGCGCGCGCCCTGCTGCGCGCGCAGATCATGACGTCATATAATAGTGCAACGCCCTTTGTGCGCCCAAAACTGGAACTTCACTCGCGCCGGCCCATTGTGCGCCGGGCGTCCCGAGCGACTGTGAAGTGGAACGGTACACAGGCCAGCCAGGCCGGGGGGAGCGCTAATTAAAGGGCACTTACCCAGCAGTATAAAGGCCAGCCATTTTGCAGCATTCACTCTTGTGCAACGGTTTTTTGGACAGAGACCAAGGAGGAGAGTTTACTGGTTTGGACCAACACTTGGACAGGTATTTTTGGCTCAGGCCAGAGCTTACCAATTATCTTAGCCTTCATTCAGAGCTCAGTGTTTGCCAGCATATAATGGGGGCTGCATTGGGTGGCAATGCTGAATTTCAGCCTTATGCCAGAAGGGCCTACAGACGCCGTGAGAGAGTGGCAGCCCTGGCTAGACGCAGAGGGGGCAACAGGCGTCGCCAACTGAGGCCTTACCCACGCAGGGTATACCGCCAGCAGACCTCCTATCTGACCATGTCTGCCGCGATGTGTGTTAGGAGGCTGCGATTCCGAAGGGAGGTGGTTGCAGGCATCTGCCGGCTGCTTCAGAGAGATCTGCAACCACAGCTGATGCGCAGGACGTCTCTGTCGGTGGCAGTGAAGGTGACGGTGGCTCTCAACTTCTATGCCTCCGGCTCCTTCCAATCCGCTACTGGGGACATCGCTAACATCTCCCAGTTCGCCGTGCATTGCTGCATCCGCCAGGTGACCGAAGCCCTTTTCAGAAGGAGACATCAATTCATCTCCTTCCCCATGACCCTGGACAAGCAGCAGCAGCGTGCAGTGGGGTTTGCAAGAATAGCGGGCTTCCCCATGGTGCAGGGCGCCATTGACTGCACGCATGTGGCTTTGCGGGCACCTCTTGAGCATGCCGAGGATTACCGCAACCGGAAGGGCTACCATTCCCTCAATGTACAGCTGGTGTGTGACCACAGGCAGCGCATCCTAGCTGTCAATGCCCGCTTTCCAGGCAGCAGCCACGATGCCTTTATCCTGCGACAGACAACTGTGGCTGACATGTTCCAGGCACAGCCTCCCCCAAGAGGATGGCTTATCGGGGACAAAGGCTATCTTTTGTGTACCTGGCTCATGACCCCGCTCCGCGCGCCCACGACCCCTGCTGAAGAGGCATACAATGAGAGCCATCAAGCAACGAGGAACCTCATAGAACAAACAATCGGCGTGCTCAAGCAACGGTTCCGCTGTCTCGATCGCTCCGGGGGAGCCCTCCAGTATTCGCAGGATCGAGTCTCTCAATTCGTCGTCGTTTGCTGCATGCTGCACAACCTGGCTATCCGCAGGACTCAGGCACTGCCACCTCACGTTGGACCACCACCTCAGGAGGAGGAGCAGGAGGAGCATGAGGACGACGAGGACGAGGAGTACCAGCCCAGGAGGGACGCACAAGGTCCAAGGGCCGCCCGTCGTCGGCTTATTGAACGTCACTTCTAGGCCCCCTGTCAGGGAATGGCTTGTGCCAATGATAGAACATGATTGCAGCCGCTCCGCAAGCCCTCAGCCGGTTAAGGCAACAAACACTTCAAAGATCAAACATGGACAATGTGAATAAATAAAATGCTTTATTGTACAAACTCTGGGCCCTTCCCACATGAAAACCAAAAACTGAGGAAACCCCCAAAAAACACTCCAACACATTACTCGCCCCCACAACCTGGGGAGGATTAACAAAATAGGGCAACTAAAATGGCCGTCATTGTCGGCCTTCGTCCAAAACAAACATCACATCATCGGCCTTCAAAAAACTAACATCCAATTCTCGGCCTCAAGAAACAAACACAAATGGCCACGCATTCGAATATTTGGCCCGCTAGTGCGATGCCTTGGCCATCTTTGGGTGGCCCCTGCCCGCCCTGCCGCTCCGCCTCAAAGTAAGGCCAT
Source organism: Somniosus microcephalus (assembly GCF_052327205.1). Classification (NCBI taxonomy): domain Eukaryota; kingdom Metazoa; phylum Chordata; class Chondrichthyes; order Squaliformes; family Somniosidae; genus Somniosus; species Somniosus microcephalus. The sequence goes on from NC_141004.1 coordinate 58,623,799, forward strand.
TGGCTGCTGCAAGGCTGGGGGCAGGCTCCTGAGGGGCACATGTCGTGACGGCAGATGCCCTTGGGGGTCGGCCTAGTTGAGGTCTGGGCGTCGAGCGGCCGGCTGTTGATTGCTGCAGCTGTGGCTGGCCAGCATCAGTCGCTGCAGCAGCTCCTGGCAGCTCCACTGGGGGAGTGGCAGTGGCGGCTGGAGGAATGGCGGCAAGCTGGCGGATGGCAGGCGCTCGCTGGTCGCCTGAGACACTGGCACTCGCCCGGGCCAGCACTGCAGCATGCGCACCAATCTGCCGAGGGACAGACCGATGTGCTGCTGCAGCGCGCCGGGTGCCCTGGCGATGCCTGGCTGACACAGCGAGTGTGGCAGCAGTGAGTGCCCGTGTTGACCTGTTCACTGCCCGCAGCAGAGCAGCCAGTGACTGGACGGCACCACTAATCACCTGGCCAGTCGCTGCAAGATCTGCCCGGTATTCCGCCCGACTGGTGGCCTCTAAGGGCCCGAACTCGGCCACACTCCGAGAGAGGGAATCGATGGACTGAGGCAACCGTGACACTGCTGCCATGAGCTCCGTGTGCCGGCGCTCCGAGTCCGCGGACAAGTCTTCAAGGCCTTCCATCTCCTCGGCAAAGAGCATCTCCTGACTGGAGGCCTGACTCTCCCCCTGGGGAGAAGGCCGCCGAGCTGGCCGACCCTTCCTGCGTTGCTGGAGGCCACTGGGCCCAGCAATTGGACTCCCCTCCGACGCATCCCCCCTCTGGGGAGAAGGCCGCCGAGCTTCCACCCCCCTCCCGCCTTTCTGCAGCACGCAGGTCCCAGGAGCTCCCCTCCCCTTCGACACTTCCACCACGCTGCCCTCCAGGGAAGACGTGTCCCCTACATTGGCCTGGGTGGCCGCGGCTGAGGGTTCCCCTGATGGGCCGCCTTCCTCTTGCTCCTCCTCCTGCTCCTCCTCGGAGGGTCTGTCACTGGCAAGTTGAGGGACCTCCTCTTGACCATCTGAAAGCAGGAAGGCACAAGAGTAGCTTTAGAGTGAGGAGAGGGCGTCAGTGCGGGATGCATGAGTGGTGGCATTTAGCGCATTGGTCGGACAGTGGCAAAGGATGTAGATCTGATGCGCAAGTGGGACGAGAGAGGTGCAAAAGGTGTTGTCCTTACCATTGCTTCCCAGAACAGGGTCGGCATCTCCACATGCAACGGGCCCAATCACCCGGCGACCCATGAGGCGCTCCACGCGATGTTGCAGGTCGGTGAGTGGCTGGATATGGGGTCGTCCTCCCCCGGTCACAGTCCGGCTCCTGCGATTATTCGCCAGCTTGGCCTGCAAGAGAAAGGACGGCCTCTAAGTACAGTGTGTCGCCGTGATCTTGTGTGCACTGCCTCCCATGGTGGAATAGCCTGGCCAGTGTGTCGCCATGATCTGCTGTGCACTGCCTCCCATGGTGGAATAGCCTGGCCAGTGTGTCGCCATGATCTGGTGTGCACTGCCTCCCATGGTGGAATAGCTTGGCCAGTGTGTCGCCATGATCTGGTGTGCACTGCCTCCCATGGTGGAATAGCTTGGCCAATGTGTTCAGTGCAGAATGTGCAATTGATGCTCATGCCTGTGCCATAGCTGTTGGATGAAGGCTGGCCATTAGAGCTTTCAGGTCCCTTTGCCCATAATGTGAGGTGCACATGCAAGGATGAGGAGGTCATTGGAAAGGGTACTCACCCTGACAATGCGTGTGAGGTCATTTATCTTTTTGCGGCATTGGGCACCGGTCCTGGGGACGTCGCTGTTGGCTGACAGCTTGCTGGCGACATGCCTCCAGGCTCTCCTGTAGACGCGGACCGTCGCCTTCTTGCCATTGTCCGGGTACAAAACATGGCGCCTCTTCTCCACAGCAGCAAGCAGCACACTCAGATCACGCTCTGAGAAGCGCTGCGCACGTTCACGGGCCTTCTCCATGTCTTCAGGCGCTATTTGGGTCCAGCAGCAGTGTTCAGGCCTAGCTGGAGGGCTCCATTATCCAGGGCGTGGCAGCAGACACAGTCGACCCTTCCCCCTTAAGAGCTGGCCGGCGCCAGGGTGTCTGCTGTCAGTCACGAGATGGCCGCACCTGCGCTGCGCCCGGCCTCGGCGCTATCGATCACCACCTCCAGCTTAGCGCCCAAAGAGAGGCGTCCAACAGCAGTTTTAGCGCTCGCCCGAACTAGTAGGGCGAAGCTAATGAATATCGGAGAAGTGGCCTAGATTTGGGGGCGGACGCAAACTTTAGCGGACGCCCCACTTTAGCGCCCCAAAAGTGGCGTCAATGAATTTCTAGGCCAAAGACCCATAATCCCATCACCCCTGTGCTATCCAGGTTCTCCCTGGCTCCCTCTGTACCAGCATGCTGACCTGAAAATTGTCATTCTCATCTTAAATCTCTCCATAGCCTCACCCCACTCTACCTCAATGACCTTCTTCAGCATTCACTGAATAGCAATCACCCTACCTTAGTGACCTCCTCTACATATACTCTTGGTTTGTCTAACTCCTTGTCCTTTGCTGTCTCTGCTCCGGTCGTCTACCCTGCTCTTGCTCTTTGGAACTCCCTCCCTAGTTCTTTGTGCCTTCTCACCTCCCACCCTGCTTTCAATACCTTCTTAAAACTCTTCACTCTTTTGACCTTTCGCCAAAACTTTTTCCTGCTAAATGTCAAGTGCTTTGAGATGTCGGGGGATAAATTGGTTCGCGCCCATTTTCGGGCGTGAACCGAGTGCATGGGCCAGAAGAGGCTGGCCTGAAGACCACCCGGAATTGGTTCTCGGGCCTCAAGTTAAGTGCTTGTGGGGGCAGGAGGTGGGGGGTTAGAGGGTGGTGCTAAGGAGCCGGGAGGAACATTATTGCTCCTCCTGACTCCACGTTAACTATTAATTTTTTTTTTTACCATGTTGGTTCTGGCCTCCAGCGGTTACTTTAAAAACTGTTGGTTACGCTACGTGTAGACCAGATAATTCTGAGCAATGTAGGCCCAACTCCTGCTCCACTCAGGGCAAATTAATTTCTGGTCTGTGTCCTAAATTTGGGGGAGGTAATTCCAGATTTCCACTACCCTTTGTGTGAAGAAGTGCTTCCTGATGTCACCCCTAAATGGCCTAACTCTAATTTTAAGGTTATGCCCCCTTGTTCTGGACTCCCCCACCAGAGGAAATATTTTCTATATATCTACCCTAGCAACTCATCTTAAACACCACAATTAGCCAGAGCATCTCTACCAATGGTTTCTCTTTCCACTGCTGCATCATCACCTCAGGAGTCACACAGGTCTGTCCCCTTCTTTATCTACATGGTACTTCTTGGTGATATCATTGCAGACATGAGGTTGGCTTCTACATGTAGGCTGATGACACCCACCTCTACCACTCTACCACTTCTCCTCACCCTTGCACTGCCTCTGTGCTGTCAGGCTGCTTGTCCAATATCCAGCTACACATTAGGGAGACCAATTTTTGATCCTTGGCACAAACTCAGTACCGTTGCCATTGATTCCACCTGGCTGAACCACACTGTTTTCAACCTCGGCATCGTACTGAACCATGATCTGAACCACTAAACCTATACCCTCTACACCACAAAGACCGCCAACTTCCACTTTTGTAACATCGCCTGCCTCCATACCACCTCAGCCCATTTGCCACTAAAACCCTCATCCATGCCTTGATGCAGCACGGTGGCATAGTGGTTAGCACTGTTGCCTCACAGCGCCAGGGACCCGGGTTCGAATCCGGCCTCGGGTGACTGTCTGTGTGGAGTTTGCACATTCTCCCCGTGTTTGCGTGGGTTTCCTCCGGGTGCTCCGGTTTCCTCCCACAGTCCAAAGATGTGCGGGTTAGGTTGATTGGCTATGATAAATTGACCCTTAGTGTTAGGGGGGATTAAATACGCGGGGTTACGGGGATCGGGTGGGATATGTGTCGGTGCAGGCTCGATGGGCCGAAATGGCCTCTATCTGCACTGTGGGGTTTCTGTGATCACCTCCAGACTCAACTAATCTCCTCCCATCCTCCACCCTCTGTAAGCTTCAGTTGACGCAAAACTCTGCTGCCTGTATCCTATTCCGCACTAAGTCCCGCTCACCCATCCTACTCCGCACTAAGTCCCGCTCACCCATCCTACTCCGCACTAAGTCCCGCTCACCCATCCTACTCCGCACTAAGTCCCGCTCACCCATCCTACTCCGCACTAAGTCCCGCTCACCCATCCTACTCCGCACTAAGTCCCGCTCACCCATCCTACTCCGCACTAAGTCCCGCTCACCCATCCTACTCCGCACTAAGTCCCGCTCACCCATCCTACTCCGCACTAAGTCCCGCTCACCCATCCTACTCCGCACTAAGTCCCGCTCACCCATCCTACTCCGCACTAAGTCCCGCTCACCCATCCTACTCCGCACTAAGTCCCGCTCACCCATCCTACTCCGCACTAAGTCCCGCTCACCCATCCTACTCCGCACTAGGTCCCGCTCACCCATCCTACTCCGCACTAAGTCCCGCTCACCCATCCTACTCCGCACTAAGTCCCGCTCACCCATCCTACTCCGCACTAAGTCCCGCTCACCCATCCTACTCCGCACTAAGTCCCGCTCACCCATCCTACTCCGCACTAAGTCCTGCTCACCCATCCTACTCCGCACTAAGTCCCGCTCACCCATCCTACTCCGCACTAAGTCCCACTCACCCATCACCCCTGTCCTCACTGACCCCGACATGGTCCCCCAACACCTCCAAATTAACATTCTCAATTAGATGTTTAAATCTTCCAATCGCTTTGCCCCTCCCTAACTCTGTAACACCCTCCAGTGCTACAGGCACCCCCACCCACCTGAACACGTATGGATCCCCCACCACTGGCGGCCGTGCCTTCAGCCACTCAGGCCCCAAGCTTTGCAATTCCCTCCCTAACCCCTCCACTATGCTCTCCTCCTTTAAGGCCATCAGTAAAGCCCACCTTTGGTCACCCCTCCTAATATCTCTTTCTTTGACTTAGGGGTCAATTTTAACTCAGGTGCGGGGAATTGTCGGGTTCCCCGAATTTAGTGTTTCCCACACGAATCTAAATGGGTCTGTGAGATTGATGCAATTTTAACTCAATTGGCCAATTGATTTCCAATGTGTGGGAACCCTTGGCAAATGAGTATTTCCAGTCAGAAAGTCGCATAATATGACGTCATTATTGCTGCTGCATTTAGGGTCTGCAACAAGCCTCGCTTCTTCTGCAGGCTGCCAACCTTTTGGCATTTGCTGATACACTGAGCTGCAAGCAGAATGGAATGGCAAGAGAAAGACCGAGGTCTGCACCCTGTTTTGACGACATTGCCCTGCAGGCTTTAGTGGAGGGAGCAAGGGCTCACAAGGAAGTGCTCTTCCCTTCATCAGGGAGGAAGATGCCTCCCCAGCAGACAAAGGCTGCGTGGCTGCAAGTGGCAGAGGAGGTCAACTCCTTATCGGCTACCCACAGAACCTGGATACAGTAATGTATGTACCTTTAAGGGGGGGAACTACTTTTTACAGCTCATGTATACTGTAGTACCGGCAGTGACCACACCTGAATATAACATTGAGTAGTAATCTGTACAGATCAGTTGCAGTCTGAGCCACGTTGAGTAAACATTGTTTTTACCGTTCTCCGCAGTCTGTGTCTGATTATACACGGACGTAACATTGGCGACGAGGCAGGTTCGAACCTACCTGCAACTCGGCATCACCTCCCGGGGATTCGTTCCTGGAGATCAGTGGATTGGAGGTCAAGGCCAGTGACTTGGGCATCGACCACGGGCAACCGCCCAGTCATCCAGCAGAGACTCGAGAATTGCGGGGGAGGCTGTCGACAGCCAGGCTTGGCTTTCCAGTCGAGGTGGTCCAGCGAAACGGGCTGGCAACAGGTAGTGCGCAGACCCTTCCCGGACAGACCCTTCCTGGCTAGAGCCCGACCGAGCGGCACAGCAAAGGGCCGAGCAGCGTCAACGGGGAGAGAGAAAGAGGGCAGAGCGCACAGGGCGCAGCCGGTGTTCAGGGGCCGAGCAGCGTCGGAGAGAGGGAGAGAGAGACGCGCAGAAACCCGCGAGGCGCCGCCATTGCCACGAGGACCGCCGGGAGCGGCGTTGGTGGCAGCGGGGGAGGAAGGAAAGCGCGGGAGATGCCATTTTAAGCCATTGGGAGACACCATTTTAAACCACACCCAAAATACCGAAGAGTGGCAGTATCACCGCATTTGACAATGAAGTCGAAGATTGGACTACATATGTCGAACGAACAGAGGTGCACTGCAAGGCAAATGAGGTGTCAGATGACAAGAAAGCGTCAGTATTGTTGAATTTAATGGGTGCAAAGACGTATGGGTTATTGCGAAATCTAGTAACTCCAACGAAGCCAATGGAAAAGAGTTTTGAAGACATAGTAACGATACTAAAGGAACATTTAAACCCCACACCACTGCTGATAGCAGAAAGATTCAAGTTTCACAAACGGAACCAGCATAAGGATGAAAGCAATGCTGATTATTTAACAGAACTGCGCAAACTATCGAAACACTGCCAGTTTGGAGCGGGACTGGCAGATACCTTAAGGGACAAGTTTGTGTGTGGGCTTCAAAGTGAAGGAACCCAGAAACGGCTTTTATCTGAAAAGGACCTTACGCTGGAAAAGGCTTTCAGCATTGCGGTATCATATGAAGCAGCAGCACGGGGCGCTGCAGAGATACAACAGAGACCGCAAGAATATGGCACCAACGAAATGTCATATGGAACAGAGAAGTGTTATCGCTGCGGCAGAACAACACACGACCAGAATAATTGCTGGTTCAAAGACAAAGTGTGCAGACAGTGTGGAAAAGTAGGACACATAGCATGAGTCTGCAGGTCGGGAAAGAAAACCAGCAATAAGAAACCGACCAAAGGGAAGTACAAGAAGGTACATAAGATAACGGAGAATAGTTCAGACGAACAAAAGAGTGATAACGACTCCGAAAGCAGGGAACTGAGTTGTCTGAAACTACATAATGTGATCACAACGGAGGATCACCGAACCATTTGGGTCACTCTCAAGATAGCAGGAGTCCAGGTAAAGATGGAATTGGACACAGGATCAGCTCTAACAGTCATAAACCGACGGGACTACGAGCGGCTATTCTCACACATACCCTTGAGAGAAACAAAAATTATTTTGAACACATACACGGGGCAAAAAGTCTACCCCAAAGGAAAAATAAGGGTGACCGTTATATATAACGGTAAGGAAAAACCAAAACTAGACCTGTATGTATTGCAAGATGGAGGACCACCATTACTGGGACGTGAATGGATCCGGAAAATACAACTGGATTGGCATTCCATACACGCACTGACTGTGGCTGACAAAAAGGATGACGACGTCACACCTGGGCGACTGTCAAAGATCCTAACTGATGCGAAAGAAGTGTTCCAGGAAAGACTCGGAACACTAAAAGGCATGACAGCGACGATTAAAATTGAAGAAAACGCAAGTCCAAAATTTTTTAAGGCCAGACCGGTACCTTATGCGATCCGCCCAGCCGTCGAAGCAGAGCTGGAGAGTCTGGAACGTTCAGGTGTACTGTCCAAGGTAGACTGGAGCGAGTGGGCTACACCCTTCATCCGTGTGATGAAAAAGTCGTTGAGCAGCACGCCTGGGGAACCAAGGAAGGTTCGCATCTGTGGGGACTTTAAGGTAAGAGTGAACCCGATCCTTCACACCGTACAATATCCACTTCCGCAGATTGAAGATATTTTTGCCTCGCTACCTGGAGGGAAACGCTTCACTAAGATTGATCTGGCCCAGGCGTATCTGCAAATGGAGGTAGAAGAAGCATCAAAAAAATACCTCACAATCAACACCCATAAAGGTCTCTACCAATACAACCGGCTGGTATTTGGGGTAGCATCAGCTCCGGCTATTTGGCAGAGGGCAATGGAACAAGTCCTGCAAGGGATCCCAGGGACCCAGTGTTATTTGGACGACATCCTGGTCACGGGCGAAAATGACAGTGATCACCTTGCCAACCTGGAGCAGGTGCTCACTAGATTGCAGGAATATGGGCTCCGAGCTAACCGCCCCAAATGCGAGTTTTTTAGAAAACAGATCTCGTATTGTGGCCACGTTATCGATAATGAGGGGTTACATAAGTTCCCAGAGAAGATTGAGGCAGTAGTCAAGGCTCCAGCACCGGAAAATGTGTCACAACTGAGGTCGTTCCTCGGGCTGGTAAACTACTATCATAAGTTCTTGCCAAATTTGTCTACAATACTACACCCACTGAACACCCTACTGCAAACTGGGGTGCCATGGAAGTGGAGTGACGAATGTAGACGAGCTTTCCAGAAGAGCGAAACACTAATCACATCGAAAGAGGTATTGGCCCATTACAACCCAGCATTACCAATTCGGTTGGCATGTGATGCGTCACCCTACGGCATTGGAGCGGTGCTGTCGCACAAATTGTCGGATGGCTCAGAGAGGCCAGTAGCCTTTGCGTCACGATCACTAACCTCAGCCGAGCGTAACTACGCCCAGATTGACAGGGAGGCCCTCAGCCTAGTGTGGGGAGTGAAAAAGTTCAATCACTATCTGCACGGGCAGAAATTCACCTTGCTGACTGATCACCAGCCTCTTGTCTCCATTTTTAATCCAAAGAAGGGCTTTCCGGTGATGACTGCACAACGACTACAAAGATGGTCACTTTTTCTAGGGGCGCACCACTATGAGATTGAATATAAGGGCACGAAACAGCATGGAAATGCTGATGGACTATCACGCCTGCCACTGCCTACTGTGGAGGAAGCACCAGCAGTGGATCCTGTCGAAATATTCCATTCGACTATAGTTGAATACCTACCGGTAACTAACGCTTGTATCGAAAAGGAAACCCGAAATGACCCGACACTGTCTCGGGTATATGATTTGACGGTGAAGGGATGGCCAGCACATGGCGACTCACTGTTGCCAGCATTCTCGACAAGGAGAGAACAGCTGTCAGTGTGCCGGGGGACCTTGATGTGTGGATCCCGAGTGGTAATTCCACCCAAGTTAAGGGATAGAGTGCTCAATGAGCTTCATGAGGGTCATCTGGGAGGGGTAAAAATGAAAAGCCTAGCCAGGGCTTATGTGTGGTGGCCGGGAATCGATAAACAAATCGAGGACCTGACCAAGAGCTGCTCAGGATGCCAGAAAGTCCAAAATGCACCACCACAGGCCCCTCTACACCCATGGGAGTGGCCCTCATCTCCATGGCAACGGGTGCATATTGATTTTGCTGGTCCATTCATGGACTCAATGTTTTTAATAGCCGTGGATGCGCACTCAAAATGGCCTGAGGTCATCAAAATATCCTACACCACCACGGAGAAAACGATTGCAGTACAACGGACCATTTTTGCCAGGAATGGCTTGCCAGAACAGATTTGCTCCGACAACGGACCACAGTTTGTGTCCGAAGAGTTCCGGAGATTCTTGAAAAAGAATGGGGTAAGGCATTACACATCCACCCCATATCATCCAGCCACAAATGGATTGGCTGAGAGGTTCGTACAAACCTTTAAGAAGACAATAAAGGCTATGTACAATGACAACATTCCGCTGCAGCACAAGGTGGACAATTTCCTGTTCGCCTACCGGAATGCGACACATGCAGTCACCAACCAGGCCCCAGCCATGATGTTCTTCAACTGAAGATTAAGATCTCACCTGGATTTGCTCAGACCAAATGTACGAAGAGATGTTGAGAGTAAGCAATTCCAGCACATCCATGAGAAGCCAACAAGGAGCTTCAATGTAGGGCAACCAGTCTTGGCCTGCGACTACCGAACAGAAAAATGGCAGCCAGGAACGATATGCACACGGCAGGGCCCACTAATGTACACAGTGGACGTTGGGGAGAGCATCGTGAGACGCCATGCTGACCAGATCCTAGAGTCACAGGAACAAGTCAACCCCATGCCTCGCCCATACGTACCTGGTGATGAACCCGACGTACAGGTCGCATCTACCCCAGAAACAGTAGCATCGGAATCTGATGAACCAACCGACAACAGGGGGCCAGAATCGCCTCCGTACCAAGAGCAAGACACTCGGGAAAGGCGCTATCCAGAAAGGATCAGGAAGCCTCCCCAAAGACTGAATTTATAAATAGACTATTTTCAGCTAATGTTGCATGTTAAAAGTATTAATTGTCAGTAGTTTGATATTTAATTGTTAAATGAGTGTTATGGTACTATTAATCTAAAAGGGGAGGAATTGTAATGTATGTACCTTTAAGGGGGAAACTACTTTTTACAGCTCATGTATACTGTAGTACCGGCAGTGACCACACCCGTGTATAACATTGAGTAGTAATCTGTACAGATCAGTTGCAGTCTGAGCCACATTGAGTAAACACTGTTTGTACCGTTCTCTGCAGTCTGTGTCTGATTATACACGAACGTAACAGATACAGTGCATGAAGAGATTTTATGACCTTCAGCACACTGGAAAAGTGAGTATGAAGTTCCCATCACTCTCAATCTGATCTCCATTGCCTCTCCTCACCAGCACTCAACTTTAGCAATCTCTTCCTCCACATCCCACTTGACATGCACCCTTACCCATTCCCTCTCTCTCTATGCTCACATTCACCTAACTATTCGACTATGCAGCCCTCACACTGATGCAGCCCTCACAGCCTATCACTCTGATGCTATGAAAACAACTGACAACACACAGGAAGGGCCCTTGGTCTTGCCACCTCACTCCATCTTTTTCTCCTTCTAAGCATCTATGCTATGGATTCTCTACACTCACTCCTTCATTCTCACTCAAGCTCCACTTGTCTCCCTCATTGCAGGAAAAGAGAGCTCACAATAAAAGAGAACAAGCGAGGACAGGAGGAGGGCCACCATCAGTAGCCCACCTCACCCCCTGGGCTCGAGGCGGTCCTGGAGATCGTAGGACTGGAGGATGAGGCGCAAGTGGGGGACGGACAGATGGGTGCATCACAGCAAGCTGGTGACAGAATAGTTTTCCATCTCTCTCATTGACATTGCATGAGTTGCTGATAATGATTCTGAAGCTATAACAGATGGACCTGTGATCATCTGCAATATGCAATGTGCATGTAACCTTGACCTCACATCTCTAACTCTTTCCTTTACTCCCCCACAGGACCATCGAGAGCCCCCATCCCCACTGTCCAGGAGGAAGAGCCTGAGCATCCAGACTCCTCAGAGGAATCTGCAACTTCTGAGGGCACAGCGTCAGCAGAATTCAGCGCACCCAGCACCAGCGCAGACACTCACACCTCGGTGGAACCTTCAGGTCATAGAGTAGTGTTGTCACCTGGTGTATCACAGCTCACAAGTGAGCATCAGCAGATTGTGGAGACAGGGACAGCAGTGGAGAGTGCTAGTCGGAGGGCGCAGGACTCTGCCAGCTCAGCTCAGCTCATGTCGACCCTCTGCCTCTGGGTCCATCCATAAGATCAGCAGGGCTGGAACTCCAGGAACAGATGCAGGAGTCTCTGGCAGGTTTTCTCTCCAGGGTCGATGTGAGTGTGGAGCGAATGGAGGAGTCCATAGCGAACATGAGCAGAGCCTTTGTGGAGTCATTGGCGCATGAACGCATCACCATGGAAAGGATGGCAACCTCCATGGAGGAGATAAGTCGCCAGGGTATGGAAAACATGGTGAGTGTTCATAATAGAATGACATCTCTTGAGGAGCGATGGGCATCTATTGAACAGAAAAACCAGACCTTCACGGAAGTCCTTCTGAGTAGGACTGCCAGTGCAGATATGGGTCCCCATGGCCCCCTGATGTGCAGCAAGGTGCTCTCAAGCTACTTCAAAGTGCTGGCCCCTTCTGGCCTGTGCAGCTTCAGGTGGGTGAGCAGCAGCCTGGCGCTCCTGTTGCTGCTGCTGTTGTTCCTGGTTCTGCTGGTGCCGCGGCTGGTGTTCGAGCTCATCTAATGCCCAGAAGGGAAGGAAATAAATGGCTCCCATGCTTCTGGTATATGCCTCCGTTGAGGAAGTGCTGAGTGAAGGTGGAGAGCGGGGTTTCCCAGGAGGTCACACTGGAGATGTGTGTGAGGCTCCAACCTTCCACAGGTGTGGTTAAGCCTGGTAAAAGTTGCCCCAGGCCTGGAACAACAAAGTCCTGCCACCTGCAAATGATGACTGATCAAATCTCCTCTTTAATGGTTGACCTGCAGCTGATAGTCAGCAAGCCAATAGTGCTCACGCCAGGTTTCACAGGTGTGATCCCCAACAGGCGTGTTTTACATGGGAAAAGGGTTAAACAGGCAAGGGCCTGTTAAAATGGGATTATAAAGGCCACTCAGTGCTGTTTAAGGGCCCTAAAGACCAGTCCCGCCGGTTGCAGGCAGGACTGATTCGGGACCATCAGACATGCCTGGGTTAAAATGGCTAGGTGTCGGGAACCAGGCGGGGGGGGGTCCCGACCCCCAGGCTTTGTGATTTTAACCCCCCACACGCCTCCAAGCCCGCCTGACGGCTGAGTTAAAATTAAACCCTTAGGCCTAGAAATTCAGTTGGGCGCGCCAGCCGTTAGCGCCCGGGCGCAGCGCGATCTGCGCCTCGCCCCAACTTCAGTAGACATTTAGCGCCGGCGCAAAGTCTTAGCGCGCGCGCCCTGCTGCGCGCGCAGATCATGACGTCATTTCGTCGTGCAACGCCCTTTGTGCGCCCGGAACCGGAACTTCACTCGCGCCGCCCCATTGTGCGCCGGGCGGCCCTAACGACTGTGAAGTGGAACGGTACACAGCCGAGGCGGGCTGCGGGGAGCGCAAATTAAAGGGCACTCCTGCAGTACAAAAGGCAGCTGTTGTGCAACACTTTGTGAGATGATGAGGATGAGGATGAGGATGAAGATGGGGATGGGGATGGGGATGGGGATGGGGGGGAAGGAGGAGGAGGAGGAGGAGGAGGAGGAGGGGGAGGGGGAGGGCAAATCCACACCCTCCCCTTTAAGAGCTCAGCGGAGCCAGAGTGTCTGCCGTCAATCAGCAGCTCGCCGCACCTGCCCTGCGCCCACCTTCCGGTGTTAGCGCCCGGGCCGCCGGCTTAGCGCCTAAAGAGAGCCGTGCATCGCCAGTTGTAGCGCTTGAGCAAACTCTTAGGGTGAAGCTAATGAATATTGGGGAAGTGGCCTCGAATTTGCGCCGGGCGCAAACTTTAGCGGCCGCCCGACTTTACCGCCCCAAAAGTGGCTATAATGAATTTCTAGGCCTTAGTGTCCAATTCTTTTCCCCATTAAGCCTCTTTGAAGTGCCTTGATATGTTAAAGGTGCTATTTAAATGCAAGTTCTTGTTGTTGATGTTTATACCACGGCTGCTGTTTTCACTACAGGGGCAGCCATCCTATTAGCCAGTTGAAATATCCCTGCCACTTCAGTGGTGAGCAGCAAAGGTCTGTTGGGCTGAGGCTCGGTTTGTCAACTTGTCAAACATTGTCCCTACAGTGCAGCACACCGCCTTCCCACGGCAACTGGAAAACAAACAGTTACCGAATTGGATGATTCTTGACTATCAGTAAAAGAGCCTTTGTTTCCTCTCTCTGATTTTTTTTTATGCCCCTATGAATTTTCTCCTGGGTTGCTCGCTGCAGTGTTTGGGAGAGTAATCTCTCCTGGGCAATCTGGGAGGGTTGGCATAACTAGTTGAGGTATGCAAGCTGGGCAACAGGCCTTTGAAGATGATCCAACACTGGGATCAATTTCCAGCTCATCCTTTGGTGGTGAGGCCCACTTGGGGCCAAGACCAGCACCTACACCTGCTGTCAGCAGACACAGATGACACCGGGGCCTATGAGGAAGCATTTGGTGGGATTCCTGGGGTAGCCTGCTGTTAAGTCTGTGTGTTCTAGTTGTAATTACTAACACAGACTACAAGATTAAAGTTCAACAGGTCTTTACTGGTTGGAGGTCAGGACTATACTAAATACAATATTACTACACAGTGCTTATATACCGGTGGTCACCACCGGTATTACGTATACAGCAGCCAGAGAAAGTAGTACATCTCTTAAGGTGGAACAGGCTTAAGTTCTCTTAAGGTGGAACAGGTTACATACACCACAATCCTCCCTTTTTAGCTTAACAGTCATATCCCCATTTAATATAACATAATAACATATATAACTTCAGGTATAAACAGTTCAAAGGTTCAGTCTCTCAGGAGGCCTTCTGATTCGGTTTGGATAACGCCTTTCAGTGGTCTCTGATTCCTGTTGCTGAGGTGACTCCTCTAGTTGGTCTCCCATGCATTGGGTGTTATCATCATCAGGTACATTCCCTGCCGAGGTAGATGCTTCAGGTTCATTAACGTCTTCCACAGTTGTCTCTGTCGCAGCCATGGGTTCGACCCTTGCTCTCGATTCTACCAGTTGATCCGCATGACGCCTTATCACATTGTTACCAATATCTACTGTGTACATCAGAGGTCCTTGTCTGGCCCGAATTGTTCCGGACTGCCATCTTTCATTTCCATAGCCCCTTGCCAACACTGGTTGTCCTATGTCGAAACTTCGAGTGGTCTTGTTATTAATATGCCGGAACTGTTTGTTTTCCACTTCCCTCCGCACATTTGGTTTTAACAAGTCCAACCTGGACCGCAACCTCCTGTTATAAAACATCATGGCAGGACTTTGGTTAGTCACTGCATGAGCGGCGTTTCGATATGCCATTAGGAAATTGTCCACCTTGTGCTGTAGCGGAATCTGATCATCGTTCATGGCCTTTATTGCCTTTTTGAATGTTTGGACAAATCTCTCGGCCAACCTGTTTGTCGCCGGATGATATGGGGCAGAGGTATAATGTTTCACCCCATTCTTCTTTAAGAATTTTTGGAATTCTTCCGACACGAACTGTAGTCCGTTGTCCGAACAGATCTGTTCCGGCAATCCGTTCCTTGCGAATATTGTTCTTAAAACCGCAATTGTCTTTTCTGAAGTAGTGGTATTCATCTTGATCACTTCTGGCCATTTGGAATGTGCGTCCACCGCAATTAGGAACATGGAGTCCATGAATGGACCAGCAAAGTCAATATGTACGCGTTGCCATGGGGCTGAAGGCCATTTCCATGGGTGTCGTGGTGCGATTGGAGGTGCATTTTGCACTTTTTGGCACCCAGCGCAGCTTTTCGTCAACTCCTCTATCTGTTGGTCAATACCCGGCCACCATACATAAGCCCTAGCAAGACTTTTCATCTTAACTCCCCCCAGATGACCTTCATGCAGTTCTTTTAGAACTCTTTCCCTTAACTTGGGAGGAATAATCACTCTTGTCCCGTACATCAAAGTACCATGGCAGACGGACAGCTGGTCTCGCCTTGCCGAGAATGCCGGTAACAGAGGATCACCACGTGTTGGCCATCCTTTCACTGTCACCTCGTAGACTCTGGACAGTGTCGGGTCGTTCCTGGTTTCTCTTTCAATACTTGCATTGGTGACTGGTAAACACTCGATGATGGTCGAATGAAATAACTCAACAGGGTCAACTTTCGTCGTTTCTTCTTCTTCAGGTAGTGGCAGGCGTGACAGCCCATCAGCATTGCCATGCTGCTTCGTACCTTTGAATTCTATTTGATATTGATGTGCCCCTAGGAAAAGGGACCATCTCTGGAGACGCTGTGCTGTCATCACTGAAACACCCTTCTTAGGGTTAAAAATGGATACCAACGGCTGATGGTCTGTCAGAAGTGTGAATTTTTGGCCCTGCAGGTAATGATTAAACTTCTTCACTCCCCATACAAGGCTGAGAGCCTCCCTATCGATCTGCGCATAGTTGCGCTCAGTGGAGGTCAATGATCTGGATGCAAATGCGACTGGCCTTTCCGTGCCATTTGGCAACTTGTGTGAGAGTACTGCCCCAATACCATATGGAGAAGCATCACAAGCCAACCGAATAGGCAGTGTCGGGTTGAAGTGAGCCAACACTTCCTCTGAGGTGATCAATTCTTTGCTTTTGCGAAATGCCTTCTTACAGTTTTCGCTCCATTCCCATGGTACCCCCTTCTGTAAAAGAGCATTTAGCGGGTGCAGTACCGTGAATAGATTTGGTAGAAATTTATGGTAATAGTTAATCAATCCTAGAAACGACCTCAACTGAGAGACATTATCCGGAGCGGGAGCCTTTACAACTGCCTCTATCTTGTCAGGAGACTTATGAAGCCCCTCCCGGTCAATGACATGACCACAGTACGAGATCCGCTTCTGGAAGAACTCACATTTCTGCCAATTAACTCTAAGTCCATACTCTTTCAGTCTGTTGAGCACCAGTTCCAAGTTTGCGAGGTGTTCTTCATCACCATCACCTGTAATCAGAATATCGTCCAGGTAACATTGTGTGCCTGGAATTCCCTGTAATACCTGCTCCATGGCCCTCTGCCAAATTGCTGGAGCCGATGCCACTCCAAAAACCAGCCTATTGTACCGGTACAAACCTCGATGCGTGTTGATCGTGAGGTATTGGCGTGACTCTTCTTCAACCTCCATCTGCAAGTACGCCTGCGCCAGGTCTATCTTGGTGAAGTGTTTCCCGCCAGACAATGAAGCAAAAATATCCTCAATCCGCGGAAGCGGATACTGCACCGTGTGAAGCACCGGATTAACGGTGATTTTGAAATCTCCACAGATGCGAACCTTCCCTGGTTCTCCTGGCTTGTTGCTCGAAGGACGTTTCATAACGGGAACAATGGGCGTAGCCCACTCACTCCAATCTACCTTAGACAGTACACCTGAACGTTCTAGCGCTTCCAGTTCCGCTTCTACAGTAGGTCGTATTGCATAGGGTACCGGTCTGGCTTTAAAAAATTTTGGGTGTGCATGTTCATCAATCTTGATGTTTGCCGTAATTCCTCTCAGTGTTCCCAGTCCCTGCTGGAACACCTCTTTAGCATCATCCAATATTTTGGACAATCGTTTAGGTTTGACATCTGTTTCCCCGGAATCTACCGTTAGTGCCTTCAAGGAGTGCCAGTCCATATTCATTTTCCTAATCCACTCCCGTCCCAGTAGTGGTGGACCTCCTTCAGGTAGCACATATAAGTCCATTACTTGGCTTTCTTCGCCCTTGTGGACCACTTTTACCTCTATCTTTCCGATGGGGTACACTCTTTGCCCCGTGTATGTTTTCAATATAATCTCCGTATCCCGTAGGGGAATATGTTGGAATAACCTTTTGTAATCTTTCTTATTCATGACCGTCAATGCCGATCCAGTGTCCAATTCCATCTTTACTTGGACTCCTGCTATCTGAAGGGTGACCCAAATTGTCTGGAGATCTGCATCCTTACCAACGTTGTGTACTCTTAAGCTACCCAGTTCATTACTGCTAGCGTCTGAATCTGACTTCTGTTCGGTCGAACTGTTCTTTGTCACCTTGTGTACCTTTATGTATTTTCCTTGCGGTGACTTTTTGTTGCTGGTCTTCTTTCCTGACCGGCATACTTTAGCTATGTGGCCAAGCCTGCCATACGTTCTGCATTCTTGGTTTTTAAACCAACACTGGTTCTGATCGTGCGTTGTCTTTCTGCAACGATAACATTTTACAGTACTCAAACCCAATTTATTTGTACTGAGTTCCGGTGACCGTAGCTGCATTACTGCCGTGCCTCTCGCTGCGGCTTTGTGTGCTGCTGCCATAGTGACCGCTTTCTCAAGCGTCAGCTCATTCTCCTCGAGCAGTCGCTTTTGTGTATCTTCTTTTAATAAACCACACACAAATTTATCTCGTAGCGCCTCTGTCAGTCTCGTTCCAAACTGACAGTACTTTGCTAGCTTACGCAATTCCATTAAATATTCAGCATTGCTTTCATCCTTCAGCTGCCTTCTGCTGTAAAATTTAAATCATTCCGCTAGCATCAGCGGCGTGGGGTTTAGATGATTTTTCAGGACAGTAACAATCTCCTCGAACGTCTTATCCGCCGGTTCATCTGCTGATAAAAGGTGTTTCAATTGCCCGTATGTCTTCGCACCCATTAAGTTTAATAATGTTTGTGCTTTCTCTTCATCTGCAATTTTATTTGCTTTACAATAATTTTGTATGCATTCTACATACATGGCCCAATCTTCGATGTCGCTATCAAAGGTATTAATGTTCCCATGTTTAGGCATCATTGCAATTTAATTTATTTTAATTTTTATCCAAGATGGCGGCTTCCTGCTCTTGTCTTCGTCCTCCGCCTACAAAATGGCGGTTTTCCCGCGCTTGGCGGTCTTCACCCGTCCCCCGATGCTGTCTCCGCTTCACCGCGGCTCTCGCGCCTTCAGTTGCCCCAGACGCTGCGCCTTTTTAGCCCGAATGCGGCCCGGCCCTTATCACCAGCCACGATCGATGTCCCCGCGCTGCGCCTTTCGGCCCGAATGCGGCCCGGCCCTTGTCTCCGGTCGCGATCGATCTCACCGCCCTTATTCCTCCGTCTTCCCTCCCCGTCTGTACAGCCAACGCGGCCGACTTTCTGGTCGCGTCGCTGCCCGGCTTACCCACCACCGAGGTAGAAAGAAGATAGCTGACAGCCGCTGATGGAGGCTTCGAGTTCAGGATGTCTTCTGCACTCTGGTTTCTCGATGTCTGCTGCGCGACGTGTCTTCCAGCAGGGTGATGAGGGTGGAAGCCTCTCTCCGACGTCCGTTCTGTGGACGAAGCCGCCGTGGATATAAACTGCCGCAGGGTAAGAATCGGACTCGTCGCCACTGTTAAGTCTGTGTGTTCTAGTTGTAATTACTAACACAGACTACAAGATTAAAGTTCAACAGGTCTTTACTGGTTGGAGGTCAGGACTATACTAAATACAATATTACTACACAGTGCTTATATACCGGTGGTCACCACCGGTATTACGTATACAGCAGCTAGAGAAAGTAGTACATCTCTTAAGGTGGAACAGGCTTAAGTTCTCTTAAGGTGGAACAGGTTACATACACCACACCTGCGAATGTTCCCGAGCTGCTGCTGGGACATCCCTGGCCCCTCCTGCATCAGAATTTGTCAGTCAGTTTACATGGTGCAGAATCCCAGTGGATCCGGGTTATGCTCCAACTTTCAACCCCCGCCTCCGCCCAATGCCCCCCCCCCCACTATTCCACCAGAAATCTGTCCCAAAAGTTCGTCAATTTTACTTTTAAGTGAGACTCTGATGGTGAGCCTCATAAAAGTGGTGTTTGCGAACCCCGCCTTCAAAATAAACACTGTTTTAAATCTTTGAATTTACCCAGGTTTACTGGGGTCCAATTTTTCTCACTGATTATTGTTTACACTAAAAATTAAACCTGCCCTAATATCTCCTTATGTGGCTCGGTGTCAAATTTTGTTTTATAACGCTCTTGGGACCTTTTACTACGTTAAAGGTGCTATATAAATACACGCTGTTGTTGAAAAATCCCACGGTATTTAAATTGGTGAGAAAAAATACTGACTTTAATCATCCTTAAAAATGATACATAATAATAGTGCTGGCTTTTATATATCCTAGATGTGGTTTTACCAAAGAGTTTTAAAGGGTTCCGTTGACCTGCTTTGTCTTATAATCAATTGCCCTTGATATGCATCCCAATACAGTGGGGTAGAAATGGCTCTTGGGCGATAGCGCTGATCGGGCGATGTCGCATCCGCCGCCCGTTATACACCTGACACAATATTCAGTTCCAATGCAGGCAATGGAATTTGAATATCAGGTGAGATGCCAAGTTTGGTCAAAGTGGTGGGCTTTAAGGGTGATCCAATAATGCCCATTTTGTGCTACCGCCCCAAAACAAATTTCTACCCCAATGAGTGTTGGGATGTCAATGAGAATCATTTCAACGGTTGATCAATCATCACACTGTAAGATTCTCAAAATTCACAGATCCCCCAAAACTCGGAGAAAAACCCTAAAGAAAAGGACTTTGGACTCTTTTCTAACCATTTCAGGATGATAAAATGTATTGGGCCTAACAGAGGGAGTTTCAAGGACAAAAAAAACAAGATTTGGTATGTTAAAAAAGGCATGTTTGGGCTTGTAAAAGAAAAAGGCTGCAACAGGAGATGGGATCAACCTTTGTAATAGACAGTTTGAGTATTGGAGTTAATCAAACTGTCTGGGGAACTGTCTAACGTCACTCAGCCCCTATCAGACAATTTACATTCTAACAATAGACCCACGGAAGAGCAGTCCCCACCCAAATTACAGGACCCATCCAAAACACGCATAAAACAAATCACTTCGCCCAACTCCATAGAAATCTCAGGGCCAGTCAGGAAACTCGAGACCTGAGCACAATGACTACAATCAAGTAAGAGCTCAACAGCTCATGGAACCATCCCGAAACCACTTCACACATTCATAAACAAGTTACTATTAACGAGCCTGCCAAAATCTTACAATAAACCGGGACTGATTTGGCGCGCAGATTAGGAGGCCCCAATTAGTATAATTGAAGGCCTGTTTTCTCAAGAAGACAGTTCAGCAGTTACACAATTACAACAAGTTCTCTACAAGCTCTACAGTTCTTGGCAGTTCTCAGGAGTTCATCGAGTTCGAAGAAGTTCACAGTTCTGGAAGCAGGTCAACACACAAGAAGAAACCAGAGCAACAGTTCCAGTGACCATCAGACACCTCGCGGCAACAAGGGCCTTACGAAACAACCAATTGAATATTACCACCAACCAACCGGGTAATATTGGGCCACCGCGACCACAGAAAACCAACTCGGGAGAAAACCGAAGATTCGCAAGTTTTCCACTCTGCAATCTATTCCTGACTTACCCCGGGTAAGATTTTTACTTAAAAAGACTCTAAACCCTATCTCTAACGGATAAATCCAATACGTACCCTACCGCATCAGTGGACTCGCGAAGACTGACCAGACATGCAGTCGAAGTCCTCTACCACGTCCGGGGTATGGTAGGCACCAACCAACACATCCAGCGAACCCCGAAACTGCGAACCAGCTCAACTGTCAAGGATTCGTTTGGTGAGCATTATCCCTGGTCCTCTAGAGCTCAACTTAGCTAGTAAAGTGGGATTGGGAGGGGTGAGGTATTTTTCTACTGTAATTTCCCTCATGTGTATCAAAGTGTTCCCCATTTTATTAGAGTGTTAAGATTGTTGTGTTATATTTTTCTCTCTTGAATAAAGATCAAAGTTTCTTGCACCAAAACCAGTTGTCTGCTGCACTTTTGTCACAACCCCCAAATAAGTCCAAGGTCTAGAACCAAGGGACTGGGAGCGATTCGAACCGCTCATAAGTCAGAGGTGAAGCTGACACACACCACCCCCTACAACACTCAAATCTTTTTCTAATATTCTTGCACCACACTGGTTCAAAAAGTGTTGTCTGGTGTGTTTGCGAGGGGTAAGGTTTCAGCTACATTGCGCAGTGAAAAATCCAACAGGAAATGTGGAATTACAATAAATGGCCCTTCACTTCAAACACATTCCAATTGTAAGTGGGGTGGGGATAAACTCAACAGAACCCTGAAGAAAGGCAGAGTGCTGATTAATTCTCCTTCAAGACTACTGTAAGGTTGTTTTTCTATAGTTATTCAGATTATACACTTACCTTTAATCAGATCTGTCAGGAGACATAAGTGATGTTAGATCATAGCGATAAAGACGCTTCGCTGAATCTGAAATAGCTTTTGTGTGACACGTTAACCTGTCTTGGCTTCTGCCAGAAAACACTTTGTTAAAATTCAAATGCTGAAGTTTCCATCACCCATCAATGAACAGACAGAGACAGAAGCAGGTTTCTCTTCATTCCAGTCTCACTCTTTAAGTAAACATTATATGTAGCTGCCAATCTCAATGCCTTAATAAGAAAGAGAGATTTATGAACCAAACGATGTTAACAACTGGAAAATTTAAAGGTACTGTTCTTCTTAAGACAGAGGTGTGGATGCTGGGATTCCCCGTAAAAACAGTGTGCCACTGTACAAAAGGCTGCTCAAGGGGCCTGTAGGGTCCCTGTTGGACCTATTCAGAGACTGTGTGACAGGAAATTGGAAATTTCCACGCCCTGTCTGTGCTCTAATACTTTATTGTTTCATTAAGTTCAATTATAGTCAAGCAAACCTTAGGGCCTGGGTGTGGGGTGAGGGTGTTTAGCGGGAGGGGTCTGGAATTTCCCCAGACTGAACCTATCATCTATCCCCAAGCAACTTCAAATAGCTGACCAACTATTGCTTTCGCATACAATAGCAAAATACTGCGGATGCTGGAAATCTGTCATAACAGAAAGTGCTGGAAACACTCAGCAGGTCAGGCAGCATCGTGGAGAGAGAAACAGAGCCAACGTTTCGGGTCGAACCCTTCGTCAGAACTGGAAAAGGTGAGGGAGGAGAGATTTTTAAGCAGGGGCAGGGAGGAGGAGAGGGAAGAACAAAGGGAAGGTCGGTGATAGGATGGAAGGCAGAAGAGATTGACTGACAAAAGAGATGATAGTGTAAGGCAAAAGGAGAGGTAATGGGACAAGTTAAGAAACAAAAGATGGTTCTAGATGGTGTGCGGACGATGATCGCAGCAACATTAACAACTACCATGTGAGGAAACAAGAGAAAAATAATATAAAGAAATACAGGGGCCAATTTATAGTCTGAAATTGTTGATCTCGATGTTGAGTCCAGAAGGCTGTAAAGTGCCTAATAGAAAGATGAGGTGCTGTTCCTCGAGCTTACGTTGAGCTTCGTTGGAACAGTGCAAGAGGCCGAGGATGGAGAGGTCAGAGTGGGAGTGGAGGAGAGAATTAAAGTGACAGGCGACCGGAAGCTCGGGTTATGCTTGTGGACTGAACGGAGGTGTTCCGTAAAGCGGTCACCCAGTCTGCGTTTGGTCTCCCCAATGTAGAGGAGACCGCATCGTGAGCAGTGAATACAGTATATTAAATTGTAAGAAGTACAAGTAAATCGCTGTTTCACCTGGAAGGAGTGTTTGGGGCCCTGGACAGTGGGAAGGGAGGAGGTAAAAGGGCAGGTGTTGGGGGTGATAGAGGAGTGGGCCAGGGTGTCGCGGAGGGAGCGGTCCCTTCGGAATGCTGAAGGGGGGGAGGGGAAGATGTATTTGGTGGTGGGGTCACGCTGGAGGTGGCGGAAATGGCACAGGATGATCCGTTGATGGGGTGAAAGGTGAGGACAAGCGGAACCCTATTGTGGTTCTGGGAGGGAGGGGAAGGGGTGAGAGCTGAAGTGCGGGAAATGGAACGGATATGGTCGAGGGCCGTGTCAACCATGGTAGAGGGGAATCCTCGGTTGATGAAAAAGGAAGAAATACCGGAAGCACTCGTATGGAAGGTGGTGTTGTCAGAACAGATGTGGCGGAGACAGAGAAATTGAGAGAATGGAATAGAGTCCTTACAGGAAGCGGGGTGCGTGGAAGTGTAGTTCAGGTAGCTGTGGGAGTCAGTGGATGTTGGTCGATAGCCTATCGCCAGAAATGGAGACAGAGAAGTCGAGGAAGGGAAGGGAAGAGTCGGAGATGGACCATGTGAAGGTGAGGGAAGGGTGGAAATTGGAAGCAAAGTGAATTAAATATCTAGTTCAGGGCGAGAGCAGGAAACTACATCAATACAGTCATAAATGTACTGGAAAAAGAGGTGAGGGAGGGGACCAGAGTAGCACTGGAACAAAGAATGTTCCACATATCCCACGAAAAGGCAGGCATAGCTAGGACCCATGCGGGTACCCATAGCAACATCTTTAATTTGGAGGAAGTGAGTGGAGTCAAAGGAGAAGTTGTTCAATGTGAGAACAAGTTCAGCCAGGCGGAGGAGGGTGGTGGTGGATGGGGACTGGTTGGGCCTCTGTTCAAGGAAGAAGCGGAGCGCCCTCAGGCCGTCCTGGTGGGGGATGGAGGTGTAGAGGGATTGGACGTCTATAGTGAAAAGGAGATGGTTGGGGCCAGGAAACTGAAAACTGTTAAAGTGGCGGAGGGTGTCAAAAGAGTCGTGAATGTAGGTGGGAAGGGACTGGACAAGGAGAAAAAATAGAGTCGAGATAGGAAGAAATCAGTTCTGTGGGGCAAGAACAGGCTGAAACGATCGGTCTACCAGGGCAGTCCTGTTTATGGATCTTGGGAAGGAGGTAGAAGCGGGCTGTGCGGGGTTGAGGGGACTATGAGGTTGGCGGCCATGGAGGGAAGATCTCCAGAGGAGATGAGGTCTGTGACAGTCTTGGAAACGGTGGTTTGATATTCGGTAGTGGGGTCTGTTATAAATCTTATGATCCATGAAGAAAGACTCATGAAATAACACTGGACGGCCAGCTGGTGGCGCTGTCCAAGGAGTATAAATACTCGGGCGTGGGCCCAGCTTGTGCAGGACATTGTGTAAACAGGAACTAGTGAAAGATAACTAGACCTCAAATTCACCTACAACTGCTAAGGTATGGAAACACTGGTATCGTACCTTCAGCAACTTCCTCAGGGTGTGTGGTGAGAATGTTCCTGATAAATTAGAGATACTTGCCAATTATGTATCTCCTCATGTGTTTGACTATATCGAAGACTGTGTAGACTATGACTCCGCTATCCTAATATTACAGCGACTATATGTAAAGGCCCCAAACAAAATTTTTGCTTGGCATCTATTGGCCACAACTCGACAACAACCCGGGGAATCACTTGACGAATTCCTTCAAAAGCTTCGCAGGCTCAGCAAGGATTGTAACCTTAAAGTAGTCACAGCTGAGCAGTACCAGAAGGAGCTAATTCGCGATTCCTTTATTAATGGAATTACGTCTCCCTTCATATGCCAGCATCTGTTGGAGAATAAAATTCTCGAGTTACAGGCTGCCTATGACCAGGCGTGTTCCCTGGACTTAGCAAAGAGGAATGCAGATACCTATCTTTTACCTCGTGCGCGGGCTGCTGCTATCACTTTTAATGACTCCTTCGATAGGTCTCAGGCGGAAGCCCTCACTGATGATGACTCTAACCTAGCGGATGACAACCCTACCCTAGAAGCCTTCACTGATGACGACCCTGCCCTAGCGGCATCTTGGCAATCTGGAAGGAAGTGTTTCTTCTGTGGAGGTGCATTCCATTATAGGAAATTTTGTCCTGCTCGTAACGCAACCTGCAATCATTGCAGCAAGAAAGGTCACTTTTTTAAGGTATGCCAGTCAAGAGCCTCTGTTAGTAAGAAAGACCCCTTTTCTAAGGTATACCGGTCAAGAGGTCCTGTTAGTTTTGCAGCTGCTATCTATGAAACTGCTCCTTCCCCAAGAACCACTACTAAGGTTACAGCTGTCAAGGGTAAAATTGCCCCTCCTCCCATCGCAGCTGTTTTTCCCCAAAGTCTGTCCCACGCAGCCACGAAGGTTTCGGTAAATGGACACATTCTGAGCGCACTAATTGACTCATGCAGCTCTGACAGCTTCATTAGTGAGCGGGCTGTCAGTAAGTTAAAACTGCGTATTTACCCCTCGGACAGGGAAATTGCAATGGTTCTGACAACACTGACCACCAATTCTTCCGGCTTTTGTCTTGTCGACCTTATTCTCAATGGCCGCACTTATTTCTCCACCCGGCTCGGGGTGCTCAAAAACCTATGCAGTGATGTGCTCCTTGGACAGGATTTCCAGAAACAACACAAAAGACTCACTTTCGAGTTTGGAGGGCCAAAGCCGGAGCTTACTATTTCCAAAGTACCGTTTTGTGCACTTTCGGCAGCTTCGCTCGACGAGCCCTCCTTGTTTGCCAATCTTTCCCCTCGATGTAAGCCCATAGCCACTAAATCACGACGTTTCAGCCAAGATGATCGATCCTTTATCGAGGCGGAAATCTCTCGCCTTCTAGCTGACGGTATCATTGAGCCATGTTCATCTCCCTGGCGGGCTCAAGTCGTCGTTGTTAAAAATCCTCTGAAGCAACACAAGAAACGTCTTTGCATCGATTACTCGCAAACTATTAACCAGTATACCGACCTGGATGCCTACCCACTACCACGCATCGATGACATGGTCAATAACCTTGCCAACTACAAGGTATTTTCAACTTTTGATTTAAAGAGCGCATACCATCAAGTACCGTTAAAGGACTCTGACAAAAAGTATACGGCCTTTGAGGCCAATGGTCGGCTTTACCAGTTTTGTCGCCTTCCATTTGGGGTCACCAATGGAGTGGCCGTCTTTCAACAGGCATGGATAGCCTAGTCAAACAGGAGAACTTAACGGACACTTGTCCCTATCCAGATAATATCACCATTGCTGGTCATGACCAAAAGGAGCATGATGCCAACCTCCAGAAATTTTTTGACGTTTTCCGTCATCGCAACTTAACCTTAAATGAGTCCAAATCTGTGAAATCAGTACCATCAGTCAACATCCTTGGCTACTGGGTGGGCAACGGTGTCATCAAACTGGACCCAGAGCGACTTCGTCCGCTTCAGGAGCTCCCTTCCCCTACGAATCTCGGCTCTCTTCGTCGGGCACTCGGCATGTTCGCCTATTATGCGAAGTGGATACCCCACTTCTCTGACAAGATCCAGCCCCTGCTTCATGCGAAGTCATTTCCGTTGGAGGCAACGGCTATTTCAGCTTTCAACCTCCTCAAGCGACAACTGGAAAAAGCCACGCTTCGCTCCATTGATGAAAATCTCCCTTTCGTGGTCGAGTGCGATGCATCGGAGCTGGCGATCTCGGCTACCTTGAATCAAGGTGGTTGACCCGTTGTATTTCTGTCCAGAACTTTGCAGGGTAGCGAGCTCCATTATCCTCCTGTCGAGAAGGAGGCTACGGCCATCATCGAAGCGGTACGTAAATGGAGTCATTTTCTCGCTCGTCGCCATTTCACACTTATAACCGATCAGCGCTCCGTGGCCTTTATGCTGGATAACCGGAAATGCACTAAGATCAAGAATAATAAAATACAACTCTGGAGGATGGAATTGGCCGCCTTTGGATACACCATACATTATCGACCTGGCAAAGAGAATGTGGCCCCGGATACCCTCACGCGGGCATTCTGCTCTTCTATGTCAACTTCGACTCTGGCGGATCTTCATACTGACTTATGCCATCCTGGCGTTACCCGTATGTTGCACTTTGTGCGATCTAAAAATCTCACATTTTCTACGGAAGATGTGAAAATAACATGCTCCTCCTGTAGAATTTGTGCGGAATTAAAACCGCAATTCTTCCATCCATCAGATGGCTCGCTCATACACGCTATGCAGCCTATGCAGCGACTCAGCATTGACTTTAAAGGGCCATTGCCTTCCTCAACGCGAAACACATACTTACTTACTATGGTGGACGAATATTCACGCTTTCCCTTTGCTTTCCCCTGTCCCAATATGCTTACTTCCACAGTGATCAAATGCCTTGATCAGGTCTTTTCCCTTTGCGGTATGGCCAATTTCATCCACTCTGATTGGAGTAGATAAAGAGGAACTTTTCCCCTTAGTAGGGGGGTCAATAACAAGGGGGCATAGATTCAAGGTAAGGGGCAGGAGGTTTAGAGGGGATTTGAGGAGGAACTTTTTCACCCAGAGGGTGGTTGGAGTCTGGAACTCACTGCCTAAAAGGGTGGTAGAGGAAGGAACCCTCACAACATTCAAGAAGCATTTGGATGAGCACTTGAAATGCCATTGCATACAAGGCTATGGACCAAATGCTGAAAAATGGGATTAGATTGGACAGGGCTTGATGGACGGCGCAGACACGATGGGCCGAAGGGCCTCCTTCTGTGCTGTATAACTCTATGACCCTATGACTCTATGACATGGGACGTCCCTACCGTCATGGTTGGCAGCTCCCGGCCCCGTGCTGCTCCGAAGATTCGTCCGATCTGCCAAAAGCGATCCCCTCGTCGACAAGGTGGAGTTAACGGATGTTAATCCCACTTACGCGCACGTGCGGTACCCTGATGGCCGGGAGTCCACTGTTTCACTCAGAGATCTGGCTCCCTGTCCAACCGGTCCCATGGACCCAAATGATAGAGGGTCTCACGGTAATGATGCCGACACTCTGCGCACCTTTGGAGATGACGCCCTACCTGGGACATCAAGAGATCTGCCGGCTACTCCACCGGATCAACTCAGGGAGCTGAGCGCTCCCCATGGGATGGCCACCCGAAGCCA
This sequence comes from Somniosus microcephalus, assembly GCF_052327205.1. Taxonomy (NCBI): domain Eukaryota; kingdom Metazoa; phylum Chordata; class Chondrichthyes; order Squaliformes; family Somniosidae; genus Somniosus; species Somniosus microcephalus. The sequence goes on from NC_141004.1 coordinate 58,651,872, forward strand.
GGACGCCAGTCAATCCCCGGCTATCAAACAAAATGAAGCCAGCTCTGCACCTGTGGGGATCCGCACCTGGAGTCACGATCTCCCCAGTCTCCCTCAGGTTGATCAAGGCGACACGGGCCCTGTCGACCTACCAGTACTGATCAAGCGACCCAGGGACTGAGACACGGTCTGGGGAGACGTGCCTTCCAGCCACAAGCGAAGAGCTAAAAGACTGCGGCTATTCGTGGTCCGGCTAATCCGTTAAAAGGAAGTCATCGGACTTCCAAATCTTTAGGGAGGAAGAATGTTATAAATCTTATGATCCATGAAGAAAGACTCATGAAATAACATTGGACGGCCAGCTGGTGGCGCCGTCCAAGGAGTATAAATACTCGGGCGTGGGCCCAGCTTTCCCAGGACATTGTGTAAACAGGAACTAGTGAAAGATAACTAGACCTCCATGTTTTGAAACAAGTTGATTAAAGCCTTGCTTTATACTCGAACCAAGTGCGTAGTGAGTTTTATTATGTCAGGGTCATGGTCCAGGCGGAGGTAGGAGGAGGTGTTGGCGAGTTGCCGTTTAGCCTCCGCACGGTCGAAGTCGGTTTGCCAAACAACAACAGCACCACCCTTGTCAGCAGGTTTAATGGATTGGAGAGAACGGAGTGCTGCAAGTTCAGAGGGAGGTAGGTTGGAGTGAGTGAGGGGAGCAGAGAACTGGAGGTGGCCGATGTCACGCCGACAGTTAGCAATGAAAAGATCCAGAGAGGGTAAGAGGCCAGAGGGAGGGGTCCCGGTAGACCGAGAATTCTATTAGTGGGGGAAAGGGTCTGCTGTGCAGGGGGAAGACTCCTGGCCAAAGTAGGCATGGAGACGAAGGCGTCGGAAAAAGAGCTCAGCATCGTGCCGAGCTCGAAATTCATTGAGGTGGGGGCGTAAGGGGATGAAGCTCAGGCCTTTGCTGAGGACTGATCGTTCTGGGTCAGAGAGGGAAAGGTCAGAGGGGATAGTGAAAACGTGGCAGGGGGTGAGATTGGGAGAAGGGTGTCAGAGGAAAGTGAAGGGGAAGAAGGTTCCGGAGTGGCGTTGGTGTCCAAGAGTTGTTGAAGCTTGCAATCCTTGACACCTGAAAGGAATAAAAAAAGTTTTTTGTTGAAGCGTCGGATGAGGTGAAGGATGAAATGGAACTGCGGACCAGGACAGCTTTGAGATAGAGTGAGTCGGTGCTGCTGAAGAGAGAGGTCAAGAGCGTGTATGTGGTGACACATGGCATTGAGCGTGGATCTCAGGATGCAGCGAGAGCAGTAGTTCGAGGAACGCGGAATATCTTGGAGATATCTGTAATCCTGGGCGGGTCCGAAACACGAAGGATGGAATTTCAGTTGGAATCCACGTGGAGTAAGTTGGAACCGGAGACAGTTGCTGAGGAAAGAGGTGTGGCTGTGAAAACGGGTCTTGGCTGATACCTGATCAAACTTGAGAAGGGAAACCGAAAGCAATGAAGATGAACAGGGTTGAAGAGACGAACGGAAATCACGTCGGAGAGAAGAGCAGAACTTCTTCAAGGTGGGCATTCCTGGAAGAGAGGCGGCAGTGAACCAAACACTAAAACAATAGCAAAATACTGCGGATGCTGGAAATCTGAAATAACAACAGAAAGTGCTGGAAACACTCAGCAGGTCAGGCAGTATTGCTTTTACGTGGCTTCTTTACTTGGATTAAACTTCAGTGAAGTTCAGAGGAACTTTGCCAAGTCTTTGAGGGCTGATGAAATCACAAGTAGATGCAGAACCTCACTGAGGATTTTAAAATAGCTGTTGTATATTTCTTTCTTTTTTTGATTTATGGTTTAATTTATTATTTTGCCCTTTCTCTCCATCCTGAGATGTTGCAAACGCCCCACCCAGCTAATAGAGCGGGTGCTGGAGGCCTGCTCCCAGACCTCTGCCTCTCTCTCCAGCTAGGCTGAGGCTGAGGTGACTGGAAATCCAATCTTTCCCTCGCTCCTGCTCAGGAAGCAGCAGGCCTGATGTATCCGACTCACTCTGGATCTCCCACACACCATGTTGCCGTGCCAACAGCCTCTTCAAATTCTTTTAATTATCTTTGTTTATCAGTTTTCCTCCATTTCTTCAATTTTCTCCCTTCTGTCTCCCGCCATCTTATCCAATCTTTCTTTTTTGCAAAAGATATAAAGGCATAAAGTGGAATGCACAGGCCTGTGCTGCAGGCAGAAGGGTGTCTGAAGGTTAAGCCAGATCTTGGGTTCAGCGGATGTTAATAAGATCCTCAAGCTGCATATTGTGGTTTACATTTTTATTCAAACTACAATATTGCCAACCCCACTGACGTAAGAAAACTACTCGGCACTTGGTCTGAGTATTAAATAAGGCTTTAATCAACTGTTTTTCAACATGGAGATCTAGTTGTGTCCTTCACTAGTTCCTGTTAAAGAATGTCCTGAGCAAGCTGGGCCCATGCCCGAGTATTTATACTCTCCCTGGACAGCGCCACCAACAGGCTGCCCAGTATTATTTCATAAGTCATTTCCACATGAATGACAAGATTCATGTCACCCACCACCTCATAAATCAGGAGACAAGCTCTTAAAAATCATGGTATTTGGTATAGAAATTATGAATTGCTATTTTTTTCCTGACCTGACGCCTCGCTGACCTTTGCTCCCGGACAGGAAGCGCGTTCCGCGACCTTTGCTTCCGGACAGGAAGCGCATGTGGCCGTCACTAACCGAGTACTGACATAAGAACATACGAAATAGGAGCAGGAGCAGGTGGATCGGTTCCCCTGCTGTCATGCACCCTTGCCATTGCACCCATGAGCTCCTCAGGCACGCTGAGAGTCTGGCTATTCATGGCCGCGACATCGAGGTCCTCATCCGAGTCCTGTGCAGCAGAACTCCTGCGCGTACTCACCCTCCGGGGAGATGGCCCCCGAGCTTCCCTTCCCCCATGGCGTTGCTGCAGCCCGCTGGGTCCCAGAGCTTCACTCATATCAGCTCCAAACCCCCTGCTCCCCGCCAATGAACGCGTGGCCCCTGTGTCAGAAGTGTCACACTCGGGAGATGCAGGCAGTGAGGCGCGGGCTTCCTCTTCCTCCTCCTCTGCCGCGTCGCTGCCACTGGCAGGCTGAGGGACAGGCTGGTCAGCCGGTGGTTCACTATCTGAAAGCAGGAAGGTACAAGAGTGGCTTTAACATGGGGGCAGGAAGGGAGCAAGGACTGGAGACAGTTAGTTAGATTGAAAGTGTAAAAGGCTGGTGTTGTGAGGGGTAAGTGGTATGAGAGAGGAGAGAAAGCTGATGAACATACCATTGCTGTCCCCAAGGGAGTCGACCTCTGCAACGGCCATGGCGCTTACTACCTGGCTTGCAATGACTCTGTGGACTCTCTCCTCCAATTCTGTGAGGGGGTGCAGCTCCGCCTGTCCTCCTCCTGTCTGCTGTTGCTCTCGGTGGTTATGTGAAAGCTTGGCCTGCAAGAAAAAGGACAGTGTGTGAGTGAGTGTGCAGCCATGTGTTTGGCAGATGTGCCTACCATAGTTGAATAGCTGTTAATGTCTGCAAAGTGTGGGATGTGCATGTGAGTTTTATGAAATGGCCATAGTTGTTGGGTGAGTGTTGGGCATTTGGGTATTTACACCGTCTGGGCACAGAGTGAGGTTGAGATGGTGGGATGTAGAGGTTTTGAAAAGCAGGTACGCACCCTGACCACCCGAGTGAGGTTGTTGAACTTTTTATGATACTGTGTATGTGTCCTTTGGACCAGGCTCTGCGATGACACGTGCTGGGTCACCTCCCTCCACACTCAACTAAACTCCAGGGGCAATGGCCTCCTGCCAGTCTCTGGAAAGAGCACTGCCCGTCGCCGTTCAACTGCACCAACCAGAGCCACCAATGCCTGGTCGCTAAACTGGCGAGCTCTCTCCCTGGGCCTCTGAGTATCCATCACAAATATTTGAGAAATAGTTGTAGGTGCTTGCAGGCCGAGGTCAAATGCTGCAATGAGCAGGGTGTGGCTGTGCAGCAAGATGGACCCTCCCCTTTAAGAACTGTACGGCGCCAGTCTGTGTGAGTACAAGGCACCTGACATTGCCTGAGCTTCGGTAGCGTTCTGAGGTAGCGCCTTGCTCCCCGACATTAGCGCTCTAAGAGAGGTGCGTAGCGCTTGATCAAATCATATCTAGGGGCGCTGGAGACGATATTTTGTGGTCGGCAGCAATAATTAGCACCGGGCGCTAAACTTTGTGTCCAGTCGATATTAGCGCCCCAGAATGGGCGATACCCAATTTTTCCCCCTCTGTTTTTACCTCTTCTGTCCAATCCCTTCATAATTTTAAGCACTATAATAGGCCGAGAAATTAGGCTACTTTGCGCCTGTCGTTAGTGCCTCCGGGGGGCGCTAATGGGATGCAAAGGGCTTATTGCCAGGGCGGATAGCGCCCTCCGAGACTGATTTAGCGCCCCGCCACGACCCTTTACCGTCCTGCGACAGAAATTTGGCTGCGCCCCGTGAGGCTGCCGCGGGCGATATCAGTGCCAGCCTCGCGGGTCGCGAGCCAGGCCAACCTCCGCTCACGGGGCACTAATTAAAGGGAGGTGCGGCCACGACCCGCGTCACCATGTAATTTATTTTGGCCGACCTCTGTGGCGGCCCTTGACGTGGTCCGCCAGCCACAGTGCCACGCTGCCCTGGTGGGCTAGTGTGGGACAGCGGAGGTGCTGCAGAGCTTGCAGCGTCCCTCCCCTTTAACGGAAGGGGAGGGGTGCTGAAACGCGTCAGCGCTACGCGGAACGGCAGCGTAGCGCTCCGGCGTTACCGCGGTTTACGCCCCCGACACCACCACGAGAGCAAGTGGAGCGCCCAAGATAGCGCTGCGCTTCCTCGCCGGGGCGGTAAGCTGAATTTAGCGGCCAGGGCGGTACTTCCGTGCCGGGCACTAAATCTCCGGCGATAATTCGGTTACCGCCCCCAAACGGGGTGTAACTGAATCACCTCAATCTCCTCTGATCCAACTCTTGTGATGATTTTCTCCCCAAGTATAAGGTTTAGTGATTTTTGTCAGTAAATATCAGAGATGCAATTTTCTGCATGCGTAAGAAATGAAGACAGCTTTCTGTAAGAGTTAAGGGAAGGCAAAAGTTCATTCAAATTTAACTAACAACTGAATTAAACACCAACTATCGTATACAATTCAGCCTACTTTTCAACACCACACAAAACATTGTCACTTAATTCAGAAAAAACCCCCCATCAAAACATAGCAGGAAGACACAGGAATTGTCTGCACAGCCTCCTACTTGGCCCATTGTCATACCTTACATCGCAACGTGCTGCTGAAAAGGTTCGATACAATTCGACAGCCGAATCCCCGCCTCAGCCTTTCTCTGATTGGCACTTCTAATGTCATTGTTGACAACGCAATTGTCTATTGGGTAATAATAATGATGTCAATCAAATCATTCACCGCCACTTCCTGTGACAATCCGTGATCTCCGACTACGCATGTGCCAATCTTATGACTGCTCTCAATCTGACCCCGTTTATTATCTCAATGATTGACAGGGAGTGATGACATCGTTCCACCGATGAGAGGGTGGATTTAGTGTAGGGGGCGGAGCGGTAGGCAACAGACTGGAGATTTTTTTTTCGCCAGAGCTGTGGCGGCGGAGATGAATAAAATAGGAAAAAAATCCTGTCTTTTCAGAGCTGAATCGCAAGATCGCGAGTTGGGATAAATTTTCATTAAAAATCACACGTCTCGCGATTAAGTCGTGAGAGTTGGCATCACTGAAACATCTTCTCTACGTCTACTCTATCAAACCTCTTCATACTTTTAAAGACCTCTATAGGTCAACCCTCAGCCTTCTCTCTCCTGGAGAAAAGAGCCCCAGCCTGATCAGTCTCTCCTGATAGGTATAACCTCTCAGTTCTGGTATCATATCCTTGTAACATAGAAACATAGAAAAATAGGAGCAGGAGTAGGCCATTCGGCCCTTCGAGCCTGCTCCGCCTGATCTTCTATCTCAATACCATATTCCCAGTCTCGCCCCATACCCCTTGATAGCTTTTGTGTCTAGAAATCTATCTATCTCCTTCTTAAATATATTCAGTGACTTGGCCTCCACAGCCTTCTGTGGTAGAGAATTCCACAGGTTCACCACCCTCTGAGTGAAGAAATTTCTCCTCATCTCTGTCCCAAATTTCCTACCCGGTATCCTGAGACTGTGACCCCTCGTTCTAGACCCCCCAGCCAGGGGAAACATCCTCCCTGCATCCAGTCTGTCTAGCCTTGACAGAATTTTATACGCTTCAATGAGATCTTTTTGCACCTTCTGTGCACAATTGGCTGTGGAGCGCTTTGGGAGGGCCTGATGTAAATTATTATCTTTATAATATGGCAGCACGTTACAGTATCCGCAACCTGGGCTCCTACCCCACAAGGCTCAACGCTCAGTGCTGCTGGAGGGGGTCAGGGCCTGCCGGTCTCTCCATAATATTGTACTCTCCATAAACCAAATTAATTTAAGGCTTCAATACTTGACTTGGTTCCAAAAAAAAGATGGGCTCCACCCTGGGGCCGGGGCCAGGGCCGGAGGGGAGGAACGTGAGTGCGGCTCCCTCTGCTCAGAGGGAGGAGGAGGAGGAGGAGGTGGCTCGCTTGGTTGATTGTTCGTTATGGATGCTACGGAAAGCCCTCTGAAAAGGTTTTTTTTTTCGCTCATGCGCAAGTTGCATATTTATTTCCCCCCCAAAATCCCGAGATTTAGGCATTCCATCGTGAGATTGCGAGTGATGCTTTATTTCACTCCGAAATCGCGTTTCTCACGATGGATACGTGAGAGTTGGCAATACTGAAACTATTCAATTCATGATTGCTTGCATGGGTTACCTAGGTAGAGTACGCTGTCATTTTTGGCATTACAGCTTGACTGGTGTTTCTAACTCCTCTCTCATGTATCCCATCCTTTTCATAACCTTTTACTGTCTGACTGCTTGCATTTCCCAAAATAACCCAGCCCAGCTGTCCTATGAATCTAACCTCTTGAGAGCTACGTTTAGCACTTTAACATATATTACAGCACAGTCCCGCTATGATGGCATAGTCAGAACGCAGAGAGCATGCAGGTACAACAAGCAATTAGGAACGCAAATGGCATGTTGGCCTTCATTGCAAGGGGGATGGAGTACAAGAGTGAGGAAGTCTTGCTACAATTGTACAGGGCTCTGGTGAGATCACACCTGGAGCACTGTGCACAGTTTTGGTCTCCTTATTTAAGGAAGGATATACTTGCCTTGGAGGCGGTGCAACGAAGGTTCACTAGATCGATCCCTGGGATGAGAGGGTTGTCCTATGAGGAGAGATTGTGTAGAATGGGCCTATACTCTCTGGAGTTTAGAAGAATGAGAGGTGATCTCATTGAAACATATAAGATTCTGAGGGGGATTGACAGGGTAGATGCTGAGAGGTTGTTTCCCCTGGCTGGAGAAACTAGAACTAGGGGGCATAGTCTCAGGATAAGGGGCCAGCCTTTTAAGACTGAGATGAGGAGGAATTTCTTCACTCAGAGGTTTGTGAATCTTTGGAATTCTCTGCCCCAAAGTGCTGTAGATGCTCAGTCATTGAGTATATTCAAGGCTGAGAGCGATAGATTTTTAGACTCCAGAGGAATTAAGGGATATGGGGATCGGACAGGAAGGTGGAGTTGAGGTTGAAAATCAGCCATGATCTTATTGAATGGCGGAGCAGGCTTGAGGGGCCGTATGGCCTACTCCTGTTCCTATGTCTTATGTTCTTAAATCGTGAAAAGTGACACCCGACAAGAGAAATTCTGCTTACGCCAACTTTGATCCATTCACAGCCTTTTGCTCCATTGCTGGTGGTGCTGAGATTCAGATGAGTTGCTACTATCTGCCTGTTCAGTGCGATGTTACAGATTCCACGGCACTACATGAAGAATGGGGAGTGTTCCTGATATTCTGGACAACATCCTTCCTTCAACCAGTACCACAAAAACACATGGACTGATCATTCATCACAGCGCTGTTTGTGGGATCTTGCTGTGTGCAGAATGGCTGCCATGTTTGCCCCCATTACAACAGTTTAATATGTGTGAGTATGTGTGTGTGAGCTTATGTGTGTGTGAGTATATGTGCGTGTGAGTATATGTGTGAGTGTCGGTGAGTGTTTGTTTTAAAAGAGAATGACTTATTGCAATTTAGAAAAAAATAATTTTACAAATGAAGGTTTTTAATACACTAACTCATTTGGTCATGTTCCCCTCCAAACTAGCTGTAGTGATGGATGGGCTAACAGGCCAAACAGATCCATTATTCTCCCACATGCTGCAAGTGATAGGTATGTGAAGATGTGTAGTTAACAGCTTCCTGCAGTGAAGGCAAGATATTTTCCTTGCTATTCATTTTAAAACAAATGAAATGATTTATTTTGGATTGACAGATTGACTGGCGGTTGAACCATGCTCTTTGTGACAGCACCAGTCCAGCTGTAATGGCCCCTTTAACAGCTCAAAGGTCAATTCAAGGTAACAATTCTTTGTCCTCGCGAGCCTTGGTTTTAATCCAGATCTTCTCCCTCTGCTGGTTGTAATGGACTGTCTCAACTCAGCTCCCATTGGATGTGAACTCACAGCACATGCTAGCATACATAATCCCAACAGAGTGCAAGTGGCAGCTGTCTGCTCACCTACCACTCCTGTCCTCGCTGAGATACATTGGCTCTCGGTACCCAATACCTCCAATTTAAATTTTTCATCCCTGTGCTTACATCCCTCCATGGCCTCGTCCCGCCCTATCTCTGTAACATCCTCCAGCCCTACAAATCCCCTCCGCCTCCCCTCCCAACTATCTGTTCCTCTGACTCTGGCCTTTGGTGCACCGCCCCATCCCTTCGCTCCACCATTCGGCTCAAAGGAATATTCCCAGCTAAAGTAACTGAATGTTGCCGTTTCTTTTCCTAGTGACCTTTATCTAATTTCAAGATTAATGTGCCACGTGTGGTTTGATTCCCTCTGTAAAGTCTGTGTGTTATATGGCGAATTAATACACAGACTACAAGAGTAACTTTAACAGGACTTTACTATTCGAAGGTCAGGGCGAATCTGCCCAATAAATCCTTACACAGCACTTATATACTGGTGTGGTCACCACCGGTATTACAGTATACAGTAGCCAAGATAAAGTAGTGCAACCCTTAAAATAGTTCTCTTAAAGGTGGAACGTTACATACACTACAATCCTCCCTTTTTAGGTTAACAGTATATATATATTCCCATTAATATAACATCATAACATATATACAACTTTATGTAAAACAGTTCACAGATTCAGTCTCTCTGGAGGCTTCCTGACTCTGTCCGGATAACGCCTTGGTGGTGTAGTAGTTTTCGGTGGTGTAGTAGGTTCTTCTGGCAAGGTCGATTCTGCTTGAAGGACAGTGTCAGGTTCATCTGATTCCAGTATTACCGGATCGGAGGTAGATGCTCTGGGTATCTCTGCTTCAACATTAGGCGTATAGAGTTGTGGAGTAGGTTGGCCCTTTGTGGATGACTCTATGATCTGGTCAACATGGCGCCTTATTATGCTTTCACCAATGTCCACGGTATACATCAGCGGTCCTAGCCTTTTTCCAATAGTTCCAGGCTGCCATTTCTCGGTACGATAGTCCCGGGCCAAAACTTGTTGACCTATCTGGAAGGTTCTAGTTGGCCTTTCATTCATGCCTTGAAATTGCCGGTTCTCTACGTCCCTTCTGACGTTTGGCTTAATCAAATCCAGCCGGCATCTTAGTCTTCTATTGAAAAACATCATGGCGGGAGTTTGGTTTGTGACCGCATGTGTTGCATTCCTGTACGCCAACAAGAAGTTATCTACCTTATGTTGTAGATTTATGTCTTCATTACCCATGTAAAAAGTCACACAACACCATGGCCTTTATGGCCTTCTTGAAGGTCTGGACAAACCTTTCAGCTAATCCATTGGTGGCGGGATGGTATGGGGCGGACGTGTAGTGCTTAACCCCATTGCTTTTTAAGAACTTCCTGAATTCTTCGGACACAAATTGCGGTCCATTATCAGAACAGATCTGTTCCGGCAGCCCATTCCTGGCAAATATGGTCCTTAATACTGTGATGGTTTTTTCCGTGGTGGTGGAGGACATCTTTATTACCTCCGGCCACTTGGAGTGTGCATCCACCGCGATTAAAAACATTGAGTCCATAAATGGACCAGCAAAGTCGATATGTACCCTTTGCCATGGAGATGAGGGCCACTCCTATGGATGCAGAGGAGCTTGTGGTGGGGCGTTTTGGACCTTCTGGCATCCTAGACAGCTCTTGGTTATTTCTTCGATGTCTCCATCAATACCTGGCCACCACACAAACGCTCTGGCTAGGTTCTTCATTTTCACTCCACCCAGATGCCCCTCATGAAGCTCCTTTAGCACTTTATGCTGGAGTTTGGGTGGAATCACCACTCTAGATCCACACATCAAGGTTCCTCGGCACACTGACAGCTGTTCTCTTCTTTGCGAAAATGCTGGCAACATTGGTTCGCCATGTGCTGGCCATCCCTCCACCGTTAAATCGTAGACTCGTGAGAGAGTCGGGTCATTTCTTGTTTCCTTTTCGATCATAGAATTTGTTACTGGTAGACATTCCACTATGGTTGAGTGGAACATCTCCACTGGGTCCACTGTAGTCGCCTCTTCTACCACTGGCAACGGTAAGCGCGATATCCCATCAGCATTTCCATGCTGTTTGGACCTTTTGTATTCGATGTCATATTGGTGTGCCCCGAGTAACACGGACCACCTCTGTAGCCTTTGCGCTGTCATAGTGGAAACGGCCTTGTTAGGGTTGAATATGGATACCAACGGCTGGTGGTCTGTCAGCAATGTAAACTTCTTGCCCTGCAGGTAATGATTGAATTTCTTTACTCCCCACACAAGGCTGAGAGCCTCCCTATCTATCTGAGCATAATTACGCTCAGCGGAGGTCAATGATCGGGATGCAAATGCGACTGGTCTTTCCGAGCCATTTGGCAACTTGTGTGAGAGTACTGCTCCAATACCATAAGGGGAAGCATCACAAGCTAGACGAAGAGGTAGCGTTGGATTGAAGTGAGCCAACACTTCCTCAGAGGTGATCAATGCCTTGCTTTTGCGAAAGGCCTTCTTACAGTCCTCGCTCCACTTCCATGGTACTTCTTTCCGCAACAGAGCATTCAGCGGGTGCAGCACCGTGGATAGATTTGGCAGAAACTTATGGTAATAGTTAATCAACCTCAGAAACGACCTCAACTGTGATACATTTTCCGGAGCGGGGGCCTTCACGACAGCTTCGATCTTTTCAGGTGACTTGTGCAGGCCCTCTTAGTCAATGACATGACCACAGTACGAGATCCGTTTCTGGAAGAACTCACATTTCTGGCGGTTAGCTCGAAGGCCATATTCCTTCAACCTGGTGAGCACCAGTTTCAAATTTGTGAGGTGTTCCTCCTCGTCCTCTCCCGTAATCAGGATATCGTCCAAGTAACACTGAGTGCTTGGAATACCCTGTAAGACCTGCTCCATGGCCCTCTGCCAAATTGCTGGAGCCGAAGCCACTCCAAAAGCCAGTCTATTATATCGATACAAGCCTCTGTGCGTGTTGATTGTGAGATACTGGCGCGACTCTTCCTCGACTTCCATCTGTAAGTATGCTTGCGCCAGGTCTATCTTGGTGAAGTGTTTCCTGCCAGACAATGAAGCAAAGATATCTTCAATCCGCGGAAGCGGGTATTGTACCGTGTGAAGCACCGGATTAACTGTGATCTTGAAGTCTCCGCAGATGCGGACCTTCCCCGGTCCCCCTGACTTGTTACTTGATGAAGACTTCATGACGGGAACAATGGGCGTGGCCCACTCACTCCAGTCCACCTTAGACAGTACCCCTGAACGTTCAAGCTCTTCCAGTTCTGCCTCCACAGCAGGTCGTATCGCGTAAGGTACCGATCTGGCTTTGAAAAATTTTGGGCTTGCATGTTCTGCAATCTTGATTTTTGCCTTAATTCCTCTCAGTATTCCCAGTCCCTGCTGGAATACCTCTTTAGCCTCGTCCAATATTCTGGACAATCGTTCAGGTTTGACATCTTTCTTTCCGGAATCTACCGTCATTGTGTTTAGGGAGTGCCAGTCTATCTTTATTTTCCTGATCCACTCCCGCCCCAGAAGTGGTGGACCTCCCTCGGGTAGTACATATATGTCCATTCCTTGGTGTTCTTTGCCCTTGTGTCTCACCTTGACTTTTATCTTTCCGATGGGGTATACTTTATGCCCCGTGTATGTCTGCAATATTATCTCCGTATCCCGTAGGGGAATATGTTTGAATAACTTTTTGTAATCTTGCTTATTCATGACCGTCAACGCCGATCCGGTGTCCACTTCCATCTTCACTTGGACTTTTGCAATCTGTAGTGTGACCCAGATAGTTTGTCGGTCAGTTTCCTTACTCACATTGTGAATCCTCAGACTACCCAGTTCCTTGCTGTTGGAGTCTGAATCCGAATTCTGTTCATCTGAACTCTTCACAGTCACCTTATGTACCTTTCTGTACTTCTTCTGCGGTGACTTATTGTTGCTGGTCTTCTTTCCTGACCGGCATACTTTAGCTATGTGACCAAGCTTGCCACATTTTCTACATTCCTGGTTTTTAAACCAGCATTGGTTCTGGTCGTGTGTTGTCTTCCCACAACGATAACATTTCGTTGTACCCGAAGTCATTTGATCCACGCTGAGTACCGCTGTCTTCAGCTGCATCTCCGCCGTGCCTCTCGCTGCGGCTTCGTGCGATGCTGCAATAAGGACAGCCTGATCAAGTGTAAGATCGTTCTCTTCGAGCAGTCGCTTTTGTGTTTCTTCCTTCGACATCCCACACACGAACTTGTCTCTCAGTGCCTCTGTCAGATTTTCCCCAAACTGACAGTATTTTGCTAGCCTACGCAGTTCAACCAAGTACTCCGCGTTGCTTTCCTCTTTTAGTTGCGTTCTCACGTAAAATTTAGATCGTTCCGCTAACATCAGCGGTGTGGGGTTCAAATGATCCTTCAGGACAGCAACAATATTAGCGAAAGACTGATCCGCCGGTTTAGCTGGTGATAGAAGATGCTTCAATAGCCCGTATGCCTTCGCACCCATTGAGTTTAGTAAGGTTAGAGCTTTATCATAATTTGCTATCTTATTGACCTTACAATATATCTCGATGCGTTCTACATACGTGGCCCAATCTTCCACATCGGAATCGAAATCGTTGATGTTACCACGCTTAGGCATCTTCACAATCTTTCTGAGAACAACAACGAAATTTTTCTTTACTTTTTAACTTTTTTTTTCAAAAATGGCAGTTCCCGCGCTTATCTTCTTCCCCACCTCCGAGGATGGCAGTTTCCCACGCTTGTCTTCCTCTGGCGGGGGGTAAGCTTTGCCCTCGGGCGACGACTGCTGGCTTTCGGGTTTCGCAGCCTGCACGCCGGCTTCAGTTTATTCTGAAGCTCTTCCGCTCGCTCGGGCTCTGTCTCTCCCTCAGCGGCTTTCAATCGCGCCTCCCCAGCCCTCTCGCAGTCCGGTCCTTTCCTCCCCCGGCTGCGGCTGAGTTCTCCGCGGTTTTATTTATTTATCTCTTCCCGCGCCTTACGATCCCGGTCGCAGCACCTCGCGGCCTCGGTAGCTGCCCGGCCTTTTTCGCCGGTCGCGGTCGAGCTGTCTCCCGACGCTGTTGCTTCTCCCAGCCCGCTTGTAGCCCGGTCTCTCACACTGGCTGCATTCCCGCTTGTAGCCCGGTCTCTCACACCGGCTGCGTTCCCGCTTGTACCGCGGCTTCCGTGCCCTACGCTGCCCCAGTCTCAGCGTCACTGGCCCCGACTTCTGTCCGGCTCCTTTCCCCCGACCGTGGTCGAGTTCACCGCCCTTATCCTCCGTTTCTTTTTATTTCCCCCCTACTCACAGTCAACGTGGCCGACTTGCTTCTCGTGGCTGATCGGCTCACTCACCACCGTGACAGAAGGGACGATCACTGCCTGTTGCTGATGGAAGGCTTCGTGTCTGAATTCTTCCTTCTTCCTTGCTCTGCAGACTCAAGTCTTCTCTCAGCAGAACGATGAGGGCGGATGCCTCTTCTCGACGCTCGTTAACTGCTTCGGATGTATCGCTGCCGCAGGGTAAGATCGAACTCGTCGCCACTGTTAAGTCTGTGTGTTATATGGCGAATTAATACACAGACTACAAGAGTAACTTTAACAGGACTTTACTATTCGAAGGTCAGGGCGAATCTGCCCAGTAAATCCTTACACAGCACTTATATACCGGTGTGGTCACCACCGGTATTACAGTATACAGTAGCCAAGATAAAGTAGTGCAACCCTTAAAATAGTTCTCTTAAAGGTGGAACGTTACATACACTACACCCTCGATCTACCATTGGGGAAATGATTTTACTTCTTAAAATTAAAGAAAGAAAGACTTGCATTTACATAGCGCCTTTCACGACCTCAGGACATCCCAAAGTGCTTTACAGCCAAAGTGTAGTCAATGTAGGAAACCCAGCAGCCAATTTTTGCACAGCAAGGTCCCGCAAACAGTAATATGATAATGACCAGATCATCTGTTTTACAGATGTTGGTTGAGATCAGTTATGAGAGAATTTACATTTTTTTTTAGTTCAGATAGATTTTTTATACTTTTTAAAAAAGAAAATAAACTTTCTAAAGCTTGTCCCAGCTCATAGGTTCCTGATTTGGACATAAGAGAATTGTTGGCGTGGGGTGGGGTGGGGGGGGGGAGTGGGGGGGAACAACGACATTAGATTAGGGAAAGAATAAAATCAGGAAAAAGGAAAAAAATATGCAAATAATATTTATTTTAGGCTAATTTAAAAATGAAAAAGCAAGATTCCTCCCAATGAAAAATAGAGGAATGAAAAGCATCTGGGAGGCTAGCACTGTGTTGTCAACACTGCTGGGGAGGAGGGGCAGCCCATAGCAGTGAGCAGAGCCCCGAAGCTGAGGGGATCGCAAAATACTGCGGATACGGAAGCTGAGGGCCGCTGTCACCCCTTCAGAAGGGAAAACGCAAAGGAGCGTTCATTCTTGCACAACATTGTTATAAAGCGTAATGAGCAGAGACTCGTGATTAGATGAACTGGTTCCACTCAGTCTGGGGAGGTGTGTAGTATGAATAGACCTAAATACATGCAAATATTAACTCTCTCATGCACTTACTGTCTTGTGTCTCCGTGTTTTTCTCTTGCTCTCTTTCCCCCCCCTCGCTCTCTCTCTCTTTCCCCTCTCTCTCTCTTTCTCTACTCTCTAGTCTCCTTGGAGTTCATCAGTTGTTATCATTGAAGTCCTGCACACTTGAACCCACATTTCCACCACACTTGTTAATTCTTTTTTATTTCATGCCTGGAATCCTTGTGAATATATTTACTTCTGGATTAATTTCAATTAGGAAAAGGTTAAAAGGCAATGCCAAAGGCTATGTGGTGAGGTCAAATGTCACGGGACAGGGTCAAAGATTATGCAGGATAGGGGCTGAGTGCCCCTTCTTAACAAATACCACTTTAACCATTAACAAAATAAACCCAGACGTGCAGATGCTGGAAATCTGAAACAAAACCAGAAAATGCTGGAGACACTCACAGCGTCTGCGGAGAGAACAGACTAGTTCATGTTTCAGGTGTGGCCCCTTCATCAGAAGTGAAGGAGAATACAGTCATTAAAAAAACCCCACACACACTCACTCACACACTCACTCACACACTCACTCACACTCATACATACTCACACCCACTCACACTCACTCACACTCACTCACTCACACACTCACATACTCACACCCACTCACACTCACTCACACACTCACACTCACTCTCACTCACACTCATACACACTCACACACACTCACACACACACTCACTCACTCACACACACACCCACACTCACTCACACATTCACACACACTCACTCACACACTCACACACACACACTGACTCACACTCACATACTCACACTGACTCACATTCATCCATACTCACACCCACTCTCACACATACATACTCACACGCACATACACACACACACACTCACTCACACACACACACTCACATTCACTCACTCATACACTCACTTACACCCACTCACGCTCTCACACGCACACACATGCACACACACTCACACTCACTCACTCACACTTTCACACTCTCACTCACACCCTCACACACGCACACACACACTCACACTCACACACTGGCTCACACATGTACACTCACACATTTACATTCAAACACACTCACACCAACTCGCACACTCACACCAACTCACACACTCACACTCATACACACTCACACCCAGTCTCACACACACTCACTCACACTCACTCACACTCACTCATACACTCACTCATACTCATACATACACATATCTACTCTCACACACACACTCACACACTCGCACTCACTCACACACTCACACTGACTTACACTCACACACTCACACTGACTTACACTCACATACTCACACTGACTCACACTCATACATACTCACACCCACTCTCTCACGCACACACTCACGCACACACACACACTCACAAACACTCACACACTCACAAACACACACGCACATGCGCACGCACACACACACGCACATGCACACACGCACACACGCACACACCCACACACACTCACTCACACTCTCACTCACACACAATCACTCACATGCACATGCACAGGCACACACACGTTTACTCACACTGTCTCACAAGCACACGAACAAAGACACACACACACACTCACATGCACGCACACACTCACACACACTCACACTCACTCACACACACTCACACTCACTCACACACTCACACTCACTCGCACACACCCACTCTCACACACACTCACTCACACACACTCACACTCACTCACACACACTCACACTCACATGCACGCACACACTCACACACACTCACACTCACTCACACACACTCACACTCACTCACACACTCACACTCACTCACACACACCCACTCTCACACACACTCACTCACACACACTCACACTCACTCACACACACACACACTCACATGCACGCACACACTCACACACACTCACACTCACTCACACACACTCACATTCACTCACACACTCACACTCACTCACACACACCCACTCTCACACACACTCACTCACACACTCACACTCACTCACACACTCACTCACACTCATACATACTCATGCCCACTTGTAGTGTATGTACCTTTAAGAGAGAACTACTTTTACAGCTCCTGTATACTGTAGTACCGGCAGTGACCACACCTGTATATAAGCCTTGAGCATGCCTCTGTACCCCCAGTCTTGAGACTACCCTACTCCAGTAAATACCTGTTGATTGTTAAGTTACAGCATCCGTGTAGTTATTGAAAAACAGCATACTCTCAGAATCACGGATCTAACAGTGGCGACGAGTGGCGATTCAAATCTACCTGCAACTCTGCATTTCCCGTCGAGGATTCGCTCCGGGAGGGCGGTGGAAGAAAGTCGAGGCCAGAAGCACGGGCGTCGACCACGAGCACCCGCCCAGTCGTCCGGCAGAGAGTGAACATCGCAAGGGAGGCTGTGGAGAGCTGGGCTTCGTTCCCCAGCCACGACGATCAGCAACAGACTGACGACAGCTACAGCGCAGACCCTTCCTGGACAGCAGCGGCTGAGCCGACCGACGGCAGAGAAAAAGCCGAGCAGCGTCGACGGGGTAAGATAGAGGGTGAAGCGCACAGGGCGCAGCCGGGGGTTGAAAACCGAGCGGCATCGAGGAAAAACAAAACGGAGAGAGAGAGGGTAAAGCAGCAGCCGGGTTCAGGACCGAGCGGCGGAAACGGGAAAGGTGCACAGAAAAAAACCGCGCAGAGCACAGCCAGGGCTCAAGGGCTGAACAGTGTCCGCAGGGAGAAGAAGGGAGAGCGCGGGAGATGCCATTGAGCCGCGGAGAAGAAGGAAGAGCGCGGGAGACGCCATTTTTAGAAGCCGCAGCGGAGAAGAAGGGCGAGTGCGGGAAGAAAGGAAAGCGCGGGAGACGCCTTTTTGTGCCAGCGGAGAAGAAGGGAAAGCGCGGGAGATGCCATTTTTGGACAGTTAAATCACACCCAAGGATGCCAAAGAGTGGCAGTATCTCTACGTTCGACAATGAAGTCGAAGATTGGACGACATATATGGAACGCATTGAGGTGTACTGCAGGGCGAATGAAGTGCCAGATGCTAGGAAAGCACTGGTTTTGTTAAATTCCATGGGTACAAAAACTTATGGGTTACTGCGAAACCTAATAACCCCAGAGAAGCCCGTGAATAAGAATTTCAAAAGCATAGTAGAAATCCTACAGGACCACTTAGACCCCACACCGCTGCTGATAGCAGAACGATTTAAGTTCCATAAAAGGAACCAACACAAAGATGAAAGCAATGCTGAGTACTTAACGGAACTGCGCAAGCTATTGAAACACTGCCAGTTTGGAGTGGGACTAGCAGATACGTTAAGGGACAAGTTTGTGTGTGGGCTTCAAAGTGAAGGAACCCAGAAATGGCTTCTATCAGAAAAGGATCTTACGCTGGACAAGGCTTTCAGTATGGCAGTATCACATGAAGCAGCCGCAAGGGGCGCTGCAGAGATACAACGGAGACCGCAAGAATATGGCACCAATGAAATGTCCTATGGAACAGGGAAGTGTTATCGCTGCGGCAGAACAACACACGACCAGAAGGATTGTTGGTTCAAGGACCAAGTGTGCAGACAGTGTGGAAAAGCAGGACACATAGCAAGAGTCTGCAGGTCTGGGAAGAAAACCAACAGCAAGAAATCTCCACAGTAGAAGTACAAAAAGGTACACAAGGTGATGGACAGTAGTTCAGGCGAACAGAAAAGTGACACAGACTCCGGAAGCAAGGAGCTGGGTTGTCTGAAACTACATAAGGTAACCAAAATGGAGGATCACCAGACTATCTGGGTTACACTCAAGATAGACGGAGTCCAAGTGAAAATGGAATTGGACACAGGATCAGCCCTAACAGTCAAAAACCAAAGGGACTACAAGCGGCTATTTTCACATATACCCTTGAAAGCTACAGAGATTGTCTTGAAGACGTACATGGGGCAAAAAGTCTACCCCAAAGGAAAAATAAGGGTGAAAGTGATATACAAAGGCCAGGAAATACCTAAAATGGACTTATATGTATTGCCAGATGGAGGACCACCACTGCTAGGACGTGAATGGATCCGGAAGATACAATTAGATTGGCATTCCATACAGGCACTGAAGGTTGAGGCCAAAAAGGATGACGACGTCACACCTGGACTGTTGTGTATGTACCTTTAAGAGAAGAACTGATTCTATACTGCAGTACCGGCAGTGACCACCCCTGTATATAAAGCCATAGCAGGCTTCTGTACGTCAGTCTTGAGTTACCCTCTGTCAGTAAATACCTGTTTTATTGTTCTCCTGCAGTCCGAGTATTATTGATACCGGACACTACATGGACGACTGTCAAAAATGCTAACTGACGCAAAAGAAGTGTTCCAGGAGGGACTCGGAACACTAAAAGGCATAACAGCAACGATTAAAATAGAGGAAAATGCAAGCCCAAAGTTTCTTAAGGCCAGACCAGTGCCTTATGCAATCAGACCAGCCGTCGAAGCAGAGCTGGAAGGGTTGGAACGTTCAGGAGTACTGTCCAAAGTAGACTGGAGCGAGTGGGCTACACCCATCGTTCCTGTAATGAAGAGGTCATTGAGTAATACGCCTGGGGAACCAATGAAGGTCCGCATCTGTGGGGATTTTAAGGTGACAGTGAACCCAGTCCTTCACATGGTACAATATCCGCTTCCACGAATTGAGGATATTTTCGCTTCGCTATCTGGAGGTAAACGCTTCACCAAAATTGATCTAGCCCAGGCGTACTTGCAAATGGAGGTAGAAGAAGCCTCGAAAAAATACCTCACGATCAACACTCATAAAGGTCTCTACCAATACAACCGGCTGGTGTTCGGGGTAGCATCAGCTCCGGCTATTTGGCAAAGGGCGATGGATCAAGTCCTGCAAGGGATTCCAGGGACCCAGTGTTATTTGGACGACACCCTGGTCATGGGTGAAAATGACAGTGATCACCTCGCCAACTTGGAGAAGGTGCTCACCAGATTAAAGGAATATGGGCTATGAGCTAATCGCCACAAGTGCGAGTTTTTCCAGAAGCAGATCTCGTATTGTGGCCATGTCATCGATGAAGAAGGGTTGCATAAGTCCCCTGAAAAGATTGAGGCAGTAGTCAAGGCTCCAGCACCGGAAAATGTGTCACAACTGAGGTCGTTCCTCGGGCTGGTAAACGACTACCATAAGTTCTTACCAAATTTGTCCATGGTATTACGCCCACTGAACACCCTACTGCAAACAGGGGTACCATGGAAGTGGAATGATGAACGTAGACGAGCTTTCCAGAAGAGCAAAGAATTGATCACATCAAAAGAGGTGTTGGCCCATTTCAACCCAGCACTACCAATTCGTTTGGCATGTGATGCATCACCCTATGGTATTGGAGCGGTGCTGTCGCACAAATTCCCAGACAGGTTGGAGAGGCCAGTAGCCTTTGCGTCTCGGTCACTACGCCCTGATTGACAGGGAGGCCCTCAGCCTAGTATGGGGAGTAAATAATTCAACCACTATCTGCATGGGCAGAAGTTCACCTTACTGACTGACCACCAACCACTTGTCTCCATCTTTAATCCTAAGAAGGGCGTTCCAGTGATGACTGCAAAACGGTTACAAAGATGGTCCCTGTTTCTAGGGGCGAATCAATATGAAATAGAATATAAAGGCACGAAACAGCATGGAAACGCTGATGGGCTATCACGCCTGCCACTGCCTACTGTGGAGGAAGCACCAGCAGTGGACCCTATCGAGATATTTTATTCGTCAATAATTGAACGATTGCCAGTAACGAACGCGGATATAGAGAAGGAGACCCGCAATGATCCGACGCTGTCTCCGGTATATGGTTTGACGGTGAGGGGATGGCCAACACATGGCGACTCACTGTTGCCAGCATTCTCATCCAGAAGAGAACAGCTGTCAGTATGCCAGGGGACAGTGATGTGTGGATCCAGAGTGGTGATTCCACCCAAGTTAAGGGAGAGAGTGCTAAATGAGCTTCATGAAGGTCATCTGGGGAGAGTGAAAATGAAAAGTCTTGCTAGGGCTTATGTGTGGTGGCCGGGAATCGATCAACAAATCGAAGACCTAACCAAGAGCTGCTCAGGATGCCAGAAGGTCCAAAATGCACCACCACAGGCCCCTCTACACCCATGGGAGTGGCCCTCCTCTCCATGGCAACGGGTGCATATTGATTTCGCTGGTCCATTCATGGACTCAATGTTCTTAATAGCATTGGATGCTCATTCGAAATGGCCTGAGGTGATAAAAATGTCCTCAACCACTACAGAGAAAACGATTGCAGTCCTACGGACCATATTTGCCAGGAACGGCTTGCCAGAGCAGATTTGCTCTGATAATGGACCACAGTTTGCGTGCGAAGAGTTTCAAAAATTTATGAGAAGGAATGGGGTAAGGCATTACACATCCGCCCCGTATCATCCAGCCACAAATGGATTGGCTGAGAGGTTCGTACAAACCTTTAAGAAGGCGATAAAGGCCATGTGCGACGATGAAATTCCACTACAGCATAAGGTGGACAATTTCTTATTAGCCTACTGAAACGCGACACATGCAGTTACCAACCAGACCCCGGCCATGATGTTCTTTAACCGAAGGTTGAGATCTCGTCTGAACTTGCTCAGACCAAATGTGCGAAGAAATGTTGAGGATAAACAATTCCAGCACATCAATGAGAAGCCGACAAGGAGCTTCAACGTAGGACAACCAGTCTTGGCCCGTGACTACCGAACAGAGAAATGGCAACCCGGAACGATATGCACAAGGCAGGGGCCATTAATGTACACAGTGGATGTCGGGGAGAACATTGTGAGATGCCACGTCGATCAGATCTTAGCGTCACAGGAACGAGTCAACCCCATGACTCGCGTACCTGGGGATGAACCCGACATACCGGTAGCATCTACCTCCGAACCAGTAGCAGTGGAAACCGATGAACTAACCGATGGAAAGGGGCCAGAATCGCCTCCGCACCAAGAACAAGAACCTCAGGAAAAGCGCTATCCCGAAAGGATCAGGATGCCGCCCCAAAGACTGAATCTATAAATGGACTATTGTTGTTTAATGTACATGTTAAAGTGTTAATTGTTATTTGAATATTATGGGTACTGCTAATCTAAAAGGGGAGGAATTGTAGTGTATGTACCTTTAAGAGAGAACTACTTTTACAGCTCCTGTATACTGTAGTACCGGCAGTGACCACACCTGTATATAAGCCTTGAGCATGCCTCTGTACCCCCAGTCTTGAAACTACCCTACTCCAGTAAATACCTGTTGATTGTTAAGTTACAGCATCCGTGTAGTTATTGAAAAACATCATACTCTCAGAATCACGGATCTAACACCACTCACACACACACTCTCACACAGACAAACACACACTCACTCACACATTCACACACTCACCCTCACTCACACACTCTCACTCACACTCACATACTCACACTGACTGACACTCATCCATACTCACACCCAGTCTCACACATACACACTCACACACACATACACACACACATACTCACTCACACACTCACACTCACTCACACACACACATTCACATATTCACACTGACTCACATACATACACACACACTCTCACACAAACACACACACACACTCACAAGCACATGCACACACACGCA